>NC_133527.1:133184726-133506644 GCF_048544455.1 Silene latifolia | reverse complement strand
AAGTTAAGAGGAAATAGTCGGAAACCCACGCCCCGATCGGGGCTGGCAACCCCGATCGGGGTTGACCCTCTTTTGGACTTTTACGTTATGCCCCTATTTTCTTATAAATAGGGGCCTTAATCCGTCATTAGGGATATCTTCTTTACATCTTATTTTACGTCTCTAATAGCTTTAAGCACAAAATTCTCTCTTAGTTTTCATCTTTAGTTTTAATATTCTTAAGCATTTGGTTGTCAAACATTTGGTTCTAATTTTATTCAAGCATTTGGTTCTCAATTGTTCTTTGCAAGTTCATTTACATTACGGTAATTCTAATCCTAGTTTATTAGTTTACATTTCTACTTTAGTTATCACATATATTATTAGTAATACTTTCATTATATCACATAGTGTGTTATTATATTTTATGTTTCATCACTTAGTTTATATCATTTCTATAAGCATGTCTAGCATTTTATACAATATAGTTTGTAGTTTACATTTTGTCATGAGTAGCTAAGTTTCTTAGACTAAGGGAGTAGGGAAGCCATGCAAAATCTAATATATGTAAAATGATAAATTAGGTTGATATAATATTGTCTAATTGTTTCTATCACATGTTTGCGCCACAACGTATAATCTTTGGTTATTGTCCGTAATCGTAGATTAAGTTTGTTAATTCATTCTATAAGTCGAGAGGCACATAACCGGATTAGATTAAGCATGTGTAGTAGGACGACCTAGTCATAAATGAGAGTTTCTCTAGGACCCGGTCTATGGTTGACACTAATATCGTGAGGTGTGTGTCTTTAAGCCTAAACAATTGACAATGTTACTATTACCAAGTTTAGCATGAACATATATTTACATTTTTATGTGTGACCCGACTCCCCTAGACTCCTTTTATCATATAGTTTACATCTTTATATTTGCTAATCATCAAACCAACCAACAAACCAAACCAAATGTAATCGACCTTGATAGAAATCTTTCCATAGCATTTCATAACGTGATTCCCGTCTCCTTGTGTTCGACCCCTATTACTACATTAATTTGTATCTAGGGTAATTATCTCCGCGTAGGTGTGCGATATCCTATCATCTAACAACTTTCATCCCAGTGAAACCTGTTTTCTTTCCTCATCAACGCTGTCATAGATCTGGCTATCTTAGAAAAGTCTTTCACAAACCGACGATAGTATCTTGCCAAACCCAAGAAACTCCTGATCTCTGCAACATTCTACGGTGCCTCCCACTTAGACACTGCCTCTATCTTTGTCGGATCCACAACTACCCCATCCTTGGAGATCACATGCCCCAAAAAAGTAACTTCCTCGGCCCAGAACTCACACTTAGACAACTTTACATACTGCTGATTGTCGCGCAAAGTCTGCAACACCAACCTCAAGTGCTCCTCATGCTCCTCCTTATTCTTGGAATAGAATAAAATATCATCCATTAGCACCACCACAAATCGATCCAAAAACTGACTGAAGACCCGATTCATCAAATCCATAAACACTGCAGGTGCATTAGATAACCCAAACAGCATTACCACGTACTCATAGTGACCATACCCAGATGTAAAAGCTGTCTTTGGTATGTCCTCATCCCGAATCTTCACCTGATGGTAACCTGATCTCAAGTCAATCTTAGAAAAGACTGTTCCCACGTTCAACTAGTCAAACAGATCATCTATCCTTGGCAAAGGATACTTGTTCTTCACTGTAACCCTGCTCAGCTCTCTGTAGTCGATGCACAACCTCAAACTTCCATCTTTCTTTTTTCACAAACATAACTAGTACTCCCCACGGTGATACACTAGATCTAATGTATCCCTTATCAATCAAATCATCCAACTGCTTCTTCAGCTCTTCCAACTCCTTAGGACCCATGCGGTACGGGGCCTTAGAGATTGGTCTCGTCCCCGGTTTCAGCTCCACACTGAAATCTATCTCCCTCTTTGGTAGTAAACCTGGTATCTCCTTCGGAAAAACATGTGGAAACTCTCCCACCACTGGTATCTGCTCAACTACAGAACTCACCTTACTATGGTCTCTAACATGGCATAGAATCAAAGGACACCCCTTCCTCAGATAAGACTTCAATGTCACCGCTGCAATCACTTTGACTTTGGGTTTGACAACAAACCCACAGTAATACACATTAACTTCCTTAGGACCCCTCAAAGAGACTCTCTTTTGGTGACAATCTATTCTAGCTTTGTACTTACCCAACCAATCCATACCAACTATCATCTCAAAACCATCCATAGGAAACTCTAACAAATCCACTGGAAGTTCAACTTGCCCAACTATCATAGACACACCCTTATACAACCTCCCACAAGATACAGACTCACTCGACGGTATAAAAACTTCATCTTTTACAGACTCCAATCCAAAAGCTTAGCATGAATCGACGATACAAAAGAATGTGATGCCCCCGAATCAAACAAAACAAAAGTAAAACACCATTAAGAAGAAAAGTACCTGTGATCACGTGAGCATCTTCCTCAGTAGCTTTCTTGTCCATCATGAATAACTTGCCACTGGTCTTCTATCCACCTCCCTGGACAGTACTAGCAGAAGTAGACGGCTTGGCAGCCGACCCCTGGTTGTTGGTAGCTGCCGGTCTCTGATATGAATTACCGCCAATGTGGTTGGATCCCCCGTTGTTTTTACTCTGACCACCCTGATTGTTCCATGACCTAGCCGACCTGTTGCTAGCATAACTCTGAGACGGACCCTGAGAAAACTCCCCTGTGATGGCCTATGAAAACCCTTGCCCACAGCACTGTTGCACTCATGTCTCTTGTGGCCTATTCCACCACAGTTAAAGCAAGATATACCCCAGTTGCTATTACTATCACCTCGACCACGCCCATAGGAAGCTCCAGCACTAAAACCCGATCCCGACGAATAAGCTCTCGCTTGGTTATGGTTGTCCCTCTTGTAACTGGACTGATCACCACCCTCACTCTCAGCTTTCCTCTTCTCGAGACCTCTCTCCCTATTCTCTTTGGCCATTTCAACCAATCTCTCAGCCCTTCCCGCTCTCTCATACACTTCCTTAACATTTGTAAGGACCCCAACTGGTAGCTTCACCATAATCTTATATGTCAGACCCTTTTCAAATCTCAATGCTAAGTTCTCCTGACTCAGCCCTATATCCTGTGCGTACCTAGACTTCTCATTAAACTTGTGGTAGTACTCAGCCACAATCATCTCCGAAGTCATCTTGAAATCATCAAACTTCTCCGTCAGCTTACTACGTACATGCTCCGGTACAAACTCTCGACGCATAGCTCTCTTGAACTCACTCCAAGGTATAGCCGACTTCCCCTATCTCACATACAGATATAAGGCACTCTCCCTTACCTTATCCCACCATTCTCCAGCCGCATCCCTCAAGTAGAATGCAACTTATTCCACTTTAAAGTCCTCAGGGCAATGAACCACATTCAGAATATTCTCCATCTCCCTATGCCAATTGTCAAGCAAGATTGGCGCACCTGTACCCATATACTCCTTCGGATTGAAACGCGCGATGTTGATACTCATCTTAGCAAAGTCTACCCTCGCCTCCTTATCTTCCCAAACTTCTTTAAGGTGTCCTTAAGTGCATCCTGATGCTCAAGCATCTTCGCAACCTCATCAATACTCATCATCTCGGCCCTAGCATACAATGCAGATCTCTTTGGCGGCATCTTTAAGCTATATAAGAGAAGAGGTAAACATAAACACACATCCCATAACTGAAACAAGTATCTGACCTGAGCAGCTCACACTCGACCGAGCTACACAACCCACTTGATCGAGTTGCCCACTTACTCGATCGAGTGCCTCGACTCCCGAACATGACCAGAAAGCATCATAAACCTCACTCGATTGAGCCCCTAACTTACTCGATCGAGTAGCCCTCGCTCGATCGAGTCCCCAACCTACTCGATCGAGTGCCCAAAAACAGCAACGATTGTTCAAAAACTTATACACCCCACTCGATCGAGTCCTGCCCACTCTATCGAGTCCTTCACCTACTCGATCGAGTGCCCCACTCGATCGAGTCATGCTGACTCGTAAACTACCCGCATGCTCAACTCAACTACTTACCACAACAACTATATATATAAATACGTGTGCGTATATACAACAAGCAACATCCTATTCACATGTTTCTATAAACCACATTATAAATCAATCATCATGCAATTCCGTTATTCATATCAACATATAACCATGCAATCTACTCACCTTTCGCCACCACATTCTCCATTCTCCACATTATTTATCCACCAATCCATGCAATATATTATCCAATATATATATATATATATATATATATATATATATATATATATATATGCAACATAATTTAAATAAACACATAGCGATCCCATGACACACCCCGTAGTGACCGGTTCAAAGTTATAGGGCGAGATCGCGACTTTAAGACGTCACCCAAGCCTTTGCATTAGCTCCTAGCAACTCCTACCCGGGTTCATTTTCTTTTTGACTCCCTAGACTCATTGGGTTCATTAGTTATAGGTTCCAAAATCGTCGCTCTGATACCACTTTGTAACACCCCCATACACCAAGTGCCTTACCAGGACCACCCAATGCACGAGAATGCTACCATCTCTTTATCCGAGGCAATGTATATCAAAAGGACTATAAAAGAACGTACTTTATTAAATAAATTTAAAGCGATACATGTCCAAACCAAAACTGTCAAATGAAAATACAACTGTTCCAAAATGATAAACCAACTAAAGTAAATAAACGTTTAACACATAGCGGAAGACTGCTAGACATCACGTGGTGACTCAACCCAACTATCCCATGCGTGTTCATCTCATACCTGCTCAATAACTGCTCACCATCCCCGAATGGATCACCACAGTTTTCAAAACATATAAACGGCGCGGGGTCAGTTACTGATTACACAAAACACAATATAAGATACAACATACACATTACCCAAACTTCGTCACAACTCCACACACCCGACTACACACTAAAGTGTGTAGTCCTGCCAGAATACCCTTCACAACATATATTTCTCGCCGCCAGTGGGGGACCGCAGCCGTTCCCATCTAAGCCCCGCTCATCTCATCCGAGCAATAACCCATGTTCCTTAATGTGCACATCCCCTCTGTGACGGGTTCCACAGAGGGCGAATCAAGGGCGTTAAATATCTGTTTCGTATCCAAAACATACTTACTCGACAAAGTAAGTCCCACTCGATAAAGTACCCATAGACATGGAAAACCGTAGTATTACACTCGATAGAGTACCCATAGACATGGAAAAACGTAGTATTACACTAAAACCCCATGCCCGCCCAAAACACCCATTTCATTCAATTCTATACATTTAATTTTTTAGCACTATTCATTAGTGGAGAGAATTTTTGATACAACTTATAATATATAGCATAAAAGATTAAAAATAGTCATGTGAGATCTTGTTTAAATTGTCTTATCGAGCACATTGTGAATATCAAATTTTTATACTTTTTATTAATATGTAACTAAAGATATAAACGAGCATTAATATACGTGTATAAAGCAAATGTATAGAATTTAATGGATGAACGAAGTGCTAATCTATTTATATCTATAGTTTTATTAATTACTCCCTCCGTCCCGGTCAATAGTTATCTATTTCTTTTTTGGGTGTTTCAGTTAATAGTTATATATTTCCACTTTTGTCATATTTTTGTGGGTCTCTTCATGTTCAAGTGGAAGATGGTTGATCTGTATGGTCCAAAAGCATTCTCAACATTTTCTTAATCATTGTGCCAAAAGCAATAGATAACTATTGACCAAATGCCCCAAGTATTAAAACATTAACCAAATTTTAAACACAACTTTACCAAATTTCATTAACCTATTAACCAAATACCCCAAGTATTAAAACATTTTTGACGCAACTTAGAATTATCTCTCTAGAAAAATCCTCTCAAGCCTCTCTCTAAAAAAAACCCCCAAAAATAAATCTTGGTACCACCACCACCCTCCTCCTTCCTCCCTCTAATCCCTAACTACTCTTGTTCGGTCGCCGGAGATTGGGCCATCCTATGGCCTATCTCCGGCGACCACTCTTTTTTTTGTGAAAATGTAAGCTTCCATTAGATAAAATGATACCCTGTTACAACAATTTCAAGGATTAGTCACCATGACCATCCTACCCTTACATATCTCATCTAGCCATAACTGTGTGTTCCTATGCCTACTATTAATACGACATTGAACAACTCTTACAATCACCTCATTACAAATCATACTCACGACCATCTCTGGCCTCATCATCAGACCATCTACTCTACTTCTATTCCTGCACCACCAGATCAATGCCATGAAGTTTGCTAGGATCATTGCCACCACCTTCTTCTTGCAAGTAGACCGTGTTCTCCACTGCAACCACCACGCAATACAATGCTGACTAGGGAGCTCCACCTTGCACCACTGTGATAATTTAGCCCTGCAAAGCTCACTGTACTGACACTTAAAGAAGATATGCTCATGATCTTCTTCCTCAACACCACACAAATAACACACATTAGACTGCACCATTCCAAACCTTTGTAAACGATCCTGAGTTAGCAGTTTCTGCTGGGCAACAAGCCATACCAGAAAAGCATGTCTTGGGAGCATCCACTTAATATTCACCCAAGGAACCCAGGAAAGCACTATTCCACGAGGATTGAGCCACTCATACCCTTGTTTTGCAGTGTACCCAAGCCCCCCTGACTATGGAAAATTAAAGGTTTCAAAATCTCTTTAACCTGGCAGATTTTGCGCCAAGTCCATCTACTGTTAAGAGTAGGTGAATAATTTTCCCATAGGCTGCTCTTTATATAAACTGAGTGTACCCATTTTACCCATAGGTGGTCAGCTTTGCTTTCAATCCACCATACATAATTTCCTATGGCTGCAACATTCCAGTCATACAACTTCCTAATCCCAAGACCACCCTGTTGCTTAGGTGTGCAAATTTGATCCCACGCAACCAAGGCTGGTCCATCCCTCTGTTCAGTTCCATGCCATAGAAACCCTCTGCAGACTGCCTCAATTTGTTTTAACACTGTTTCAGGCAAGATGAATATCCTTGCCCAATATGAATGAAGAGTGCTAAGAACAGCCTTTATGAGCACGAGCCTACCAGCATAAGATAACTTCCTGTTCCCAATACTCCTTATTCGAGCAACAATTTTCTCCACTAAACAGTTGCAGTCCATAACAGACAACCTTTTAGAAGAGACATTTATGCCAAGATACCTGAAAGGGACCTCCCCCTTCTTCATCCCTGTAACTGTCTTCACCTCCTTAATCAGACTAGCCTCCATCCCATTACAATAGAAACTTGACTTATCCCTGTTAAGATTCAGTCCGGATGCCTTAGAAAAATAATCAAAAGCATTAATCATAAGCTCAATGCTCTTCCTATTTCCCTTGCAGAACATAATAAGATCATCTGCAAAGCACAAATGAGATAAGCCAATGCTTTTACATAGAGGATGAAACCTGAATTTATCATGTTGTTGAACAACCATCAATATTCTGCTAAGATACTCAATGCACAAAGTAAAAAGGAGAGGAGACAATGGGTCTCCCTGCCTCAATCCTCTTCTTCCAGGGAAAAACCCAAACACCTCACCATTCATAGCAAGAGAGTAAGATGGAGTGGAGACACATTGCATAATTAAAGCAATGGACTGTTCTGGAAAGCCAAGAGCATCCAACATATCATGTACAAAAACCCACTCCACTGAGTCATACGCCTTCTGCAGATCCAATTTCATAAGCATTCTAGGTGAGCATGCTTTTCTTTTATACATTCTGATCAAATCTTGGCAAATAAGAATGTTTCCTACTATATCCATTCCTTTTGTAAACGCACTCTGTGCAGGATTGATGATATCAGGTAGAATGTCCCTAAGCCTATTACACACCACCTTAGCAAGGCACTTATAGATGGTGTTACAACAGGCAATAGGGCGAAATTGTTGCACAGTGTCAGGGATATCAACCTTAGGAATTAGTGTAAGAATGGTATTGTTGTATTGCTTCAGCATCCTCCCTTTGGTATAGACATCCCTAACAGCCCTACATACTTCATTCCCAACAATGTGCCAAGTATCTTTAAAAAACTGGCTACTGTACCCGTCAGGTCCAGGTGCCTTGTTCCCAGGATTATCAAACATAGCATCCTTTATCTCATTATCAGAAAGAGGTGCTAACAATCTCTCCCTGTGGTTCACAGTTAAGCATTTCCCTTTTCTGACAATCCTCTTATTCACAGAGCACACCCCTTTTGAGTCACCAAGCAGAGACTTATAGAACTCCTCAAAAGCAGCTTGAATTGCAACATTAGAATTACACACATTATGATGCATATCCTTTATCTGGTATACCCTATTCTGACTTCTTCTCTTCCTGATACTAGAGTGAAAAAACGCAGTATTCTCATCTCCATCAGCCACCCATGCCCCTTTAGCTTTCTGTTTCAAATACATATTCCTAGCTTTCTGTAATTTAACCATTTTAACCCATTTTTACTTTAATTATTTGCTCTAATTTAGCCGATTTTCCGAAAACTTCTAGTATTCAGTGATCGATTCCCTTGTTTTTAAGGTCTTTTTGAGGTGCTAATTAATTGAATAGCGTGAAATTCCTTACTAAAAATGAAAAAGTTGTACATTTTGCTCATCATTTTGCCATCATCAAGGCATGCAATGGCAAACGAGGGTGGATATAGTTGTGAATCACACAAATAAGTGTGTTAATGTCATGGCTGGAGTTTTCTTCATGTCAATGTTCGATTGGAGCTGCTGCTTTCGACATCTCATTCTACCCTTTTATCCTCGCCTTCCTTGATCATCTTCATCCGTGCATGCAGCTAGAGAGATGTTTCCCCAACCCCTCGCCCTTTTCCCCATCTCCCTTGGTTAAGTGGCCAGACCTTGTTTTCGTTCGTTATATTGGTTATGTCTATGGGTCAAGTCTGGGTCCGATATGGCGTTTCCCTCTCCCTCGCCCCTACCCCCTCTTATTGGATTGTTGTCTCCTTGTCCCTTATGTTTTTGTTGTCTATCTGTCTTTCTGCCTTTGTTGCATGCATGTGTGTTTTTGGTGATTTTCGGTCCGCCGCGGTCTCATGTTGGGAGGTTGTCTTAGTGGTGTCTTTTATCAGTGTCTTTTTTATTGTAGGGGTCTTTTTCTAGATCAAGTGATTTGTCGGATTTTATCTATAGTTTTTATCGTTTTCGTAATTATGGGTTATTTGTTGTTTTGAGTATGTGAGTTTATGAGCATTAGTATGATGGGCTTTTCGGTGGGATGGTTGGATCAGAGGTGATGGTCTCTTTATTGAACTTATGTCGTCTTATTTTCCTTTGATGTCTTGTTTGTTTTTCCTAATAATCTCCTTAATAGGAGTCTTTGTTGTAGTTCTTCCGATAGTTGTCGTTTTTCATTCTAGGGATAAATCAAGTCAAATAAAAGCTTTTTATGGCGTGATGGTGGTGTTCTTTTGGGTTCGTGTTGGTTTTACCCGAGAATGGTCTGAAGCAGTGCTACTTTTGGCTCAGAATTTGGTTGTGGGGCTCTCTTTGTTCCATCTTTATTGCATGCTGAATTTCTCAATCAGTTGATCCTATGATCATAGGGGCCGATCTCTAAGGTGTAGGAGTTTTATCTCCGTCGATGGTAGACTTCGTTGTCTTACATGTCACTTTGTCTTTCAACGTTATAGTCTCTCTGCGACTCGTATGTATCGACGGTATTTGGAGATTATTCATGCTGATAAAGCTGGTACAATCACTCGTGGCCAATCTTCTGTCCGTTACCATCAGGCCTTCGTTGCTATGGTTTATCTTAATGTTGTTGTTCTAATCTTAAATAATTTGTATGTAATCTCTAAGGGCTTGTTAGCAGTAGATTTGGTAGTTGGATTTCAAGGGCTTGGTAGCAGTAGATTTGGGAGTTGGATTTCTGTTGTAGAATAGCTTACCCTGTATCGATTGAAACATTATAAGTTACTTTTCTCTTATTTTCAAGAAAAAAAAAATTAACCAAATGCCCTACTATGATTCTTAGATGGATTTCACATAGGGTCTTGTTATTTTCACATACCGTTTTACTTTTTTCACATACATTTTTTCATAAAATTTCCATCACATACCCTTACCATCAACCTTGTTCTCTCTCTCTTTTTTTTTTCTTTCCGCAATCTAAACAAAAGCCACCTAAATTCTTCTTCATTTATGGATCTTAATGTCTCATCTCTCATCAACAACAACATCAGAGTCTTAATACCAAAATAATTTTGGGCCGGCTAACATAAATCATCTTTTAGAACCGTCCATGGGTAAACGCACACTCAAAATGTCTCGTCTCAAATCAGCAACTAATTACTTGTCATTATCAAGGTATTTAATAAGAAAGAAAATGAAAACTCAAACTATGTGTAGATACCTCATTTCCGTACCTCCCGCAAACCACCCGGTGATGATTGGGCCGCATGTTTGGTACACGGAACGATGTGTGATAGTTCGTAAGTTTATCGTCAAGTGGTCGCTCAAACACGTGTGTCTACCTCATAGTCGCCATCTACGCGCCGATACGATCGTTTTGGCAGTATTTAGAGTACATTTGGAGTCCGGGTAAAAAACCGTCTAAAATGCCGAGTCAGAATGTTCTGGAACGTTCCGGATATTTCTATTCCATATATTTTCCAATCTTTTGATCTTTAGTAACATATATCCCGAGATTGTCATATAAAATATTAAGGAAATAAGATTAATCCGCCATTCTATAATAGAAACACGGAAATATTTCTTCCGCAGGAGGAAACCACTGAGGAAAAGACGCAGCAGGTGCTGCGCCTCTTCCAAGAGACGCAGTGCTTGCTGCGCCTCTTCCTCAGACCTTTTCTGCGTATTCTTTCGTATCTTTTTTAGATTCACTTCCAAAGTTTCTCCGAAAACCCTAATTTCCTCCGTGTGATTAGTATAAATAGAGACCTTCGTTCTCACATATTTCTCACGCGAGTGTCCCCCCTTCTCTTCTCCCTTTGCATTCTAGACCACGTTCTTACTTTTTGGTGTCTACGTGCTTGAACTTTCGACCACGTAAGCTCGGATCCTTCTGAGTACCAGCCTCGTTTTGCATGACCGACCAATTTGACCAACTCCACATCAATCAACTTTAATCAATCTTATTCGTTTTCCTCTAAGAGGGCACTTTCATCATACATTCGAGTCGAGCATCACTAAACGTTAACTTAGTTCATCTCGTTTCGTCAAACATGTAAGTCTGAGGGTGTATAATCCTTATTTTATTATTGTTATTTATTTTTGTAATCACAATTGTAAGATTTATTTCGAAAATATTCTTAAAACCGATTTGTAAAACCTTGTTTTAAAACCCTTTTTACGGATTATCAGGAGACAGACGTCGAGAAAGAACGCAGTAACTGCTGCGCCTCTTCGAAGGGACGCAGCACCTGCTGCGCCTATTCGTAGGGCTGCCGCAGTTCCTGCTTCCTTTCTTCTTCCTTCGTCTTCTGTTCGTCCTATTGTTTTGTTTTGTTTTCAATTGTTCATTGTTCTTTAGCACGACAATTTGAGTATGATAACTTTAACCTGTAATTCATTAATCTTTCATCATCATTAATTAATCCATCATTAAAATCCCCGACTTAAATCCCTTGTAATTTATATTTGCGGGTTTCGTCATTAAAATCAATTCGGGTTTTTAGAGATTCGATTCATCCATATTGAGTCTCTGGAATTCATCATTGACATATTTGCATCTGTTGTTTATCGTCATCATCATTAATTCGTCATTAATAACCTGTTTAACTTAATTAATTTGTCTTAATTCATTTAATTCGATTAATTTGTATTAATAACCTTATTAATCTTGTATATAATTCGTCCTAATTAGTTTTTATCGATGTTTTACTGTTTTTGTGACCTCAATCATATGTAAATAATCTGTTAATCACTTCTATCCGAGTCAAATAATATAATCAAGCATTAAAATCACCAACGAATATTAACAATTTGCAATTCCGGCTTCACAGCCAGAACTGAGCTAAGGAACAGACGCAGCGACTGCTGCACCTCTTCCAAGGGACGCAGCTCTGCTGCGCCTGTTCCTGGTTGAGTTCTGTCTCTGAACTCTCGTTTTTTGCCTTGACCTAGTTTATTAATTACGTATTAGTTAATTACTACTCGTATTATCACCCATAATCTGTCCGTTTATTTATTCATTCTTTCTTTTCTAAAACCATCCGTTTTAAATGTATTTTCGACCTAAATCAATTATTCCAATGTAATTATTGTAATTTTCTTTATTGTATTTATTTATTATTGTTTGTATGCTTTCACATGTAATTAACCTAAAATTCTACCTTGACATTTATTGTATGTTAAATTACGTGTTTACCGACTTAGTCTAATTCTCACATGCTAGGATAATTCTATTTGTTTGTTGCATTGCATGCATATAAATCGACAACATATCGAGTATGAATAACTTCCCTAATCATTAGTAGAGGCCGCTATCGAGGCGGGTGGGATTAGATGTTCGATCAAAAGAGCTTCCTAATACGTACCCTCACCCCTTACTCCAGATCGTTGTGAACATCCGTGTTCATTAGCATCCACGAGAGTCATTCTAGACATACAATGCTAAGGGTAACGAGTTCTTGGTGTTCATGTCATTACTTTGTGTCTTGACATGGCACAAAGTATTCGAACGGTTTCCAATTTTTCACAATAAATTGGTGGCGACCCCACAAATGCAACAAAAGAGAAGCTTGCTTCGCCTTTTGCCCCCGTGGGCCCGCGTCCACAGTTTGGCGACTCCGCTGGGGATAGTACACTTACGTGTAGCCAAGGGTGAAACTTGAACAAAGGTTAGGGAATAGTTTGTACAAGCCAGTTATCGATTTTCATAACTCGGTCTTCCTAGATCGTTTTATTCGGCCTTCCTAGGCCCAACTGATCGGAGCCATTTGGTGTTCACAAATTAACATATGTGGTCGTTGGTCAATGGTCGATACAAAACACAATTTATACTTCACAAACAACTCTACAATTAGTAAAGAGGCAAGTAAAGGTCGGATCCCAAGGGACGGGTATTGAAATGAGAATTCTATTGTAACTAGTAGTGTCTAGGGGTGTCACAAATTGGGTTGATGTAGAAGGTTACTAAACTAAAATAACAATGAAAATATACTAGCAAGATGAATAAAAATAAGGGGTGTAAACAATTGATTAAAGGCACTAGGGTGTCATGGGTTCATAGGGGAATCATGGGATATGATCATACAAACATGTTCTCAAATTATAAGCAAGCAATTATTGTTGTGATGGATTGAGTTGGGTTATATCTTACAATCCTAGGAAAGTTTGGGTCCCGGAGCCGAATCGATTAGATTGTACAACACCTACAAGTCGACTTAATCTTTCCTACTCAACACATGCATGGTCTAACAAGACTCGAGTTGGGTTATGTCTTACAAGTCTCATTGAAAATATAGGAGATGATAGTAAATGCAAGGATTCATAGGCTTAGCATTTCATCAAATATAACATGTGCATGTATTAAGATCAAAACAAGCAAGCAAATAAGATTATGAAAGCATATTGATTTAAGCATGAATCATTCCCCATGTTGGTTTCCCCTAATCACCCATTAAACCCTAGCTAAGAGACTACTCACTCATTATCATATTGATCATGCTAGAAAGGTTGTCAATCATACTAACATAATGAAACATGATGAATAAATGAAAGTAATTAGCAATAATTTAAAAGGGATTAAGAGATTATACCTACTAATGATTCCAAAATAATAATGCAAAGAATAATAGAAGAACTTGATGATTGATGGAAGGTTGTCAATCTCCCAATAAACCCAATAATCTTCTAATTACCCAAAATAGATGAAGAACAAGAGAGAGATTAAGAAACTAAAACTTGGATTAAAACTTGATTAATACTTGATTACAATATTGAAGAGAGTTTTGATTGATATTAACTACCCTAATTATTGATAAGAAGAACATGCTCCTCTAATTAGACTAATGGGGTATTTATAGTGAAAATTAGGGAGGATGCATTAGGGTTAACTAAGGGCTAAACTAGTAATTACACTTTTTAAGTTGAGCAAGGAGACTCCGGTATTCTCCGAGAGAAGGGCTTCTCTTATCGTAGCTTGAAGAACGAAAACGTGCTGTGCTGCAATCCGTGCGGATGGGAGCTGAGGAATCCGAGCGGATCCTTGGGCAAGACGCTCGGATTGGCGAGGGGGAATCCGAGCGGATTCCTTTGAGGGACGCTCGGATTGGACTTAGGCGGACGGACGGATTGTATACAATCCGTTCAGATTGTCTGGCAGCATCTTTTCTTCTTCTTTTCTTCCCTTTTCTTCATGAATTCCTTGGGGATTTCCTTGGGGACTCAAGGATCCTTTCTCAACAATGCTCTTCTACTATGATATGTACAAAGGCCTTCTAGTCTTGTCTCTCTTTGATGCTTGGTCATTGAATACGATCAATTTAGCCTCGTTTTGCCATGAAAATGCAAGATTCTTACTCCTTTCCTACCAAGGGATCAAAATCTCAAAGAATATGCAAAACAAATAACTAAAGATAAGAAATGACCCAAATAGGCACTAAAAAGCATGGAAACAATGGTAATTCGGGGGCTAAATATGCGCCAATTATGGTCACATCAAATATCCCCAAACCGAACCTTTGCTCGTCCCGAGTAAAGAGGTGACAAAGACTAGGACCAATACTAACCTAACCTAATAATAATAGCCGATATGAGACAATTAGCGGGTCTCACTCCGCCCCTTCAACTCACAACAAGACAACCATGAGGTAGGATGCCTTCTTGCAAGGCAAGGTGGGTCTTGCCAAAATGGCGACACATCCAAACATTAAAGCACACAAAAATCACATAATGGATGCATCTACAAAAAGAATAGCCACTTTCCTCATCTAAGTGGCGGAAATTATCTACAAGGGAAGCAATTCAAGGGTACATAATCCTTCATAGATGCAATTTGTTCAAACTACTAAGCCTAGAAGGATACCAATAAATCACCTCCAAAAGGTGTCAAGCTAGGGTACCTTTGTCCTCAATCGTTAAATGCTTTTGTCAAGAGTATACTCTCTATGGTGTTAGAGACACTGGAGGATCGCGGAATTCCCCCTCTTGCCTAGACAAGAAGAAGGGTCGTCCCCTCTCTACCATGCACAAAAATGGATACGATGGATAAAGGGATCAATAGATATTTGAGTTTCACTTTGGGAGTTTGCTTTCATTTTTGTTTTTCCCCCCAATTTCATTGGCATTTGACATTTGAGAACACTTTCTTGCCATTTCTTTTTGATTTTTGGCATTTCAATACTTGACAACTTTTTGCATTTCTTTTTGAACATTTTCAAAGTCACCCCAATTAGTAACGAGGGTGCCTTGTATTTGAAGCTTTAGGAGTCTATTTTTGCTCCTCTTTTCATTTGATGCATTTTTGCAAACTTTCTTTCACTTTTCATTTCATTGAACTCAAATTGATTTGTTTTTGTGCCCATTCCCTTTGATGACAAAAATGTATGGTAGAACATGGATGAATGATAGAAGTATGCATGGTTTCAAGGGTCACCTTGGAATAAACGGTAGCCAAGGAGTTATCACACCACAAGGTACTCTTGACTTGGCCTTAAACCATGGGTCAAAGGATACTAGCATGACACATCCTAGGGTGTTTTACAAGTATTCTAACAAGCAAAGTCTTAAGAATAAAAAGCATCTACTAGGGCCTATATACACTTGTCAAGCTTCCCAAGTAGACGGTTTCGCAAAATTTTTCTAACATGCAACTATATGCCATGATGCAACTATCATATAAACATCCTAATGCAAATGATTCTACCAACTAATATGTCAAATAAACTAAATGCAATCCTAAGTTCACATTGTTTTTACCGCATCAATCAAAATAAAGCCACATAGTCATTAACATAAAGAGGAAAAAGGAGATTGGAAAGATCATACCATGCGGTCTTCAATATCCTCATGTCTCGGATGTGGCGTAGTCAATCAAAGTGAACAAGGATAAAACAAACACAATATATACAAGACAATATATACAAAGGAAATGAACTTGTTTTTGGTTTTTCAATTTTTTCAATTTTTATGGTTTTTGATTTTTCAATTTTTATGGGTTTTTGAATAAAAGTTAAGTGTTAGAATTCCCATCCCCACACTAATATGGGCATTGTCCTCAATGGCCAAAATGATGGAAATTATGCAAAGATGATGCATGATTTCTATACTAAATGCAATTCTACACTAAGCTACACTACATGATGCATGGTTTTTGTTATGACGGAGAGGATAATTTAGATTACCTCCCGTTGTGTATGCATTAACTTCCCCAAACCAAATAAGACACTATTGCTAATGTCAAAGCATGGGTATAGTTCATGCACACACTATGCTATGCATGAAACTAGATTGTCATTTTGGATTTTCAAAAATGGGAACAATAAAGTAAGAACACCTCAATGGAACCGAGGTGTGAGTCCTTTGATGTTGCTAGGACTAAACCAACAATGATCAAAATGAAATATAATACAAAGAGATATAGACAAACCATGGGAGTGTAGGAGTCTCCAAGGCTAGTCTTCCATCATACTATCATCATCACCACTTCCCTCATGAGAAGTGGTCACATTGCCACTTTCCTTGGCACTTTCTTCATCATCTTGCTCATCATTATCTTCACCATCTCTTTCTTCATCTCCACTTGCTTCTTCCTCAATATTATCATCAATTTCTTCACCATTTCCAACAACCTCATTGTCTTCCACCACGTCCCTAGATGCACCCGGAAATAAGGCTTCTCTATCCGCCCAACTAGGCAAAGGACAAGATGGATCAAGGAGTCCTTGCCTAGCTAGATGTAAGAGGGGAGGATATTGAGCCAAATAAGCATTCTTCCGATCTTCATAAGCTTGATTGTGCATGGCTTGCATAAGAAGAGTGACATAGTCTTTCCCAATTTCAACTCCTTGCGGTTTGAACTCTTCATACACAAAGGGGTAAGGCGGTATAACAATGGAAGAGGAGGGAGTTTCATGATCACCCTTTTGTTGTTGAATGATGTACTCGGCTTCTTCGGATAGGGGAAGTAAATAGTTGGTCCGGTGGACACTAAGACGGCAAATCTTTGCGGGTAAAGTGAATGATCGAGCCTCACTAGTAAGCCACCCAAATTTGGTGTCAAGGGGATTGTGAGCAACCCACTTAAACTTGTTAATCATGATGGACATATCAATAAGATGGCCACCTTCCTTTGCCTTGTACTTGTTATCCTTATTGAAATTAGGATCAAAGTGCTTGGCTAGGACCGTGACTAGGCCGCCATTAACAATAACGGTTGTACCCTTCTTCCCACTATCAACATGAAGCCATCTATCAACCAATAGCCTCAAAGAATTGTAAGGCTTGGTGTGAATTCTTCCAATATTCAAAGTTGATTCAAGGAGAATAAAATCGAGTCCTGTGAAATGATTGGTGTCTTTCCTAGCAATTATGGTATTTCCCACAACTTTGTGCCATACTCTTATGCCCGGATGATGGACCAAAAGAGAACGACAAGCATGAAAATCTTCAAATTTCTTTCCGGAGATTGCCTCCCAAAGAGGCTCGGGGTCATACTTCCCATATTGCTTATAATATTTATGTTCATCGCTAAGACCCAAAATTTTACCCAATTCCGGAAAGGTAATGCGTCTACTAGTGTTAGCTAGACGAAACTCAATATTTTCCCTATTCTCAACTTTTGTCACTTTTAAAGAACTTAAGAATTCCAAGACAAGGGAGGGGTATGTTACTTCCTTCATTTCAAACAATTTCTTCAAACCCATGGCATTTAAAAAGGCTTTTGTTTGTTCAAGAACACCTAATTTATCTAAAGCATCTTCACATATGAATTTGGTGGATTGAATTTGTTTCATAGCAAACTTGACAAATGTATTTCTATGGGTATCGGAAATGAAAGTTACCTCCGGATAATGCAAGAGTTGATCGATTACCGGAGTAGAAGGTGATGCTTCCATAGGAATTTGTTGTTGTTGCGGTTGCACTTCCAAGTTTGGTGTTGATACCACCATTGCCAAAGCTTTCTTTGCTTGTAGAGCTTTTTGCCTTTGAGAGAGAGCCTTTGCTTTTGGTGCCTTTGTTGCTCTTGTTGCTCTCTTTGTTCTTGCCATTTGATGAACTAACCAAGTAAAGAGTCAAAAATCTTCAATTTGTAGAATGCTCAAATCGATTTTGAAGGTGAAAGGCTTTGCCTTTATGAGAACAAAAAAAATCGATTCAAAGGTTGAAGATTTTGTTCTTGGTTTTGATTGTTAATGAAGATGGAGTGATTGATTTGTTGTTTGAAAGATGGTTTGATTTGATTTTGGTAGATTTTGTTGAGGGTTTTTGTTTTTGAGATGGAGAGGATGAGGGTTTTGATGTTGTGGGTAGTGTTTATGAATGAATGAATGAATGAATGAATGAAGGTGGGGTGGGTATTTAAAGAACTCGACAATTTTAGGACGCAGGGACAATCCGTGCGGATTGGGCGCAATCCGTGCGGATTCTACAGCTTCAAAATTTTCAAAATCCCGCCTAGAGACGGGCGGATTCGGGGAATCGCTCGGATTCTTCCGAGATGGGACGGGCGGATTTCGTGCGGGACGGACGGATTCTAGTCGAGAGATTTTTCTTTGTTTTTCTTGACTTCAAGACGGGCGTCTTTTTCAAAAGACGGACGGATTTTGTGAGACGGGCGTCCTTCCGTAAATCCGCTCGGATTCTTTGTGATCAAGAAATTTTGCGTTTTCAGCTCGGCCCGGGACGGGCGTCTTCTCAGCAGGACGCTCGGATCTTCTTCAGACGGGCGGATTCTCAGGGATCCGCTCGGATTGGTCCTTGTGTACACGGATTCAGTTCCATCCGTGCACAAACGCATTCCCTTATCATTCTTTCTTTCTTTGTTTCAAAACTTGTATTCTTCATTGTGGGGGCACTACTAAGGCATGAATAGCCTAGGCAATTGCCATCCCCACACTAAGGTAAAGCACTACACATCAATTAAAATTGTTAATTCCCTCCCTCACTTCTCTCTTTCATGACAATTATTTTGATCAAAGTAAATAAAATCCAAAAATGACAAAAATGCAATACAAAAATTTAAAAGTAAGTTAGGGAGTTAGAAATATTTACAAGTGGTGGTTTAGGGAGGACTCCACCAAACTCTCATTCTTGATGAGATGTCAAGGGGGCATGTTCAAGGTGTTGTTGATGTTGCTTAACACCTTGAAATAGTAATCAAAAGCTTGTTCATTGTTGTGGTAGAGGTCCTCAATAGACCGTGGCCCTTGTTGTTGATCATGATCGATGGCATGCCCAATGTAGGGATTAAAGATCCCTTCAAATTCGTCGTCCCAAAGACCACAAACTTCATTGAGTTGATCATTGAAAATCTCTTGCTTAGATGGAGACAACTCTCCCAATTTCTTCTCTTGGCCAATGAGGCCATCATCTTCTTCCTTGGTTGATTTTGATGAGCTTTGCAAGCTCTCCTTGTCACAATTCACTTGCTCTTTGAATGGAGCATCTTCAATTTTCTTCCTCCATTGGAGTTCCGATTTCTTCCTTTCATCTTTTCGGCTATAATGGTCAATCATGAAACATGGCTCATGCAAACGAGGAGCTCTCATGGTCTTGTCAAGATTAAAAGTTATGCTTTCATCTCCCACTTCTAGAGTGAGCTCTCCATGTTTCACATCAATCACCGCACCATGCGGTGTGTGTAGGAAAGGTCTTCCTAAGATGATTGGAATGTTGGAATCTTCCTCCATATCAACAATGACAAAGTCCACCGGGATGAAAAACTTCCCAATTCGCACGGGGACATCTTCCCATATCCCTAATGGTGTCTTCGTCGATCTATCGGCCATTTGAAGAGTGATATTGGTGCATTTAAGCTCTCCCATTCCCAACCTTTTACTCACCGAGTACGGCATGACACTAACACTAGCCCCTAGATCACATAAGGCTTTGTTGATCGTCGTGTCGCCAATGGTACACGGTATTGAGAAGCTTCCCGGATCCTTTAAATTTGGAGGTGAACTCCCTTGAAGTATTGCACTACTCACCTTAGTGAAGGCGATAGTCTCAAGTTTCCGGATCGACTTCTTCTTTGTGAGGATATCTTTCATGTACTTTGCATAGGCCGGAACGTGATTGATTAATTCCGTGAAAGGAATTGAGACTTCTAAGTTCTTCACAATCTCCATGAACTTTCCAAGTTGATCATCAAATTTGGGCTTGGCTTGACGACTTGGAAAAGGAAGTCTAATCACAATGGGCTCCTTTTCTTTGGCTTTGTCTTCATTTTTCTTTGAACTTTCTTCTTTTGATGATTCCCCTTCTTTGGGACCTTGCACCACAACTTCATTCTCACTAGCTCTCACAACTTCATTCTCAACTTGCTTCTTCGGTGCTTCATATCTTGTACCACTTCTCAAGTGAATGGCACTAACCGTTTCATGTCTAGGGGGATTACTTTGAGGTGGTAATTGCCCCTTTTGTCTTTGTGAGCTTGAAGATGCTAGTTGGGTCAATTGTGTTTCCAACATCTTGGTGTGAGCTAGAATGTTGTTGATGGTGGTGTCCTTTGCTTGGCTATCTTTTTGCATTTGAGTGAAAAATTCTTGTTGATTCTTTTGCATTTGGAGGACCGCTTTTTGGACATCAAAACCTTGGTCATTTTGGTGATTGTATGGATTTTGATTTTGGTAGCCTTGGTTTTGATTGAAAAAGGGTCTTTGATTTTGATTTCTCATGGGTGGTGGAGTGTATGTTGTTTGAGGGTTTTGAACATTTTGGCTTTTGTATGAGAGATTTGGATGGAACTTGGTGTTTTCATTGTAAAAATTTGAATAAGGGGTACCACTTTTGTAAGCTTGGAAAGCATTAACTTGTTCGGTTGTTCCCCTACACTCACTTGAGTCATGACCCAAGGTTCCACAATTCTCACATATCCCGCTTGGGATTAATGAGGATGCTGTCATGGCATTGACATGATGCTTCGATGATTTTGAGTTTTCCTCAAGTCTAGCCATAGCTTGTTCAAACTTCAAGTTGATTGTGTCAATGTGAGCACTAAGTTGAGCACCCAATTGAGTAACGGAATCCACTTCATACTTTCCTCCTCTAGTAGCCTTGCGAGGTCTACTATATTGTGAATTATGGACCGCCATTTCCTCAATCTTGTTCCATGTTTGATTGTTATCAACTTCGGTGAACATTCCATTTGATCCCATATTGAGAATGTTCCTTGAATCTTCATATAAACCATTCCAAAATTGTTGCACTAAAAACCATTCGCTAAGTCCATGGTGAGGACATGAGCGACAAATACCTTTGAACCGCTCCCAAGCTTCATACAAAGATTCTTCATCCCTTTGCTTAAAACCCGTAATTTGAGCTCTTAGCATGTTAGTCTTCTCCGGTGGGTAGAATTTTTTGTAGAAAGCTAGAGCTAACTTCTTCCAAGAATCTATTCCAAGGGTGGCCTTATCAAGGCCCTTCAACCATTGCTGCGGTCCGATTAACGAAAAAGGAAATAAGACCCATCTTATTTGGTCTTGAGTCACGCCCGTTTGAGAGATAGCTTCACAATAATCGCAAAAGGTTTCCATATGAGAATGAGGGTCCTCACTAGGCATTCCCCCGAATTGGCTCCTCTCAACTAGTTGGATGAAGGCGGACTTGGCAATAAAGTTTCCGGTGAGATGTTGTGGGGTAGGAGTACCATTTGGTAGATCCTCCTCGGTGGGTATAGAGTGTGACGAGAATTTAGGCATTGTAGGTGGATTTTGTGTGGTATTGTTTAATGGGTTTTCTTCTCCTTCTATTGCGAAAGGATTGACAAACTCACTAGTGGGTTGAACAACTTCACCAACACCTCCCAAATTCCTCCTAACAAGTCTCCTATTATTCGTCAAGGTTCTTTCGATTTCACGGTCAAAAGGTAACAAATCTCTTTGTAACCTTCTAGACATGCAAAATATCAAACAACTAGAAAACAATTAGAACAAACATTGAGGAGTTTTACTTCCCCAAGGTGAAAAAGACACAACTAATAACAATAAAAGAAATCTTAAATCAATTAAACACCGTCCACGGCAACAGCGCCATTTTTGATCGGAGCCATTTGGTGTTCACAAATTAACATATGTGGTCGTTGGTCAATGGTCGATACAAAACACAATTTATACTTCACAAACAACTCTACAATTAGTAAAGAGGCAAGTAAAGGTCGGATCCCAAGGGACGGGTATTGAAATGAGAATTCTATTGTAACTAGTAGTGTCTAGGGGTGTCACAAATTGGGTTGATGTAGAAGGTTACTAAACTAAAATAACAATGAAAATATACTAGCAAGATGAATAAAAATAAGGGGTGTAAACAATTGATTAAAGGCACTAGGGTGTCATGGGTTCATAGGGGAATCATGGGATATGATCATACAAACATGTTCTCAAATTATAAGCAAGCAATTATTGTTGTGATGGATTGAGTTGGGTTATATCTTACAATCCTAGGAAAGTTTGGGTCCCGGAGCCGAATCGATTAGATTGTACAACACCTACAAGTCGACTTAATCTTTCCTACTCAACACATGCATGGTCTAACAAGACTCGAGTTGGGTTATGTCTTACAAGTCTCATTGAAAAGATAGGAGATGATAGTAAATGCAAGGATTCATAGGCTTAGCATTTCATCAAATATAACATGTGCATGTATTAAGATCAAAACAAGCAAGCAAATAAGATTATGAAAGCATATTGATTTAAGCATGAATCATTCCCCATGTTGGTTTCCCCTAATCACCCATTAAACCCTAGCTAAGAGACTACTCACTCATTATCATATTGATCATGCTAGAAAGGTTGTCAATCATACTAACATAATGAAACATGATGAATAAATGAAAGTAATTAGCAATAATTAAAAAGGGATTAAGAGATTATACCTACTAATGATTCCAAAATAATAATGCAAAGAATAATAGAAGAACTTGATGATTGATGGAAGGTTGTCAATCTCCCAATAAACCCAATAATCTTCTAATTACCCAAAATAGATGAAGAACAAGAGAGAGATTAAGAAACTAAAACTTGGATTAAAACTTGATTAATACTTGATTACAATATTGAAGAGAGTTTTGATTGATATTAACTACCCTAATTATTGATAAGAAGAACATGCTCCTCTAATTAGACTAATGGGGTATTTATAGTGAAAATTAGGGAGGATGCATTAGGGTTAACTAAGGGCTAAACTAGTAATTACACTTTTTAAGTTGAGCAAGGAGACTCCGGTATTCTCCGAGAGAAGGGCTTCTCTTATCGTAGCTTGAAGAACGAAAACGTGCTGTGCTGCAATCCGTGCGGATGGGAGTCGGGACGTGCGGATGGGAGCTGAGGAATCCGAGCGGATCCTTGGGCAAGACGCTCGGATTGGCGAGGGGGAATCCGAGCGGATTCCTTTGAGGGACGCTCGGATTGGACTTGGGCGGACGGACGGATTGTATACAATCCGTTCGGATTGTCTGGCAGCATCTTTTCTTCTTCTTTTCTTCCCTTTTCTTCATGAATTCCTTGGGGATTTCCTTGGGGACTCAAGGATCCTTTCTCAACAATGCTCTTCTACTATGATATGTACAAAGGCCTTCTAGTCTTGTCTCTCTTTGATGCTTGGTCATTGAATACGATCAATTTACCCTCGTTTTGCCATGAAAATGCAAGATTCTTACTCCTTTCCTACCAAGGGATCAAAATCTCAAAGAATATGCAAAACAAATAACTAAAGATAAGAAATGACCCAAATAGGCACAAAAAAGCATGGAAACAATGGTAATTCGGGGGCTAAATATGCGCCAATTATGGTCACATCACCAACCCAACCCATTCGACCAATTGTGGACGCGGGCCCATGGGGGCGAAAAGCGAAGCAAGCTTTTCACTCTTTGGTTTGTTTGCATTTGTGGAGTCGCCACCAATTTATTGTGGAAAATTGGAAACCGTTCGAATACCTCGTGTCATGTCAAGACACAAAGTAATGACATAAACACCAAGAACTCGTTACCCTTAGCATTCTATGTCTAGAATGACTCTCGTGGATGCCAATGAACACGGATGTTCGCAGAGGTCTGGAGTAAGGGGTGAGGGTACGTATTAGGAAGCTCTTTTGATCGAACACCTAATCTCGCCCGCCTCGATAGCGGCCTCTACTAATGATTAGGGAAAATATCTATTCTCGATATATTGTCGATTATATGCATGAAATGCAACATCCAATAGATTGATCATAGCATGTGAGAATTAACTAAGTCGGTGAAACACGTAATTTATCATACAAGTGGGTCGAAGTAGAGATTTAAATCGATTACATGTGAAGGTATACAAGCAATATGATAATGAAATACAATACAAGTACAATAAAGAAAATTATAATAATTACAATGGGTTAATTGATTTATGTCAAAAATACTTTCAAAACGGATGGTTTTAGAAAAGAAAAAATAAACGAATAAACGAGCAGATTAGCAGCGATAATACGGTTAATAGTTAATTAATACGTAATCTAATAACTAAGTCAAGGCAGAAACGGGAGTTCAGGGACAGAAATCAACCGGGAACAGGCGCAGCAGAGTTGCGTCCCTTGGAAGAGGCGCAACAATCGCTGCGCCTGTTCCTAGGTTGAGTTCTGGCTGTGAAGCCGGAACCGCAACTCGTTAGTGTTAATTGGTGAATTTAATGATTGACTATGGATAATTGACTCTGATGAAAGTGATTAGCAGATTATTTACATGCGAATGAGGTCATAAAAACGATAAAACACGGATGAAAACAGTTAGAACGAATTATATACAAGGTGAGACTAATTAAAGAATTGAACAAACTAAACAAATTAAATAGGCTAAACAGGTTATTAATGACGAACTAATGATGGTGACGGATGAATAACAGATGCAAGTATATCAAAGATGAATACCAGAGACTCAATATGGGTAAATCGAATCTCTAAAACCCGGATTGATTTTAGTGACGAAAACCCGCAAATATGAATTATAAGGGATTTAAGTCGGGATTTGAAAGATGATTTAATTAACAATGAATTAATGAATTACAGGTTAAAATTATCATGCTTAAATTGTCGTGTTAATGAAACAATGAACAATTGAAAACAAAACAAAACAATCGAATTATCAAAAGACGAAGGAAGAAGAAAGGAAGCAGGAACTGCGGCAGTCTCACGAAGAGGCGCAGCAGGTACTGCGTCCCTTCGAAGTGGCGCAGCAGTTGCTGCGTCCTTTCTCGACGGTTGTCTCCTGATAATCCGTAAAAAGGGTTTAAAACAAGGGTTTTAGAAATCGGTTTTAAGCATACTTTCAACACAAATCTTACAATATTAATTACAAAAAAAATAAAGAACAATAATTAAAAGAAGGATTTACACCCTCAGACTTACATGTTTGACGAAACGAGATGAACTAAGTTAACGTTTAGTGATGCTCGACTCGAATGTAGACGAAAGTGCCCTCTAGGAGGAAAGAAACAAAGTTGATTAAAGTTGATTAATTGTAGAGTTGGTCAAATTGGTCGGTCATGCAAAATGAGGCTGGTACTCAGAAAGATACGAGCTTACGTGGTCGAAAGTTTAAGCACGTAGATGCCAAAAAGTAAGAACGTGGTCTAGAATGCAAAGGGAGAAGAGAAGGGCGGACACTCGTGTGAGAAATATGTGAGACCGAAGGTCTCTATTTATACTAATCACCCGACGAAAATAGGGTTTTTCGGAGAAACTTTGGAAGTGAATCTCGAAAAGATATGAAAAGATACGAAAAATACGCAGAAAAGGACTTGGGAAGAGGCGCAGCAGGCACTGCGTCTCTTGGAAGAGGCGCAGCACTTGCTGCGTCCTTTCCCAAGCGGTTTCCTCCTGCGAAAGAAAGATTTCCGTATTTTGATTATGGAATAACGGATTAATCTTGCTTTCCTTAATATTTTGTGTGAATATTACGGAAAATTCTTTACCAAAGACTAAAAGATGTTAAAATATGGAATAGAAATATCCGGAACATTCCAGAACATTCTGACTCGGTTTTAACGGTTTTTAGAAAATGAAGACGATTTTTGACCCAGACTCCAAATGTACTCTAATTACTGCCAAAACGACCGTATCGGCGCGTATATGTCAGTTAAGAGGTAGACACAAGTGTTTGAGCGATCACTTGACGATAAACATATGAACTATCACAAATCGTTCCGCGTACCAAACATGCAGCCCAATCATCACCGGGTGGTTTGCGGGAGGTGCAGAAATGAGGTATCTACACCAATCGTCCCGTATAGACGGTCCAAATGCTTATTTGGGCCTAATGATGGATAGCGATTGACGTCATCCATACCATGGTACCTACTCTTGTTTGTATCAAGGACTTTCACTACTCGAGGAAATGGACTAGGAATCGGCCTTACTCTTGTTTGGTATGAGCCTCTCCACAGACCCTGGGTTTAATTGTTCGGTATGGCGACCCACCTTTAAGCCAAAACCCTTTTAAATGCACTCAGTATCCCGTTATAATGCCTGTTTAAATGCTTGTACCGTATGTGACCACCATTTCTAAACAAAACCATGACGATGTTTGAAAAATCAAAATTTCTTTCAAAATGTAAAATTTCGAATATAGGCCTAATATTAGCACAAAACCAGTCAAACTCTGTCCAATTGTCGAGTCAAAATCCGGGCCTCAAAGCCCATTTCAAAACCTCATTTCGAGTCCACTCCTACGACTACACTACAGTTGACTAGGACCAACATTTTCAAACTTTGTCATTTCTTCAAAAAGCTCACTTGACACAAGTGGCACACTCCCACTTCACAAGTCAAACCTTTTCTTTGAGTAAGTGTGCTAGAATGGTCGATCGTGTTTTGATTCGTCGTCGATCTCTTATCCAGTTTTCAAGATGCCTGGAACTAGTCACGCAAGTGTCAATGGACAACCACCGAATGGTAATGATCTAATCCTAGCCGCGCTCGCTCGTCTTCAAACTAGCCAAGACCAAGTGAATAATCGCCTCAACACGATCGAGGGCCGAATTGTTGCTGTAGAAACAAGGTTGCCTCCTGCAGAAAATGAGATACTTCATGATTTTGTGAATGACTTCGCGCATGAAGATCCACAACTTTTGTGGGAGCATAAGAGGTCAACCGTCCATAGATCCGACTGCAGCTGAGAAGCGACTCCAATACTTGGAGGAACAACTGATGTTTCTCAAAGGGGATGATATCTATAGGGAAAACAATCGCAAGTATGAGGCTGTGAGCTCCAAATTGCCAACCAACTTCAACATGACGGATATCCCTAAATTCAAGGGACATGAAAACCCTATGAACCATATCCGTGCTTTCAAGGATTACATGTCTATCAAAGGCATTAAACCCGAGATGTTCCTAAGGATCTTTTCTTCATCTCTCGACACCAATCCTAAACAATGGTTTTATTCTCTAGGGCATAAGAAGATTGCCACTTGGGATGATGCCGCGATTGAGTTCGCTAAGCAATATGCGGATAATGCCGAAATCCAAGTCAACATCCGCACTTTAGAGGTTCTTACCCAAAATGACAAAGAAGGTTTCACCGACTTCCTAAGTAGGTGGAGGAAGACTAGTACCCAACTTGTTGAACGTCCAGATGAAGCTACCCTCGTGGAGAAATTCGTGGACAATCTAAAACCCATCTATGCGAGTCATTTGAGGGACCAAAACATTAAGACCTTCAAAGACTTAACTGTACTAGGAACAAGGATCGAGGATGACATCCGTAAAGGTCTCTTGTCCAAAACGGTAGGTCGTGGATATCAAGGCTCAACAAGTCATTCTTACGGATCTACTAGCAAGAGTGATGAAGTTAACCTTCTCGAGCCATCTAAGAAAAGTACCCCACCAAGAAAATTCACAAATATTGGGGACACATACTCTAATGCTCTAAAGAGACTGATGAAACAGGGTAAGCTTCAACCCATAGGCCCTACACCCAAACCAGAAAATAAATCCAAGTTCTGGGACGAGAATTCGTATTGCGAATATCATAAAGGCAAGGGACATGATACAGAAAAATGCTACAAGCTAAAGAATGTGCTTCAAGACATGATTGGAGACGGTCGCCTACCAATACCGCCTGGAGGCAAGCCTAACAATACTCAGAATCCTCTTGGAGTTCTGATGATTATAAGTGAAGAATCTACCTTAGATTGTTCACACCTCATTTCTCCAGTCGAAGATGAGATCGATGCAATAGAAGAAGAAGGGAACTACTCTACCATTTCCCCTACCATCACCGACTTTATAGCATGGGTAAAGAGTGTGAATAGGCAAGTCTCAGAATTAGAAAGTGTAGTGGCAACCCTACGTGATCCACGTGTAACACTCAAAGAACGTGCGCCACTAAGTTTCTCTCAAAATACTACAATGCAAGAAGTAGTAGCTGTGGTTGATGAACTTGTCGACCAAATTATCCAATTGGAGGCCGAGATCATGAGGATGAAAGAACTTGCTACCATCAATGGAGTGTGGGCTGACGACTATGAAGATGAGTATCTCACTGAACACTACTTAGTCAAAGTCAGTGAGGAAATAGTCCAAAATAGTGAGGATCAAGATGTAGACCACCTTAATCGCTCAGGGCATCCATACCAAAACACTTCTCAAAATGGTCCCATAGAAAATGGTCCAAACAACGTTGTCACATCAAATGATAACGAAGATACCTCTATTGACCATCTGCTAAAGCAACTACAGAAGATAAAGGCTGATCTTTTAGTCTAGCAACTAGTTGCAAGCTCATTCCCACATCGCCAGGCTTTACTGCAAGCCTTGCCAAACTCACTGTGGCACATAATTCTACACTCGATGACGTATTCAACTTGGTCTTCCAAGAATCACCTAAGCTAAGTAACCCTGTTACTTTCTCAGATGAAGATTTACCACCTTTTGGCGCTAAACACAACTTGGCTCTTTACATCACTGTCATTTGCTTGAAGAAGAATGTGCCAATGACTTTAGTAGATGATGGCTCGGCAGTTAATGTTATACCTTTGAAAACGGCATACAAACTTGGCATGAAAGAGTCATATTGGACCCCTACCAACCAAGGTGTTCACGCATATGATGGTACACGACGAAAAGTGGTAGGACTTATTAACCTGACCATAGCCACAGGGCCGATCGAACGAAAAGTCAACTTCCAAATAGTAGACATTGAAGCATCCTTCAACATACTTCTGGGAAGACCTTGGATTCACGCTTCTAAAGCGGTAACATCCACCCTCCACCAGAAGATCAAGATCCCACTAGATGGTAAAGTGGTGACAATCACCTCATCACCCATCAAGGCACTAATAGAAAAGAGATCAAGTAACCAAGTACTCGCGGATCCAGTGCATGAACTTGGGGGCTTCCATAGCATATACGTCATAGAAAGCGAGTTGGCACCTTTATACTTCAATCCCTACTCCAATTTAGTGGTCAACCACATACTCAAATGTCATGGATACTTCCCAGGAATGCCTTTGAATCCAATCCGAAGGAACACCTTTGCACCCTACAAAGAAGGCAACTCACAAAAGATACCACTTGGATTGGGATACAAACCCACTAAAGAGGAAACTCTCAAGATGCTCGCCCAAGTTCAAAACCGTAAGAACGTGGGAATCCAAATGCAACCCTATCTCCCTACCCTAAATGGATACTTCGTTAGGGAAGGAAGTCAAGAACTCTTTCATGGATTTCCCGAACCTTGGCACCATCTCGAAAGGAAGTTAGCCGGAATCGAGATCTTTCACGATTGCTACTTCATTCCTCTAGGAACGGTTCCTACCATCAAAACTCGTCAAGCACCTTGCTTAGACGAACAAGCTGTTAGCCTACTATTTGGGGAAGATCGATTTATTAGAGCCGCGCAGGATGAGATCATTACCATGATACTTCAAGACGATCATTTCAACTCTACCGCGTTGATCACATAAACCAACTCAAATCAGCAGAAAGGATGGAGAAAATAGATCAAGTGGACGAACAATCAAGGAAGACTCTTCAAGCTCACCACTGGAGAAGGAGAGATGTTCAAAGGAGAACCAGAAGATGATGAATTTGAGTCAGAGTCAGAGTCGGACTCTAGAGAAGTCCCTAGAGAGTCTCCTCCTGTCGTCACTCCCATTCCCCTTGTTTCTCCTAGCTTAGCATCAAATAGTAACAGTAGTTTGGGAAATGTCCCAACAGCTGTCCCTTTACCGCCACTGACTACAAAGCAGATGGCTTCTTTGTTTCAAATTTTCTCAAATTTTAATATGAATAAATCAGGTTCCGCTTACTCTTTGTGTTATTCTGAATGCAATTCTGTTTACGATGATAATGAGGATGACCCAGACCCAGACTCAATCGAAATACCTCCCTACATAGCCAAAGAAATACTACAAGAGGGGGAAGGGGGACCAGTAATAGAAGATACTGAACCCATCAACGTAGGAACCGAATTAGAACTCCAAGAACTTAGGATAGGGACGACCTTGAGCCCCGCCGAGAGGGCCGGTTTCATAGACCTCCTACACGATTTCAAAGACGTTTTTGCTTGGTCCTACAAAGACATGCAAGGAATCGACAGGGACATTGCAGAACATAGGATCCCGATTAAACCAGGTTTCAAATCCGTAAAACAGAAGCTTCGACGAATGAGGACAGAATGGGCTCTTAAGATCAAAGAAGAAGTCGACAAACAATTCAAAGCCGGGTTCATCAAATTTTCCGAGTACTCAGACTGGGTAGCTAACATAGTACCCGTACCCAAAAAGGGTGGGAGAATCCGGGTTTGTGTGGATTTCAGAGACCTAAACAAAGCAAGTCCCAAGGATGACTTTCCTCTACCACATATCGACATATTGGTGGATAACACAGCAGATCACGCGCTACTATCCTTCATGGATGGATACGCAGGATATAACCAGATCAAGATGGCCATAGAATATATGCACAAGACCGCCTTCGTCACTCAATGGGGCACCTATTGCTACACGGTTATGCCATTTGGGCTAATAAATGCCGGAGCTACATATCAACGCACCGCAACTATGCTCTTACATGACATGATGCATAAAGAAGTGGAGGTATACATAGACGATATGATTGTCAAGTCCAAGGATAGATAGGGACACATTGCGAACTTTCACAAATTATTCTCAAGGCTACGAAAGTAAAACATAAGACTCAACCCTCAAAAATGTGCATTCGGGGTAACATCTGGTAAACTCCTTGGATACGTTGTTAGCCAACGAGGAATATAAATAGACCCTTCCAAGATCAAAGCTCTAATCGAAATGTCGCAACCTCAAACAGAGAAAGAAGTTAGAGGATTCTTAGGTAAGGTGCAATACATAAGTCGATTCATATCGAAACTCACCATGATTTGTGAACCTATCTTCAAAAATCTAAAGAAAACAGATCACACCATGTGGGATGATGACTGTCAGAAAACATTCGACTGATTCAAGGAGATACTAGCCAAGCCACCAGTGCTCATACCACCTCAACGAGATCAACCTCTTGGTTTATATCTCACGGTAAATGAAACAGCCATGGGCGCCATGCTAGCCCAAACCGTAGGAAAAGTAGAAAGAGCTATCTACTACCTTAGTAAGAAGTTCTGGGAGTACGAGTGCAAATACACACCACTCGAGAAAACATGCCTCGCTCTTGTTTGGGCAACGAAGAAGCTATGCCATTACATGCTTAGCTACTCCGTCAAAGTATACTCCAAAATGGATCTTGTCAAATACCTCTTCGAGAAACCCGTCCTCAACGGACGCCTAGCAAAATGGACCTTGATGCTCTCAGAGTTCGATCTCAAGTATGTACCCCTGAAAGTTATAAAAGGGCGCGCCGTTGCCGAGTTCTTTGCAGAAAATCCCATCAATGATGCACAAACAATAGACACCTGGTCATTTCCGGATGAGGATATACTCCAAACTGATGTAGACTCATGGGACCTTTACTTTGATGGGGCATCGAACTTGAGAGGATTTGGAATAGAAGCGTTTCTCATTTCTCCTGAAGGCGAGCATACACCAATATCTGTCAAACTCGACTTCGAGGTGACAAATAACGCGGCAGAATATGAAGCTTGTCTCATCGGATTGCAAGCAGCAGTAGGTTTAGGCATCAAGAATCTTTGCGTACATGGAGATTCATCTTTGATCATCAACCAAATTACGGGATCTTGGAAAATTCAAAGTGAAAGCCTAGCACCTTATCAAGCCAGAATAGACCAAGTTGCCCAATTCTTCGATCAAGTAACCTACCTACACCTACCTCGAGAAGAGAATAAATTTTCAGATGCTCTTTCAAAACTTGCATCTTTGATTAACATGCCAGATAATATGGTAGAAATGCCTTTATGCATTGAACGACGGTCAGAACCGGCTTACGTGCACCAAATTACAGAGGAAGAAGAAATTACTGAGGAACCTCGGTTCCAAGTAATACTGAACTTCAAGCTCAATGGCACATATCCACCAGATATGGACAAGAGGGGACAACGTGATATACGCTTACTAGTTTCCCAATACGTCCTCATGCAAGGAGAATTATACAAAAGAACGCCTCTTGGTGTAATCTTACGTTGCCTTGATCATTCACAGGCACGGAAAGTGATGGAAGAAGTCCATGATGGAGAATGTGGCCCTCACATGAGTGGACCAATGATGGCAAAGAAAATCATACGTTTAGGTTATTATTGGACCACAATGGAATCCGATTGCATCAAGTATGTGAGACATTGTCATAACTGCCAGATATTTGGGAATGTGCAACACGTCCCTCCTTCATTACTCTATACCATGACATCTCCTTGGCCATTCTCTACTTGGGGAATCGACATCATCAGAAAGATCACGCCAGCCGGAACAGGAGGTCACTGTTTCATTCTAGTGGCAATCGATTATTTCACCAAATGGGTAGAAGCGGCTTCCTACACTAGTCTCACAGCCAAGAACGTGACAAAGTTCATACAAACCAACACCATCTGTCGATACGGTTGCCCACATGAGATCATTAGTGACAATGGGTCACACTTTCAGGCTGAGACTGAGCAATTTCTAGCCAAGTATAAAATCAAGCATCACCACTCCTCGCCATACAGACCACAAACTAATGGCGCGGTAGAGGCGGCAAACAAGAATGTTGTCACAATCCTCAAGAAAATGATTGACAACTATCGAGATTGGCCAAGCAAGATACCATTTGCCTTACGGGGATATCGCACATCTGTTAGGACGCCCACTGGGGCCGCCCCTTTCTATTTGAGCTACGGCATGGAAGCCGTGCAACCAGTCGAGCTCGAAATACCATATTTGCGTATTTTACTCGAAAGTCAAATCCCGGAAGCCGATTGGAAGAGGGATAGGTATGAAGAACTCATCCTCCTGGATGAACGAAGATTGCGCGCATTACACAATATGCAAACATATCAGGCACGTATCAAACGAGCCTTCAACAAAAGGGTTAAACCAAGGAACATCAGAGAAGGAGACTTGGTCCTTAAATCAATTAGAGCTCTTTTACCTGTCGATCCACGAGGAAAGTTCAAACCCAACTGGGCCGGACCATTTCTAGTCAAGTCCATACTTCCAGGGGTGCGGTTAGGATCACAGACTTAGATGGGAATGAATTTTCCATCCCGACAAACCTCGACAAATTCAAACGTTACTATGCCTAGAATAGGAACAAAACGCGCCTCGCGTAACCCCACGTGTCGCTACTGTGGCACGAAATAAACGGCTCCTGGCCAATCTAAAATAAAGCCAATGTCACCTTGCTCTTGACTTTTGACAATTTGTCATCCTCATATCATCAAATAAATTGAATTGCACATTAGGAGTAAGTAAAAAGCTCATGCTTATTTTCTAGTTCGCTACAAGCTCTTGCTTAGAACAATTATTCTTTTACGTTTACTAGAACTACGCGCAAGAGTTTGATTTCATTTTTTAAATGAATAGTCACAAATGGGGGGGTTTTGTAATTGGTTTCCTAAACTAAAGGTGTAAAAGGAAGAGAACCAAGGAAAGAGCAATAAAGGCAGAAAATGAGATTAAACTATCAATAGAGAGGGGACATGTCAGGATTTCGGTTCACTACAGTAGTCCAGTGACTCAACTGTAAGAAACTTAGATAAACTACTGCGAGACGGATATGGAAAGGTCCTTCCGGTCCACTTTCTACCCTATATTCCCACTAACTTAACTTCCGTCCTCGTCAGGGTAGTCTACTGTTCATAGCAGGTCTATTTAGTCCAATCTTCCGATCCAGGATTAAATTTAACCAGATTAAAAGGGTGACTCAGAAGCGTGCACTCAACTAAGTCGGTAGATACAGTTATTGTAACACCCCTAATTTCCGTAATATAATTCTATAATTTTATTTTCCCATATTTTATATTTTATTTTTCGGGAAAATATCCGTTTGTTGTCTTTTGGGCTCGAAAAACGATGAAGACCCATTTCTTCCTTGGGTCTCACGTGTTTTTGGTGTAGATGGGTAAGTTTTGGGCCTAAACCTAGAATAAAACCACGAGCTTCTCTATAAATATAAAGGGAAACCAAACTCTTGCTCTTCTTTTCTCATAATCTCACAAAAAACCCTAAACCTAGTTTCTCTCTTCCTCCTTCCTCTTCGTGCCGCGCGCCCTTCCTAGGGTTTCGTGCCGTCTTTCTTCCTCCTTCGTTCTTCATCGTTCTTTCGTGCTTAGATCGATCCTTCTTCTTGGATTTATCTATCTTCTTCGTAAGTTTTATGTTTTCGCATAGTTTTACAGTTTTTATAGTTTTATATATATAGTTAGTATATTTATTAGATTCGTTATCTTTGGCACGTGGATGATTCAATGAAGGCGTGGAAGTTGCTCCTGGAGAAGACGTTTATATCGTTGAAGACGATCTTTAGGATTATTTGCTTAATAAGGTAACTAGGTGTTTTCTTTTAATTGTGTTTATGCCAATTGATGTAATTAATATGATTTAATGATTGTCTTGTATGATTGGTACATGTTAGATTGCTTATTATCATGTTTATTATGTTTTCACATGTTTGTATATGTTTTACTGTATTAATTATATATCATATGTTGGTTATGTGTTTGTTATGGGTGTCATGAGCGTAATTAGGGTTTACGAATAAACCCTAGTGGCGGCATGATAGGCGGCCAAGGGTTCTTTCCGAAGTTATAGCTAAAGCTAGTATAACATTGATGATGATTCAAGCGTTATAGCTTAAGTTAATACAACTTTGGGTAGCTACTCTAGTTATGGCTGGAGCTACTATAACATTGAAGTACGAGTTAAGGTTATAATTGGAACTAACGTATCCTGAGATTTATGGCTCAAGGTTATGGTTGGAACTAGTATAACTTGAGTTTCGTGTCAAAGTTATAGTTGAGGTAAGTATAACTTCAAGTCATATATGTTGAAGTTATAGTCGAGGTTACTATGACCTCGCATCCAGAGTTTATGTTATGGTTAGGATTACTATAACATTGCACGGTTATGGTTAAAGTTATAGCTGAAGTTACTATAACATTGGTTACTTATATTTGTTCCATATGTTGTATTGTGTTCAACGTGTATGACATTGTATTTGCATATATCTTTGGTTACTCTTGTTCATATGATAAGTAGGGTGGTTAGTTATACGATCCTATGAGTTGAGTCGGGATGTTGTTCACGCATGTTAGTACGATCGTTATCTTTGTGCATTTCTTTGTTGGTGGTTTGAATAGATGACGGTAGTATCGTTATATACTATCGGAATGAACTAACGCCATCCGTTGATGCGGGATTTATTTTGGTCTATGTTCGGGGTGGCAGATTCGTCGATTATACGTTCGGGTCCCGAGTGTCGTTCGTGTACGATTATTGCATCGAGAGGTCCGGCCAGGTCTTAGGCATATAGGCGGTGGTGATACGCTATACATAGTACCGTGGAGGAAGCGGTGGTGATACGCTCCACACCGATGGAGCGTGGTGATACGCTCCGTCAGTCAGAGGCAGTGGTGATACGCTCTGACGAGTTAGAGGCAGTGGTGATACGCTCTAACGGGCGTTCGCTCTATTCGCTATGCTTTGTTGCTAGCTTTGTGCCTTCTATTACTGTGGGTTGTGTGTTACCGTATTCGCTATGCTTTGATGCTAGCATTGTGCCTTAAGTTGTTAGAGGTCGTGTCCTACAGTGGTTATTAGCGTACATGGTCTAGTTCTTGCATATGGTTTAGACTTGCATGATTCCGTCTGAGATTGATAAGTCATGGTAAGCTTTGTTGGGTTTTTCATGGGTATAGATGATCTCGCATGTTTACTGGTTTTACATTTCATTTGTTAATGATTGTTGATTATATTCAATTGTTGTAAACATGACTGGGAGAGCATCTAGTTACTCCCGACTGATTGTCGACCCCCCTTCAAAGTTGTTCGATTCGTTCTTTGTTTGGTTGATGCTTGCTTGGGGAATGTGCGAAGCGAGCTTAATAATAAATTAGGACTTTACTTTATGTTTTAAGAACCTTTGAATAATGTATTAGTTTGTTTTGGATTTAGTAGCGAACCGGATTTGGGCTTGGTGTTTCCGCCACCTTGTCCCTTTTATCAGTATCGTACTCTGATATTCATTTTATATAAGTTTTTCCTTTGTTTTATAATCCGGGTTGTTACAGTTGGTATCAGAGCGAACACGCTCCCAACTCTCGCTTAGTTGATGACTAAAATAAGTGACCTAGTTAATGAGTGAGAGTAAATGGGGTAGAAACCAATAGGATTGGTTGGTTTTTCTTATGTTTGTAAAGTGTATGAGTAGTTGTTTGGAGTGGTACTTAGGTTCTACCACTTATAACGAGATTTCGTTCTTGCAGATGGTGCGTAACGGAAATGGTGAGTCTGATGCAGATCGTATCAGGAGACTTGAGGCCGCTTTGGCATCTATGGCCGAAGGTTTCACTAATCACCTCAACAACAATAACAACAACAACAACAACAACAACCATCCGCAACCGACTGTGTTCGATCGCTTTGCTCGTCACCGTCCTCCGACGTATGATGGTGCAAATGATCCTACTGCGTTAGAGGCTTGGATTCGAGAGATCGAGAAGTTGTTCCTCGCCACTCTTTGGATGTCCCGAGGATCGAGAAGGTGGATATAGCCACCTATTATCCGAAGGACGAGGCCGACAATCGGTGGGCTCTTGCTAGAGCTGGTTTGGAAGTTCAACCAGGATATGGTTGGGCTCTTTTCTCGAGGCTCGAAGAAAAGGTTTTATCCCGAGGAGATGCACTTTGGAGAAGGAGCGGGGAGTTCCTTCGTCTACAGCAAGGTTCCATGACCGTTGAGGACTACACCAACAAGTTCGTGAAGTCATCACGTTTCGTTACTTCGTAGCTATGGATGAGGTTTCGAGGACTCGTCGCTATGAGAAGAATCTAGCTCCTAAGGTCCGGATCGCTATGTCCGGCATTCCTTCAACTTCTTTCCAGCGAGGCTTATGATCGTGCTCTTAGCATCTATGATTCGTCCTTGCTACCGAGGCCGAGGAGAGTGCGAAGAGTAAGTTCATGAAGAGGTCTTATGTTGCTCCCAGTTCTTCCCGGAAAAGAAAGAAGTATGAGGCTCGTCCGTATGCTCCGCGTGATCAAGGTCAAGCTAAGAAAGATATGGTTTGCTTCAAGTGTGGAAAGGCTTACCACCCGGGTAAGTATTGTGAGACCGGTAACCCCGATCACTTGTTTCACTGTAAAGCTCGGGACACAAGGTCGTTGATTGCCCCAGAAGCCAAAGCTTGATGCTCCTAAGGCGATGCTTCAAGACCGGACGCGTGTTTGTGATGAGTCGTCTTTGAGGCGAGATGCTAATCCGGATGTGGTTACGGGTACCTTTCTCGTTCACTCTTTATCTGCTTTTGTTCTTTTTGATACGGGTGCATCGATGTCTTTCGTATCCGAATCCTTTTTCGTCCGTCTTTGGACTCTCTTCTTCTTCATCCGTTCATACCTCTATATCCCTTCCTACGGGTGAGATTGTTTCTTGCTCCGTTCTTTTCAAGGACGTATCGTCGATCGGGGCAATCCTTCCTGCTGATCTCGTTCAATTCAAACTCGGAGAGTTTGATGTGATTTTGGGTATGGATTGGTTATCTCGCTATGACGCTAGGTTCCTATGTCGTGATCAGAAGATCGTGCTTAAGACTCCTACAGGTTCGAGAGTTTCTTATCAGGGTGTTAGGGTTACACCTACGGTCAAGTGGGTTTCTGCTATGAAGATGGTTAACATGGGTAGAAAGGGTCATCGAGATCTATCGTGCGGTGTTCATGGTGTTTCAGTTGAGCCAAAGTTAGAGGAGATCCCTGTGGTTAGGGAGTTTCCCGATGTCTTTCCTGAGGATCTACCTGGTATTCCTCCTGAGCGAGATGTAGAGTTCTCGATTGAGTTGCTACCTGGAACTGGTCCCATTTCGAAAGCTCCTTATCGTATGGCGCCAGCTGAGTTACAGGAACTTAAGAAGCAACTTGAGGAGATGATCGATAAGGGTTTTACCCGACCGAGTGCTTCGCCGTGGGGTGCTCCTGTTTTGTTCGTTAAGAAGAAAGATGGTAGTATGCGTTTGTGCATTGACTACCGTGAGCTGAACAAGGTTACTATCAAGAATAGGTATCCTTTGCCGAGGATCGAGGATCTGTTTGATCAGCGCCGTGGTGCGAGTGTGTTCTCGAAGATCGACCTGAGGTCAGGTTACCATCAGATTCCAGTTAGGAATGAGGATATTCCTAAGACTGCCTTTCGTTCGAGGTATGGCCACTATGAGTTCGTGGTAATGTCGTTTGGCCTGACGAATGCACCTACCGTTTTCATGGATTAGATGAATCGCACTTTCAGCGAGTATTTGGATAAGTGTGTCGTGGTGTTCATAGACGACATACTGATTTACTCGAGAGATGAGGCTGAACACGAGAATCACCTTCGTGTTATCTTGGAGATTCTGCGTAAGCAGAAGTGGTATGCTAAGTTCTCAAAGTGCGAGTTTTGGTTGAAGGAAGTTACCTTCTTGGGTCATGTGATATCTGGCGATGGAGTTATGGTTGATCCGTCGAAGATTCGAGCCGTGGTCGATTGGGAAAGTCCAAAGAATGTGAACGAGGTTCGAAGTTTCCTTGGTTTAGCTGGATATTATCGTCGGTTTGTTCATGATTTCTCTAAGATCGCAAGACCGATGACCCAGTTAATGAAGAAGGAATCCAAGTTTATTTGGACTGAGGCTTGTGAAGCTGCCTTTCAGGAGTTGAAGACGAGGTTGACTACCGCTCCTGTGTTGACTCTACCAGAAGAGGATGTTGAGTTCGATGTTTTCTGCGATGCGTCAAATTTTGGGTTGGGTTGTGTCTTGATGCAAAAGGGTAAAGTTGTGGCTTATGCCTCCCGTCAGTTGAAAGTTCACGAGACGAACTATCCGACTCACGATCTTGAGTTAGCAGCAGTGGTGTTTGCACTTAAGCTGTGGCGACACTACTTGTATGGGGTCTCTTGCAACTTTTATACGGATCATAAGAGCTTGAAGTATATCTTCACCCAGAAAGATCTTAACATGAGGCAGAGACGTTGGTTGGAGCTGCTTAACGACTACAAGATTGAACTGCAGTATCATGAGGGTAAGGCAAACGTGGTTGCCGACGCTTTGAGTCGCAAGGTGTGTCACGCTATGAGATCTGTGTTGGTGTTACCTGATGACTTGAGTCGAGAGTTCCAGAAGATGAGCCTTGAGGTGGTTCTTCCTGGTACTTTAGATTTGAGTGCGATGGTTGCTGAACCCGAGATCCTTCATGAGATCCGAGTTAAGCAAAGGGAGGATGAATACTTAGAAGGAGTTCGAGTCGCTATAAGCGAAGGGCGTGCCAAAGACTTCGACGTTGGACCTGATGATGGTCTACGATTCCATGGTCGTTGGTGTGTGCCTAGCTGTGAGGTCTTAAAATGTAAGATTCTCAAAGAGGCTCATAGTACTCCCTATTCGGTTCATCCTGGTGGTGATAAGATGTATAAGGATCTGAAGCTAAAGTTTTGGTGGCCGGGTATGAAGAAAGAGATCGCCGAGTTTGTGAGCCGTTGCTTGGTTTGTCAGAAGGTTAAGTTCAAACATCAGAGACCTGGTGGTCTACTGCAACCCTTGGAGATTCCCACATGGAAATGGGATTCGATTTCGATGGACTTCGTTATGGGTTTGCCGAGGTCGCCGAGAGGAATGAATGCGATTTGGGTCGTGGTTGATCGTTTGACTAAGGTCGCGCATTTCATTCCAATGAAGGAGACTTGGAGTCTCGAGGAACTAGCGAATGCTTATCAACGAGAGATCATTCGTCTTCATGGGGTTCCTAAGGATATCATCTCTGACCGTGATCCGAGGTTTTGTTCTCAGTTTTGGAAGAAGCTGCAGTTGGCTTTGGGTAGTGAGCTTAAGATGAGTACGGCTTTTCATGCTGCAACTGATGGTCAGACTGAGCGTACGATTCAGACGCTTGAAGATATGTTGCGAGCTTGTGCTTTGGAGTTTCAAGTTAGTTGGGAGAAGAGTTTACCGCTTGTGGAGTTCTCCTACAACAACAGTTATCAAGCTAGTATTCAGATGGCTCCGTTCGAGGCACTCTATGGAAGAAAGTGTCGTAGTCCTTTATGTTGGGACGATTCTAGTGAGGCTGTCGTTCTTGGCCCTGAGTTGGTTCAAGAATCGATTGAGTAAGTGAGGTTGATCCGCGAGAAGCTTAAGGCAGCCCAGGATTGACAGAAGACGTATGCTGACTTGCGGCGTAGGCCGATTGAGTTTGAGGTTGGCGATAAGGTTTTTCTTAAGGTTTCGCCGATGAAAGGTGTTAAGAGGTTTGGACTTAAGGGCAAGCTTAATCCTAAGTACATTGGACCGTATGAGGTGCTCGAGAGAGTTGGCGAGGTAGCCTATAGGTTGGCTTTACCTCCGAATCTGTCGAAGGTTCACGATGTTTTCCATGTGTCGCAGTTGCGTCGTTATCGCAGTGATCCTTCTCATGTTCTACAGGCTGATGTTATCGAGGTTGAACCTAACCTGACTTATGAGGAACGTCCTGTTCGCATTTTGGAACGACAGGAGAAGAGGTTAAGGAATAAGGTTGTGCCTTTGGTTCGGGTTCTGTGGAGAAGTCAGAAGTTTGAGCAAGAGACTTGGGAAACCGAAGCGTCTATGCGAGAGAAGCATCCACATCTTTTCGAGTGAGGTAGTCCTCTTATCAAGTTTCGAGGACGAAACTTCTTTTTAGGGGGTTGGATTGTAACACCCCTAATTTCCGTAATATAATTCTATAATTTTATTTTCCCATATTTTATATTTTATTTTTCGGGAAAATATCCGTTTGTTGTCTTTTGGGCTCGTTGGGCTCGAAAAACGATGAAGACCCGTTTCTTCCTTGGGTCTCACGTGTTTTTGGTGTAGATGGGTAAGTTTTGGGCCTAAACCTAGAATAAACCCACGAGCTTCTCTATAAATATAAAGGGAAACCAAACTCTTGCTCTTCTTTTCTCATAATCTCACAAAAAACCCTAAACCTAGTTTCTCTCTTCCTCCTTCCTCTTCGTGCCGCGCGCCCTTCCTAGGGTTTCGTGCCGTCTTTCTTCCTCCTTCGTTCTTCATCGTTCTTTCGTGCTTAGATCGATCCTTCTTCTTGGATTTATCTATCTTCTTCGTAAGTTTTATGTTTTCGCATAGTTTTACAGTTTTTATAGTTTTATATATATAGTTAGTATATTTATTAGATTCGTTATCTTTGGCACGTGGATGATTCAATGAAGGCGTGGAAGTTGCTCCTGGAGAAGACGTTTATATCGTTGAAGACGATCTTTAGGATTATTTGCTTAATAAGGTAACTAGGTGTTTTCTTTTAATTGTGTTTATGCCAATTGATGTAATTAATATGATTTAATGATTGTCTTGTATGATTGGTACATGTTAGATTGCTTATTATCATGTTTATTATGTTTTCACATGTTTGTATATGTTTTTCTTTGTATTAATTATATATCATATGTTGGTTATGTGTTTGTTATGGGTGTCATGAGCGTAATTAGGGTTTACGAATAAACCCTAGTGGCGGCATGATAGGCGGCCAAGGGTTCTTTCCGAAGTTATAGCTAAAGCTAGTATAACATTGATGATGATTCAAGCGTTATAGCTTAAGTTAATACAACTTTGGGTAGCTACTCTAGTTATGGCTGGAGCTACTATAACATTGAAGTACGAGTTAAGGTTATAATTGGAACTAACGTATCCTGAGATTTATGGCTCAAGGTTATGGTTGGAACTAGTATAACTTGAGTTTCGTGTCAAAGTTATAGTTGAGGTAAGTATAACTTCAAGTCATATATGTTGAAGTTATAGTCGAGGTTACTATGACCTCGCATCCAGAGTTTATGTTATGGTTAGGATTACTATAACATTGCACGGTTATGGTTAAAGTTATAGCTGAAGTTACTATAACATTGGTTACTTATATTTGTTCCATATGTTGTATTGTGTTCAACGTGTATGACATTGTATTTACATATATCTTTGGTTACTCTTGTTCATATGATAAGTAGGGTGGTTAGTTATACGATCCTATGAGTTGAGTCGGGATGTTGTTCACGCATGTTAGTACAGTCAGTTATACTGTGCATTTCTTTGTTGGCTGGTTTGAATAGATGACGGTAGTATCAGTTATATACTATCGGAATGAACTAACGCCATCCGTTGATGCGGGATTTATTTTGGTCTATGTTCGGGGGTGGCCAGATTCGTCAGTTATACGTTCTGGGTCCAGAGTGTCGTTCGGTGTACAGTTATTGCATCGAGAGGTCTGGCCAGGTCTTAGGCATATAGGCAGTGGTGATACGCTATACATAGTACCGTGGAGGCAGTGGTGATACGCTCCACACCGATGGAGGCAGTGGTGATACGCTCCGTCAGTCAGAGGCAATGGTGATACGCTCTGACGAGTTAGAGGCAGTGGTGATACGCTCTAACGGGCGTTCGCTCTATTCGCTATGCTTTGTTGCTAGCTTTGTGCCTTCTATTACTGTGGGTTGTGTGTTACCGTATTCGCTATGCTTTGATGCTAGCATTGTGCCTTAAGTTGTTAGAGGTCGTGTCCTACAGTGGTTATTAGCGTACATGGTCTAGTTCTTGCATATGGTTTAGACTTGCATGATTCCGTCTGAGATTGATAAGTCATGGTAAGCTTTGTTGGGTTTTTCATGGGTATAGATGATCTCGCATGTTTACTGGTTTTACATTTCATTTGTTAATGATTGTTGATTATATTCAATTGTTGTAAACATGACTGGGAGAGCATCTAGTTACTCCCGACTGATTGTCGACCCCCTTTCAAAGTTGTTCGATTCGTTCTTTGTTTGGTTGATGCTTGCTTGGGGAATGTGCGAAGCGAGCTTAATAATAAATTAGGACTTTACTTTATGTTTTAAGAACCTTTGAATAATGTATTAGTTTGTTTTGGATTTAGTAGCGAACCGGATTTGGGCTTGGTGTTTCCGCCACCTTGTCCCTTTTATCAGTATCGTACTCTGATATTCATTTTATATAAGTTTTTCCTTTGTTTTATAATCCGGGTTGTTACAGTTATATTGCTATGGGGACAGAGTCTCACAATTAATTCATCTAACCTATTTACTACTTTGTCACATTTTTACCGTAGATCCCCTAATCCCAACATGAAATGATTTAGCTACTCATATCGCTAATGTTGTCAATAATAACAATATTAAGATAACTAATGTAAAGCACGATGAAATAGTAATTAAAATGACTAAAAAAAGATTAGGGCAGAAATTAAGGAAGAGCAAAACAAGTAATTAAGATGAATAAATGAAATATTAAAATTAAAAAGGGAGAACGAGATTCCAATCGCAATAATCCGGCATAAAGAACAAACAAATCCGAGCTAAATAACCCCGAAAACAAAGTTATAGTGAAAGAGAAAAAGCAACGCAGTCTTTACTGTCAAAGATGAAAAGTAGGATAAAACTTAATAGAATAAATGCTAATGACCTAGTTATTATGCGCTTAAATAGAAAAACTACTAAGTCCATAAGCTAATACACGTTCACGGACTAATTAAAGCCCATGAAAGCCAAAACCACTTGATCGAGTAGTCTGAAACCACTCGATCGAGCATTTCTCCAAATAATCTACTCGATCGAACAAAATTGTTACTCGATCGAGTAACTCCTAATTCCAACACTTCTCGATCGGGCATAATACTACTCGATCGACCAACCTCAGCCAGAGAAACCACTCGATCGAGTAACAAAACAGCTCGATCGAGTATTCTTCCTCCAAAACAGCTCAAACTCGTGACCGACTGCTCCGTAAACCGTTCCTTCACGCATCCGAATGCAGGATCTCACTCTGAAAAATCCCGTCTCCTCAAAATGCATGCAAAAAGGACGAAAATGGTGCGATTCCACTACTTCCACGTTCATTTCTACAAAACAGACAAAACGAACCAAAGTAGCCAATTCGAGGCATAATACTATATAAACAGTACAAAAGTACATGGAAATACGTGCTGTAATAGGCTAAAAAGACTATACAAAATGAACGTATCAAATCTCCCCAAACCGAACCTTTACTCGTCCTCGAGTAAACTAAAATGCAACTAATGGAACGGAAATGAAAACTCAGAGCTAGCTTAACTTGTCTACTTGAACCAATTTAATGCAACAAAAATTTAACAGTTATAGCTAAGCAGCAATACGCAAACGAGTTATAAGTTTTTCAGAAATATAGCCGACCTATCGACCTTGCAAGACCAACAAAATCGGACTCTCACGTGGTCACTCTTCTCTCATGAAGCAAAGGGTGAATAATACATGTGAAAGAGAGAAAGAGAAACAGTCACTCACCTAACTGCGACCTACATAGCATGCATGCAACAAAAATGAAAGACAATTCAAGTACTAATGCACACACTCCAACCAATAATGTAAAGTCACCTGAGGGCTTACAAATGATATGGGAATAGTGAGGTTCAGGCGAGAAAAGGCAAAACAAGTTATGGTAATGTGGAGGTAAAAGCGTCAAGCTAGTTCCTAACAGGACCATATAAGACCGTCCGAATCTCAACTGACTGAAAAATAAAGTACAAGTACCCTTCATTTGGCACACAGCTCACTAATCACATACACAGTCTCCTCAAAAATATGGAATAAAACGGAGGAGTGAGACTGTCACAATATAAAAGTGAACACAGGCGGACTCAAAATCAAACCAGCTCAAAATTTCCAACTTTCCTTTCTGGTTCTTCACTGTAAACGTGATTCAATTTTTTTATTTTTCATTTTTTTATATTTTTTTTCCTCTTTTTTTTTCTTTTCACGTTTTTTTTTTCTTTTTTTTTTCTTTCCTCCTTCCTTTATTTACACTAGCTCCAAACAAAATGATACGGGCCAAACTGCAGACGGAAAAATCATACCACAAAAGACATACTAAACTAGCTTGACTAGGCAGACTCAGTTTGGGATGCAGCTAATAGGTCAAAAAGGCAAGTTTTGGCTTAAGTGGAGCTAAATGGGTGAAAAAATATAAGAAAAAGAGAAAATTTGCAAGCACCTCCCTGCATGTGACACCGACCACAAACCCGAATGTGTGCATTTGACAAGAAATCGAATGTCATAAAAGTGCAAAAATGATGAACATGCTATGCAAGGAGTACTACTCTCAATTCCTAATGAACTGATCATGAATGTCACCAGTTATGGGCTCTAAAAATCAGAAATTATAAGTAGCTTGCCGATTTATCAGATCAAGTCTAAACAGTCAGCTATATTTAAACAAAAACTCGTAGATTATGCGTATGACAAAACTAATAACCATCAACGAAAGTGCAAGGCTCAAGTAAAATGACAAGTTATAGTGCAGTATCATCACGGAAATCAACCGTTCCGACTCAACCTATATGCAAAATAAACGTGAATATTTTTGAATTTTTTGAAATTTTTTGTTTATTTTGAAATTTAATGAAGTAAATACGAATGCAAGCTGAAAAATAGAAACATGAATGCAAAACAAATGCAAATGCAGACTCAAAAGGATGCAATATTCTCCCCAAACCAAAACGGACAACGCCCTCGTTGTCCTCCAGCATACACCATCAGATATATACACAGGAACGGGAATATACAACCAATAAAGAATTAAAAACAATAAAATAAAAAAGGAGACAAAATAAATAAAAGAGCGAGAATAAACATACAAAACACAAACTTCCCCAAACCAGCCAGACAACTGGGGAAGTGAGTAGACCAGCGGCAAATCGTCAGCCTCCTCGTCACGCACGTCCTCCACCGTCACGGTGTAGTCCGGATCCACCTCCTGTTCTCTCCTCCTCCTCTGCTCAGCTCGAGCTCTCTCCGCCGCCGCCGCCGGGTCCTCGTCCTCGTCCTCACTAGCAGACTCCGGGTACCCCTCAGCTGAGTACCGATAAAAGGAAGGGTGTGGCCAACCCTCTGGGATCGGACGGTGTCGCCTCATGTGATACTCGTATAGAGGGAACAAAGTCAAAGTTATGTCCCGCTCCATACGAGCCTGTCTCTCTGCAATCTCAACTAACAAACCGTCACGGCGCCCTTGGTCCATGACCGAGGACACCTCAAAGGGTGGAGGAGGTACAAAATTAGCCGGTAGGACCGGCTGTGTCTGTGTCTGGTCAGCAGGCGCGGGAGTAGGAGTAGAAGTAGGGATCGGGGTAGGTATGGTCGTGGAAGTCTGGCCACCCGTGGAAGGTGCGGATCCCTCTCCGGTCTCAAGTCTACGCGGCTTCTTAGCGGCGGGTAAGGTAGTAGGTGGGCGGACCTGGAGGTGGTACTCAGGTAGAGGTGGTAGTCGGGCGCCCCGTGCAACATTGGGCAAAGGGGCTAGACGAGGCAGGGTGTCACAAGGAAGGTCCACGGACAAGGAACCATCTATCTTCCATGTCCGGTAGTCTGTGGTCAGCCAAGTCTGAGAGTGCATGACAGCGAGGCTCAGATACCTATCACCGTCTATGTAAGGTAAGTCACGACGCAAGACGGTGAGGAGAGAACGGGCAAGAAAGGTGGCTATGCCACCGCAGACAATAGTGTCCATGAGCTTCTCTCCCTGAGCCTAGAAGTACCTGGAGGTCAAATAAGCGATGTTGAGGGTAAAGGGACCCTCGCCGTCGATGTTCAGGTAACCGCCTAAGATGGAGAGCTCGTTGTTGTTGATGTTGTTTGGCTCCTTTCGGCCAAAAATAGTGCTCCCCATAAGTCTAAGAAAGTAACGGGCGGGGGGTAGGTGGACCTGAGCGAGCTTTCGCTCGTGAAAAGGGGTCTGTGCCAAAGCCCGCCAAAGAAGACTAATGACCTTCCTAGGGGCAACAGTGGTGCCCGTAAAGGAAAGGTCGAGTCGGGTACCAAACTCCTCAAGTGTCATAGAGAAGGTCCGATTATACAACCGGAAGGACACAGAAAGACTAGTAGGGACAACGTCGTGTGCCCCTGAGGAGAAGGTAAAGGAGCTGAAGAACTCAAGGCTCAGCTCCCTGAAAGTGTGGCCACTAATAGTGATGAGTCCGGCCATCCCCATGCCCCGTAAAAGCTCACAAACTGGCTCGTAGAAGTCGAGCCTATGAAGTGACGTACGGCAAAGAAAGCACGTATGGAGAAAGTCACAGTCAACTAAGTCATAAAACCTCTTACGATGAACACCGTTAATAAAAGTTACCTGGAGGAACGTAGGGTGGGAGTCAAGAGTGTCGTCCACGCGAATCGTGACACGGCCAGCAGCAGATGTACCACGACCGCGGCCTCTATAACCTGAGGTAGAAGACCGTCCAGTGACAGTACAAGGAACTAGGGCCACCCTAAAAGCAGATGCGACTGCGGGTAAGTCCACCACAGGTGTGCGGACCGTGGCTGAAGTAGAGGTTGTGACTGAGGTGGTAGCTGAAAGAGGGCTAGCAGCAGTGCTAGTAGGCGTAAAAACAGTACCAGCAGCAGAGACTAAGAACACAGAAGTTGCAGTACTAACAGAAGTGGAGGCGGTGGTGACAGCAAGGACCACCATCTCAGACAAGGACAGACTAGAAGTCGAGCTAGTGGAAGGCACAGAGCTAGAATCCATCCTGAACAAAGAGGGCAGGGAAATTTGATAAGAAAACAGCAGTTAAACAGCATAAAAACAGCATGACAATTTCCCCAAATAGTCGAACAATTCGACTAATAGCCCTAATTCCCATAATTTTCCTCAAAAGCTCGAATGATAGCAGGTAAACAGCGATAGGGGAAGGGTAGCAGATTAAGCAACAATGGAAACCAATTAAGCAAATGGCAGCAGCAAAAAACCAGTATACAGTCAAAAATTTCGACTGTAATTAGCCCTAATCGCAAATTTTCCCATAAAATTCGAATTAATCATGTAAAAATCAATGAGGCGAGGGAATTAAGCATCAAGTAAGACAAATTAGCCATTGAATCAAAATTATAGTCGAAAAATTCGACCTAATATGAACATCGAAACCCTAATTCCTAATCTACTTCATAAAAAGCAAAATTAATGAAATTAAATTGCAAGGAAGTGTAGGAATTACTTACTTGATGATTAGGAACCTACAAAGAACAATTAATCGACAATCAACAAGCAAAATGGGCGATTTTTGATCGAAAAACCACGGAAACCTAATTCCTCAAATAGACCTAGTAGAACAGAGTAAATCAAAGGGAAAACAAAGGGCAAATGAGGATTAATTTGCAATAAACAAGATGTAGGTGGTGGATTTGGTAAATAGGCAAGAAAAATGCAGGATTTGGGGTTTCTTTGGTCGCAAATAAGGAGGATAGTCGAGAAAAAATGAGGAAGATAATGAAGTAATAAGAAAAATAAGGAAGTTAAAGGGACTCCCTGCGCATAATTTCCAAAATTACTCGATCGAGTGGTTTAAAACTACTCGATCGAGGATTTCTTGTATTCATTTACTCGATCGAGTAAAAAGTTACTCGATCGAGAACTCCCCTTTTTAGCTTTTGTCGATCGAGTAACAAGAAACCATTCGATCGAACAAATTCCACTCGATCGAGTACAAAAAGTACTCGATCGAGCTCTTTTCCTCGTGTAAGCTCTTGAATTTGCGTATAATTCCCCAAACCTGCATAAAAACACTCGCAAAAATATCCCAAAATACCAAATACGAGTAGTAACAGTCTATGGTCTTCTAGTCTATGCTAAAAATGTCTAAATTCTAATTGTCCTAAATAAAAGCAATAAACAAGTCCGACGGGAATTAAAAATTGTTTATACAAATTGGTACACGGGGCATTTCCCCGCTCACTTCTCAAAGCATTTCAGTAGCCCCTCGGAGGGCTTCTGACTCGAGGACGTCACCTCAGCAAAATTAATCGTCCTCTTCAATTTTCATGAGCTCGAACTCGAATCGCTAGGAGGAGAATAGTTGACGTCCACATACGCACGAAATTTTCTCGTCCTTACTCCTTTCTCACCAGCTTTAACATCATCGCTCCCACTTTGACTGACATTAATTGCACAATACTTATTGACAGCTCCTGCATTATCTTCATCTGTACCTGCAGTAAGGAAAACAGACGAACTTTCCTCCTTTTTGCTCTCAACCTGAGGCGGAGGGGTCACAATAGCAGCACAATATTCCAAATTTTCATTTGGAGTGTCAGTAGAAGAGAGGGCATTGCAAGGCTGAGCTTGCATGGAAGCCCTTCGGAACTTAGACTGATGGAATATCAATTCCTCGTCCCCAACCTGGAAAGTCAATGTCTTGCCCCCAACGTCTATCACTGCACGGACAGTAAATAAAAATGGTCTCCCTAAAATAATAGGGGTATGGACATCTTCGGGGATGTCAAGTACAACGAAGTCAACGGGAATAAAGAACCTCCCAATCATAACAGGTATGTCTTCTATGACACCTAGTGGCCGTGATATGCTACGATCGACCATTTGGACAGTCATATTTGTGCAATTAAACTTTGTCAAACCAAGTCTCTTAGCCAGAGACAGCGGTAAGACACTCACGCTAGCGCCAAGATCGCATAACACGTTATCAATCAAATGGGTACCAATATGACACAGAATCGAAAAACTACCCGGGTCTGACTGTTTGGGAGGTAACTTATTCTGAACTAAGGCCGTCCCTACCTCGGTCAAAGCTACCGTCTCATGGTCATTAATGTGCCTCTTACGTGACAAAATTTCTTTCATAAATTTAAGGTAAGAGGGTACCTGTGTCAGCAGTTCGGCGAATGGCACAGTGACTTGCAAGCTTTTCAGGAGTTCGGCTAATTTGCCGAATTGTTGATTAGCCTTAGTACTCTGCAAACGCCTTAGGAAGGGCACCGTGATGGGTATCTCGAGCACTTTGTTCGTCTCTTCCAATGTATCAGCCGGATCAAGCTCTAAATCCTTTGAATGGGACTTCTTTCCTCTCGAACGAGGTCTTTCAAGCAATGTTTCACTCGATCGAGCACTAGCAGGCTCTCGATCGAGTTTTTCTTTATCAGCACTACTCGATCGACCAGAAATATCATTCGATCGAGCAGATTCTTCAGCAAATTCACTCGATCGAGTAGTTTTATTTACTCGATCGAGCACTTCTTTTTCCTGTTCACTCGATCGAGTAGAATTTCACTCGATCGAGTCCTTTCTTCAGCATTTTTACTCGATCGCCCCCAGAAATTAGTCGATCGAGTACTTTCTTTGTCGTGAGCTCTTTTTCTTCGACAGTGCACTGTTCATCAGCAGTAATTTCCTTCCCCGGGTCTGATTTCGGTCCTTCATATGAATAACCGCTCCTTAAATTAATTCACCATCTCATGTTGATTCTTATCGGCTTGTGACGGTAAATATCCCGGTTTCCTTGTGGACTGGTTCGCGGCTAACTGGGCAACTTGAGTTTCAAGTGCCTTTATAGATGCATCTTTTTGTTGATCACTCAGCTGTCATTGCTTTGTCAAAGACCACAACATCGTCTTCAACTCACCTAGCTCACTTACCCCACCAGAGGATGATGCACCTTGATTAGGTGTAGGAAAGGAAGGAGGCTTCTGAAAGCATTGTTGAGCCTTGTGAGGAGAGACATACGGCTGCTGCTGCGGAGGAGGAGGGGTAGGATTGAGCACATTTTGACTTGTCCACCTCAAATTGGGATGGACTGCCCCTTGGTTGTTATAATAGGAACCTCCTCCTTGCCTGTATTGTTGAAAAGTAAGGACCTGTTCCTTCTCCGTAAGACAGCCAACAGCAGTGTGACCGTCATTGCTCTCATACCTCTCACATGTGACAGTCTCCCCTCTAGTAAGCAAATGGACCGTCTGAGGCTCCTCAGCAGAATGCAACTCTAACTTATCAAATCTAGCATTCATGTCTTCCAGCTGAGCCACAACTTGCTCATCAACTGCATGAACTATTCTAATACCATCCCTCGGGTTCCCATACTCAGCACAGTGGGTCGCCATTGTTGGAACATGTGTCCTCCGACAATAATGCGATCACAACTGTCGATCATGATGATCACATGTTTAAATCTCATTTTAAGAATACATGTGGGATGTAATATTTTACAGTCAACTGGTCCACACATATCGGTAATGATTGGCTGACTAGAGTTTGACATTATTGTCGTGCGACGGTGGTGATCAGTTGATCCCCTTAGGTCATACCTATAGGGAAATACTCTTAATTGATTATTTAATTAATCGTATGCCGATACGAGTTAATTAAACTGCTTAAAATTGACGGATGTTTTTATGAGTAAAATTAACGTGTCTTATTGTAATCTGATTAAATGAGACACGGTCTAAGTAATCGATTTGTTTATTACTTAGATACAATTATTGTTTACGAAACAATTGTAGTTGAATGAATAATTTATTATTATAAATACAAGACGTTGTAATTTATAATTTGATAAACCGTTTTGGCACAAGTAATTACGAATTACGAGTTGATTTTGTATATGACATATTTTATGAGTATGTTGATTTTTAATATGTTAAAAATACATTACAATTTCACATGTCAAGTAACATGTCACATTTGTCACAATTGACAAATGACAAAATAAAATGGACTACCCATTTTATTAAGAGTGCCGAAAATAGGAGGGTGTATTAGGTTTATATTGTGTTTCTATATTTTTAGTGGAAAACACAATTATATCCTAGTCTCCTAGCCTTGCATGCCTAGTTGTTTCTTGGGAAGAAAATTCGTCTCATGCATTGGCCACCTTCCTTCCTCCAACCGGTTTTGCCATAATGAAATGATAGAGTTTTTCATCTATCATTTTATTATTCATTCATCACATACATATTTTCTAGTGTAAGAAAATTAACTCTCCATCTTGTGAAGAATCTTAGAGAAAAATAAAACCTCACAAAATCCTTCCTCTTGAACCGATTTTTTTTTCAAGAGAACAAAATTAATTTTTGTGTCATATTTTAAGTAAGACTAATCCTAATACTAGATCATATTATTTTAGTCTTTAAGAATATTCATTGGGTATTCACTTTTGGGAGAGATTCTATACTTGAATCTTTGTTCATCCATTATTTGGAATGCTCAAGAACTAACAAGAAAGAGATCTTGTTGGTGCCCATAAAGCCGAAATCACATAGTAAGGAACATGATTTCTTCTTTACTTCTATTTATGTTTACATGCATAAGATTTGTAATTATTTTATGACTAAATAATTTCTCACATATATGAATATGTTAAAAATGAGATATAGATTTCTAACAGGCATCTCTTCAATAAGGGCCCATCCCTTATCATCATCAGTGTTCTTTTGGAATCTTCCGTTAGATGATGCATCACGTATGGCTCTGTGATCATCGTATAGCCCATTGTAGAACTGATTGGACAGGAACCACGGATCAAAACCATGGTGAGGAATAGACCTCACCAACCTCTTGAAACGGCACCACGCTTCATAGAAAGTTTCATCAGGTGCCTGCTTGAAACTAGTGATTTTTGTCCTCAGCTGATTAGTGCGCTGCGGAGGGAAATATCTCTTATAAAAAGCAAGAGCAAGGGTCTCCCAGTCTGTGACCCCCGCGGCCGTGCGGTCCAAATCAGTCAGCCACTCCCTGGTTGAGTCAGTCAAAGAAAAAGGAAACAGAACCTCCTTAATCTTGTCTTGAGTTACCCCTTTGTGGCGGGGATAGTAGAACAGTAGTCCGTAAAGACCTCCATATGCTTCCTTGGGTCTTCACCTGCCACACCTCTAAAGAGATTTCTCTCCACCAGATTGATATAGGAAGGACGGATGTCAAATGTATTCCCATCCTCAGTCTGGAGATTGAAACCCTTTGGAATTGATGATGCTTTAGGCTCCGAATGACTGCCAATGTTCGGCATCTTTACTGGTTGGTTTACATAACTGAAAGTATCTTCTTCAAAAGATGGATTTTCTGTAAATAGGAAATGCTAAAGATCTGGTTCGAAAGTACTCAAGTCTTCCTTTCGTGATTCTCTTTGCAGACGGAGTCTATGCCTGAACAGTCTCTCTGGCTCAGAATCAGCTGAAACTAACTCCAACCTATGTGACCTGGGCATACACAACACTAAAAGAAAATGAATAAGAACTGCCTCAAGGAATAAAAATTCCCTGAGACAGATAAAATAAACGAAACAAAGACAGATAGGGCAATTGCCTCCCCGACAACGGCGTCAAAATTTAACAGGGCTGTCGTATACCTATCAAAAATAACTAACTAAACTAACTGCATAGCTACGGAAGTTAGGTCGATCTCCTCAGGGAGGCAAGATATCTGTAAAGGTCCGTCTATTTGGTCACAAATGGGGGGTTTTGTAATTGGTTTCCTAAACTAAAGGTGTAAAAGGAAGAGAACCAAGGAAAGAGCAATGAAGGCAGAAAATGAGATTAAACTATTAATAGAGAGGGGACATGTCAGGATTTCGGTTCACTACGGTAGTCCAGTGACTCAACTGTAAACAACTTAGATAAACTACTGCGAGACGGATATGGAAAGGTCCTTCTGGTCCACTTTATACCCTAGATTCCCATTAACTTAACTCCCGTCCTCGTCAGGGTAGTCTACTGTTCATAGCAGGTCTATTTAGTCCAATCTTCCGATCCAGGATTAAATTTAACCAGATTAAAAGGGTGACTCAGAAGCGTGCACTCAACTAAGTCGGTAGATACAGTTATATTGCTATGGGGACAGAGTCTCACAATTAATTCATCTAACCTATTTACTACATCGTCACATTTCTACCGTAGATCCCCCAATCCCAACATGAAATGATTTAGCTACTCATATCGCTAATGTTGTCAATAATAACAATATTAAGATAACTAATGTAAAGCATGATGAAATAGTAATTAAAATGCATAAACAAAGATTAAGGCAGAAATTAAGGAAGAGCAAAACAAGTAATTAAGATGAATAAATAAAAGATTAAAATTAAAAAGGGAGAAAGAGATTACAATCGCAAGAATCCGGCGTAAAGAACAAACAAATCCGAGGTAAATAACCCCGAAAACAAAGTTACAGTGAAAGAGAAAAAGCAACGCAGTCTTTACTGTCAAAGATGAAAAGTAGGATAAAACTTAATAGAATAGATGCTAATGACCTAGTTATTATGCGCTTAAATAGAAAAACTACTAAGTCCATAAGCTAAAACACGTTCACGGACTAATTAAAGCCCATGAAAGCCAAAACCACTCGATCGAGTAGTCTGAAACCACTCGATTGAGCATTTCTCCAAATAATCTACTCGATCGAACAAAATTGTTACTCGATCGAGTAACTCCTAATTCCAGCACTTCTCGATCGAGCATAATACTACTCGATCGACCAACCTCAGTCAGAGAAACCACTCGATCGAGTAACAGAACAGCTCGATCGAGTATTCTTCCTCCAAAACAGCTCAAACTCGTGACCGACTGCTCCGTAGACCGTTCCTTCACGCATCCCAATGCAGGATCTCACTCTGAAAAATTTCGTCTCCTCAAAATGCATGTAAAAAGGACAAAAATGGTACGATTCTACTACTTCCACGTTCATTTCTACAAAACAGACAAAACGAACCAAAGTAGCCAATTCAGGGCATAATACTATATAAACAGTACAAAAGTACATGGAAATACGTGCTAAAATAGGCTAAAAAGACTATACAAAATGCACGTATCAAATACGTAGGCAATCCTTCACAGGATACAACCCATTATTTTAAATGTAAATAGAAGGACATTTGCATATGCATTTGGAATTAGACAAGAATAATAATAGAAAATCCCAAAGGTTTCATAACCAATCAACCACTTTTATTTCATTTCTTTTAATAATAATACGCTACATAATAAAAATAAAAATAAAAAAATAAAAATAGGCTAGGATTCTAAAAATCCCACCTTCTTATTATAAACAACAACAACAACAACAATAATAATAATAATAATAATAATAATAATAATAATAATAATAATAATAATAATAATAATAATAATAATAATAATAATAATAATAATAATAATAATAATAATAATAATAATAATAATAATAATAATAATAATAATAATAATAATAATAATAATAATAATAATAATAATAATAATAATAATAATAATACTAATACTAATAATAATAATAATAAAGACTCAGGCTATTCTTCCATTTTCCCTTTGCCTTTGTCATTTTTATCATATTTTTTTTGTCTCGACCTCGAGCCGGACGCTCTTGTGCCACTTCAGACCTAATCACCAACGGTCTCTCTCGTGGTCTTGCCTTGCCATCCTTGTCAAACACCTTTTCCACGGCAGGAGAAGTATTTGGTTTCTTCGAAGGATGAACAACTCGAAACCCGGCTTCTTCCTCTCCCTCAGTCAGATGTTTCTCTTTCTCCTTCTCTACATCACAAACCTTGTAGTCAACAGGCTCGCGCTTCCTCAATCTCTCACGCTCCTCTGGAGTAGTAGCTTTCCTCCACTGCAAGTAGGAATCAGATACCCATAAAGCACTAACAGAAGAATTCAAGAACCAAATGTTCCTTTGAGCCCATTTGATGGCCCATTCTTTTCGGCACTCAGTGGTAAGGGCCATAGCTGTTTGAGGGACGGTATCAAGCTTCGGAATCGTCTACTTCAATCCAACTTGCCTCATCAACCTCTCCGGGAAGATGCATATCATAAACTCCAAGCCAGGAATGCGCAGCGATCGGGTAGGATCCAAGGACGATACGCCAGTGACAGATTAGAGATGCCACCATGGTACGATCCATCTAATCAGTGGACCATCATCACTCTTTAGTTTGTTCTCCCAATAATTGTAGACTCGAGTGAAGTCCACCATATAAAGTCTAGTCCTCATTGCGATTGAGCGAGCATGATAAGCAGGAACATTAACTAGGGGCTCGATCAATCGAAGACGTTTCATAAGCCAAACCTACCAAAAGCAGGCATTAAAACAAAAAAAAAGAAAAAAAAAGAAAAAAAACGAACAAAAAAAAGAAAGAGAGAAAAAGAGTTCTTTTACCTGCAATATGATGGGACTTCCCAAATAAGGAAGGTCGCGATTGGCTTTCCTGTTATCTAACCCCAAAGGGATCTCTCCTAAACACAGGCAAGTTGGGCTCCTGCGCAACTCCATTTGCTCAATTAAGCTCAAGTAACGAGGGTCGCCTCTCAAATCCTCATCAACATGCCCTTGAAGGACATATACATGCAGTAGGGAAAATCCAAATGCCCTTCGCCTTGCAACGTAGGAAATGGCAGGATCTGCCCTGTTTATGAATCGATCGATGAAGTCCAACATTTGCACTCCTTTAGAGGTCACAAGACGGTCAACCTCAGCTCTTGTGAACCCAAGCAAATCTTTGAACTTATTCTTATACCCTTGAGAAGTAGAGGGCATAGCAGGCAAATGCTCTGGATCCCAACCACCGATTGCAGCAATTTATTTGGGAAATGAGCAAATATCGGCTCCAGGAAAGGCAAATACGTGATAATTCGGGTCCCAATAATCCAGACAAGCATCTAGGAACGGTTTGACTACTTTGACAAACTTCAAACTCAAGATCGATCCAAAATTATAGGCACCCATATCGTGTTTCTCCACATTAGAGAACTCATTTGTCCACTCTTTCAGACGGATTTCAAGAGTATTCATGATGTATATTTAGAGATCTTTTATGTAATAAGACGAGAGAAAGACGGAAGAATTATGTGAATAAAACCTTCATCGACGTCTATATTTATACTAAAAGTTGTTTCCTAAAATCTGTCAGGACAGACACACTGGGGAACAGGCGCAGCACCTGTTGCGCTTCTTCAAAGGGACGCAGCTCCTGTTGCGCCTCTTCCTAAGCCTTATTTCTGTGATTTTCCGCGTTGGATCTTTCCTAATTCCTCCAAGAATAATTTCCTATTCATATGGGTTATTGTTTTGGTAAATCCGTCTGTTCCGGGTGTAATTCCGGAGCAGATATTCGTTACCACCCGTGGCTTGTAGAATAATGTCTTTGGTTGGATTCTTCTTGTCTATCGTTCCTCTCGGCCTCTCCTGCAACAATGAACGAACTGAGGGCTTGGCTTTGTGCCAAGCGTACTCACTCCGACGCTCAAGTCAGTAAACTTAAAGGATTAAGTTGTATGTTATTCAGAGCAATATATTGTAGAGAGGTGAGGAAGATAATACCAGTTTATGTGTGATATTAGGTTAAGTTGTGGATCCTTTCCTCAATGAAGGTTGAGGAGTATTTATAGGCTTTTACCTTTTGTCACGTAGTGGCCAAGTGGCCAAGTGGCTAGCAGGTGGAAAGACTGATCTACCCCTCGGCCGAGGGACCTATGGCAGGCCGGCGGCCATGTTGGCTCACCGCCGAGGGGCCTTGGATATGAGTACGCGGGTATGTGTCCCGGCTGGCAGGTTGCCATGCCGACACCCAGGCCGACAGGCCGATGGACTGCATCGGCTAGGCTGTCTAAGCCGTTGACTTGCTGTAGGTATCTTTGACCTTGCTCAGTATGTTGACTTGGTCAGCGGTGCAGAATATGCCCCATCAATTTGCCCCCAGCGTAGTCTATGCCGTGGTATGGGCTCCGATGTTCGTCTGAGCGTATATTCTGCGCAAGTAATTTTGTAAAATTTTCTGCATCGGCTTCTTCTGCGGCGGCCTCTTCGACCTTGGCCTGGTCTTTCATAGGCCGTACCATATCCCCCCTCCACATGGATGCGTAAAGGGCATCCGATGTGGAAAAGAAAGTGACGCTGGCCGAGACCAGGGTTGAGAGTGCCGGTTGTTTTTGATTGCCCCCCGGCCGGCGCTATCTAGCTTGGTTGATCAAGTGGCCGGCGGAGAACAGATGCTTGGGAATTCTGCTGAGGAAGGTGAATAGGCGGAGAGATATGAATGGGCGTGTTGAAGACGCTTGGTCACTGTTGCATTGATTGACGTCTAACTGTTGCAACGATTGACATCCCATGGTTGCATGTCCGACACGTGTCTGCACGCTGATTGGTTGACGCTTCATGGGCTGTTCGCTGATTGGTCCTTCTTTATGGGCTTTTCCCTATAAATAGGGCAGTTATTCCGTGAAATTGGCCACCAATTTCATTCTCCAAAATTTTTCCTCTAAACTTTCAAGGGTTTCTTTGTCTTCTAATCTTCAGTTGCTGTTCCGGCGAGTGTTTTTCTTCAAGGTAAACAAACAAACTTCCCACTTTATTTTGTTAAATAATTATTGCTATTATGTCTTCTGCTGATGCCGGGCCTAGTAAGCCGTCGCCGGGGTGTTCCCCGTCGCGTCTTGATGAGGAGGAGAAGTTGGACGCCCTCCTGATAAGGCCTGGGGGCCCTAGGTCTCCTTCTCCTGAAGTCGATCCTCGAATTTTGGAGGAATGGGAGGATGACGAAGATGACGATGATGACGCAGATGATTTTGGCGATGATGCTGAAAAGGCTCGTCCCAAAGAGAGGAGGCAGTACGTTATGGATCACGGTGACGTCTGTAAGGCGAGCGTTGATCGATCTTGGACCCATAAGTTGGCCAGTTGTTCTGGTGAGAAGTTTTTCGAGGGCCACTTTTTCTTCGGCAGGGGATACAAGATTGTCCTTCCTGAGGAAGGTCAGGCTGTCTGTTGCCCTCCACCGGGCCATATCGGTGTATATATGCGACACTTGGAGTACGGGCTCCGGTTTCCGCTGAACGAGTACGTCATGGCTATCATCAGAGCTATGAACGTCGCAGTGGCCCAACTGCATCCGTTGGCCGTGAGGACGATAGTCGGCTTTGTGTGGCTTTGCCTCTTCAAGGGGGAGGCCCCGACGGTGAATTTATTCCGCCGGCTGCATTATCTCCAGCCGTCAATCTCTGGCCGCGTTGGTTGGTACAGCATACACATGGAGAAGGGTTATGTCTCTGTTGACAAACTTACTTCTTGCAAAGACTGGAGAGATCGGTGGGTGTATGTTAAGGTCTTGGGATGACTATCCGCCCCCATTTCAAAGCACCAAGTTAACTTGCGGTGTGAGACCAAGGCGGAACATGACAGATGGGTCTCCCGGAAAAAACTCAAGATGGATGCCAGCAGGGTCTCTCTTAGGGAGGATGAGAGGTTGGCGATGAGGCTTTTTGAGGCGGACAAGAGTGGGGTGCCGAAAAGATGGATTCCCCCAACGCAGATCATTCTTCAGGATGAGCCGCTCTGCCATGTCGGCCTCATACCGGCCTTAGCACAGGGTGAGTGGGGTCGGTATGAGGCCCATCACCGCTGTCAATGCTTCTGTTCTTCGAACTTTGATTTAATTTCTCTATTTAATTCTTGCTTTGTTTCCTTCGCAGATCACTTTGGGCCGGACTTGTCTGAGGATTTCCTCCGGAGAATGGGGCTGCACAGAGACAAAACCGTTGCTAACTTGCATCCCAAGGCTCTGATTCATGACCGCCGGACGTCACCGAATGATCTCATGGATCAACAGCTGAAAAGCTTGAATGCGGTGGAGGCCCAGGCGAAGGTTGTTAGTAACATGCCGCGCCATACGCGAAAAACAAAGCCTTCGGGGGTGATGGCGTCGACATCGGCTCCGCCTTCCATCCCCACTGTTCAGAAGGAGACGGTGGAGATCGTCTATATCTCCAATGGGGATGACTCCGATGAGGGCGAGGGGTCGCCCCTTGTCCGTAAAAGAAAACAGACAGCCTTTACCGCCGCCGTTGATTCTGCTGCTGACGAGGAAGTGCGCCATTCGGCCAAGAAGGCCAAGCATGGTATTGATCTATCCCGTGGCTCAGATTTAACCGGTTCATTAGGCGTTGTCGGTGACAGGCTCTCCGGCATGTCTATGCATGTTGATACTGATGCTTACTTTTAATTTTTAGATCGGCCAGAGCGATCGACGCCGCTCTTGTCGGCGGTGGAGGAGAACCTGCGCGGTGGTGATGACACCGTCGCTACTGATTCTTCATCCCAGAAGGTTTCCCTTTCCCATCCGCAGGCTGGTGATCATAGCGTCTCTATTGACTCTTCATCCCAGAAGGTTTCCCCCTCCCAGCTTATATCGGAAGGCGCGAGGTTGATCAAGAGACTGGCGAGGTGGAACGAGCTGACCGGTGTTCGTATCACGGAGCATGAGAAGGTCGTGGCTCAATCTGCCTTTGAGCTTAATGCCACTAAGAAGGTGGCCACTAAGGCGAAGCTGGATCTTCTCAATGAGTAGAGGCTTCGGGGGGAGGCCGAGAAGGCGCTCTTGGCTGAGAGAAAGCTCAGGGAGGACGCTGAAAAGGAGGTTCTTGCTGAGAGAGCCAAGGCCGAGGCTTCTGCGGCCGAAGTTGAAAAGCTTGTGGCTAAGTGTGACCTTGTTCAGAGGCACGCCGACCTTTATCTCCAGCAGAGGAACGAATTCAGGGCCAATTTTCAGATCCAGGGGAAGGTGATCCGGAGCAAGGAGGCCATCATTCGGCAAAAGGAGGACGACATTGAGATGCTCCAAACCAAAATGCTCCCTGACATGTGCTCCGAATTCCGAGATCTGGCCGAAGCAGCTGCCAGGGAAGTAATTGAGGAGCTCTTCCCTCTTGAAGGTTCCTTTCCGTGGAGCAAATTCGACGAGCTGTTTGACGACAAGCTCGAAGCTAAGGAGAAGGCCGTGGAGGAGAGGGTCAAGGAGGCGGTGAGGGTGAAGATAGAGCAGGAGGCGGCCGAGGAGGCGCACCCTTCTTGCTGAGAAGGCGAAGACGGCCAATGAGGAGGCCAAGAGAATGAGGGAAGCTGAGGCTGCCGAGGCAAAGGCTGAGGCCGCTAAAGCTGAGGCTGCCAGGAAAACCGCTGGGTTGCCCATCGAAGGAGACGTTGCTACCGCTGCTGATGGCGAGCAGCAGCAGACGTAAGGAGGTGGTGTCTGTACCCTTCTGCCTTTCCGTCTTTGTATTTTGTACAATTTGGGCAGGCTGTCTTTTGGCTGACCCTTATGGGGATGGCCGTCCTTTGTATTTTTTGTAATTTGTTGAACATATTTAATAAGAGCTCGTTTCTTCTGCCCCCGGCTTGGCCGAGGTTTTTACCTCATCCCTTTTTCTTGTGCTAATAGTTGAGCGTCTCAATCTGTACTTTTAGCGTCTTTGTCTTCGTCTAGGTTGTCTCCTTACGTTATTAATTGAGGGTCTCTTTTGTTTCCGCCTCGGCTTGGCCGAGGCAGTCTAGAGCGCGTATCTCAATTGTGTTAACGCTTCCAAGGCATTTTGATTGCTTTGCGAGTATCAACTGCGTTGGTCGTGATTGTCGCTCTTGTCGGTGTGACAGTATGAGCCAGCATCTGCTTCTTGTTACTAACTGCCGTGGCGTCTACCACTTGTGGCGTTTGCGACGGCGCCTATTTCTTCATGAGACTGCCGTGGCGTCTACCACTTGGAGTGACTGCGACGGCGTCCAACCTCTTGGGGTGACTGCCGTGGCGTCTACTACTTAGGGTGACTGCGACGGCGCCTACTTCCTCATGGAGACTGCCGCTCTTTTCGGTGTGACAGTGTGAGCTGGCGTCTTATCTCTTGATGACGGCCGTGGCGTCTACCACTTGGAGTGACTGCGACGGTGTCTACCTCTTGGGGTGACAGCCGTGGCGTCTACTACTTGGGGTGACTGCGACGGCGCATATTTCTTCATGGAGACTGTCGCTCTTGTCGGTGTGACAGTGTGAGCTGGCGTCTTATCTCTTGATGACGGCCGTGGCGTCTACCACTTGGAGTGACTGCGACGGCGTCTACCTCTTGGGGTGACAGCCGTGGCGTCTATTACTTGGGGTGACTGCGACGGCGCCTATTTCTTCATGGAGACTGTCGTGGCGTCTACCACTTGGAGTGACTGCGACGGCGTCCAACCTCTTGGGGTGACTGCCGTGGCGTCTACTACTTGGGGGTGACTGCGACGGCGCCTATTCCTTCATGGAGACTGCCGCTCTTGTCGGTATGACAGTGTGAGCCGACATCTGCTTATTGATAAAGACTGCCGCTCGTGTCGGTATGACAGTGTGAGTCGGCGTCTGCTGCTTCCTAGTGACTATGGTAAGAATGAACATTTTGATGGAAGACTTGATGGTTTTTCATTTAGGTAAAAGGATGCGTCGGGGTGCCCACAGCTGTTTTGGACACCTCCGCCGCTACATAGATTATTCCCTAGGTTACCAGCGTCCTAATGGCCTATCAAAGGCACAACGTCCTAGTCAGCCGCTAGTTAAATCCATGAGGTCGCCCTCCTGTTGTAAGGATAGACTTTTCCCTTTCTCTGATTTCTTTGCTACTTTAAGGGATTGCATGTTGCATCCTCTGGCGGCTATCTGGACGTTGACCACCTCATCATTCTCGTCTTTGGAGACGAGCTTATGCGCTTCCCCCCAGTCCGAGACATACATCAGTGTTAGGGCCCGGATGGACATCACTGCGTCAGCCTCGCTCAGGGTGACTCGGCCTATGAGAACGTTGTAGGCGGACGAGCCGTCGATGACTACGAACTCAGCTAGGACATTCTTAGCCGCATTCTTTTCGCCGAGCGTCACCGGGAGTCTGATTGATCCCAGTGGTAGCAGGCCGGCCCCAGAGAAGCTGTATAGTGGGTTGGTGCAGGGGCTCAGGTCCTTGACTTTCAGGCCGAGGCTGAGGAAGCATTCCCTGAACATGATGTTTGTGTACGCGCCTGTGTCAATCAGGCACCTCTTGACCAGGTGGTTGGATATGTCCAAATTGACTACAAGCGGGTCGCTGTGAGGAGCGACGACTCCTTCGTAGTCCTTCCTTCCAATGGTTATATCGGGGATGTTGGAAACAGGGGTCGCTGTGTTGGGCACAAAGTTGATGGCCTGATATAGCTCGTTCAGGTGCCGTTTATGCCCATGAGCGGACCCTCCGTTCTCGTTGCCCCCGATGACAACATGGATCACTCCTATCCGTTCGAAGACGGACTTCTTACCTGAACTGTCGGCATCAGTCTTTTGGCCTTTGGCAACGTACTTGCCGAGGCTCCCCTTCCCGGATCGGCTCTTCAATGGCATTCTTCGGATGCGCGATCGTTGGTTAGATGGCCGGTGTGGCCGTGGTACTCACGATCGGCTCGTGTCACCGTCACTTTTTGGCTTGGGGGTCTCTCCCATTTCGGCCCTCGTCTTTGCTCGGGCGAAGACCTCGGCGGCGACACGACGAGAGGGGTTTTTTCACTATACCGCCCGGTGGTACGTTCTGAACTCCACCCGGTGCCCGCCGAGTCCTGTTTCCTGGAAGATTTGTCCGACCGTGACCTATTGTTCTCACGGCGTCTTTCATCGGACCGTGACCCGTTGTTATCACGGCGTCTTTCATCCGGGTTGTCCTCCCGGTGACTCTTCTTTTCTGAGTGCTCGGCCTCGCTGGGGCCTACCCAGGTTTTGTGATAGTCTTATACCTTGATGGCCTGGTCGGCTAACTTCCTGGCGGCGTCCAGACCCAGGCCTCCGCACTTGATGAGCTCATTTTTTAATTCTCCCCTTGGGAGGCCTTTCATCAGCGCGAAAGCCGCCAATTCGGGATTAATTTCTCGAATCTGCTGGACCTTTCCGTCGAACCTCTTCACATAGCTTCGTAGAGTCTCGCCCCCCTCCTGTTTGATAGTTAGGAGGTCTGACGTCTCCACGGCCCTCCTCTTATTGCAAGAGTACTGGGCTAGGAAGGCGTCCCTTAGGTCGGCGTAATAGTATACCGAGCCGTCGGGGAGCCCCTTGTACCAGCTTTGGGCCATTCCATGCAGAGTTGTTGGGAAAACTCGGCACCAGACCTCATCGGACTGCTCCCATACCGACATGTAAGACTCGAAAGCCTCAGCGTGGTCGGCTGGGTCACTATCTCCTTTGTATGATAGAGGTGGTAGTTTGAGCTTGGTTGGTACTTGGATTTCTAGGACGTAGGCGTTGAGGGGCTGTCTGACCACGTGTCGAACTATACGCGGCGATAGACTCCTCGCATTCCTAATCCGGCTCCTCCCCTCGTAGCGGGAAGGACTCCTTTTTCGACTCGGACTTCTCCTCCAACTCTGCTGCGTCGGACTCCTCTGGCTCCTTTGGGGTAAGCCTCGTTCGTGCGGCGGGGACGCTGTCCTCCCATGAGTACGGGAAGGACTTAGGTCTACCACGCCCACTTTAGGCTCCCCCGGCGACTTGGCTGAGTCAGCTTCTCCTAGTGCTCCGTTCAAATTTCTCGGAGTCACATTTTGGGCCCTGGTCTCCTGGACAGTTTCCGCCGCTCTTGTCGGCGTGACAGTGTGAGCAGGCGTATTACTAATTAGGTCTAGGAGCATTTTCAGTTTTGCTACGTCAACCACATGTCCCATGATGGTGACCTGGTTGGCTGGCAGTGGCGTGTCGGGTATTGATGGCATCCCGAACTCCGGTTGGATTACACCGCCGGTGGAGGGCTGTATGACTCCAGAATTGTTGAAAGTATCATCTTGGTAAAATGCGGTTTCGTCGGTTACGACTGCGTCTTGTTGTTTCGACATTTTCTTAGCTTTTTGGGTGGGTTTTTGTTGGTTTTTTTTTTGTTTGGGAATGAATGTGACTAGCTTCTAGTGTCTTTTCCCACAGACGGCGCCAATTGTTCCGGGTGTAATTCCGGAGCAGATATTCGTTACCACCCGTGGCTTGTAGAATAATGTCTTTGGTTGGATTCTTCTTGTCTATCGTTCCTCTCGGCCTCTCCTGAAACAATGAACGAACTGAGGGCTTGGCTTTGTGCCAAACGTACTCACTCCGACGCTCAAGTCAGTAAACTTAAAGGATTAAGTTGTATGTTATTCAGAGCAATATATTGTAGAGAGGTGAGGAAGATAATACCAGTTTATGTGTGATATTAGGTTAAGTTGTGGATCCTTTCCTCAATGAAGGTTGAGGAGTATTTATAGGCTTTTACCTTTTGTCACGTAGTGGCCAAGTGGCCAAGTGGCTAGCAGGTGGAAAGACTGATCTACCCCTCGGCCGAGGGACCTATGGCAGGCCGGCGGCCATGTTGGCTCACCGCCGAGGGGTCTTGGATATGAGTACGCGGGTATGTGTCCCGGCTGGCAGGTTGCCATGCCGACACCCAGGCCGACAGGCCGATGGACTGCATCGGCTAGGCTGTCTAAGCCGTTGACTTGCTGTAGGTATCTTTGACCTTGCTCAGTATGTTGACTTGGTCAGCGGTGCAGAATATGCCCCATCACCGTCAAATTACCATGTTGCGCGTTTCCTAATTCCACGGGCACGCATTTCGAGGCAATATCGGCATTTTCGTCATTTCAGCACACTTATACATTTCTTTTTGGGGAATCATTTCATCAATTTAGATATTCATTTTTAAACTTACACATTTTCTTTTAATTTTCTTTTCTTTTTTTTTTGGGAATTATTTCACTCCCCTTCCATTTCACATTTCAAACTTATATGTTTCTATTTTTTCTTTTTTTAGGGGGTAACCCTCCCTAGCGCCCGGTCATTTTCAGTAAATTTTTTGCATTTTAGAGTCTTTGTCTTGCGCTAATTTAGGCCATGTGTACAAATGTGTGTTTTATGTGCAATCTCTGTGTACATTTCGGCAGCATGACGGCGTAAAACGTCATCTACCAAACATGTTCAAAGCTAACCTGCATGTACAAATAAGGCAACCCAACAGCAAAGGCAATCAGGCCATCATATACAACCAAAAAGGGGAATATGTACACCAAAATGGGGGCTCGAGCCCGAAACAAGAGGCATATAGTGCAAAATGAAGGTTCCAAAATGTACAAAATGTATAAAGTACAACAACAAAAAACGACAAAGAGTAACAAACTACAGCTGGTCGCCTCCTAGCTCAGTGACTCTCGCCTCGAGAGCGGCAATCTCGGCGTCGCGGACCTCTAGCTCCCTCAGCAGGCGAGCTGTCTCCTCCCGGGACTGGGCAAGCTCTCGCTCCAGGTCATGCTCCCTCTGCAAACGATAAGAATTGGCTCATGTAAATCATTTCAAACATAAGGAAAGTTAGAAAATTCAAAAATGAAGTAAACGGAAGGTTCATACCTGATGTCCTCGACCGCTAGCAAGTGCCTCGATGGTAGTAGCTCGTAGCCAGTTGGCTACCCTCCACAAAGCCACGAACCAGGATGGCGCAACCTACATTTCAAGGATCCTCAATAATTTGATAGGTTTAAACAAGTGTATTCTTATACGAAAGCTGATTAAATTAGGGAGCAAACCCTCCGAATTAGATGCTGCCACTCGTCTAGACCAGCATCTCTCACCACCGCATCAAAGTCGCGAAGCTCGGAGATCGTCGTCATCCCCGTCGCGTCAGTGTACTCGAGGGTCTCGGGGTACGCTGGGAGCTCGATGCCCGCCACCTCAACCTCCTGCAAAATTCAAATGGTTTTCATTAATTGATGATCATTCATCATGTTTTCATGTCAATCGAAAGGGAATAAAACACTTACCACGAATGGCCAGTACGCCAACCTCCCGTAGAGGAACGTCGAGTAGTCCTCACCAGGAAGAAGGAGGGCATCGCCACCGACGCCAGCTAAGTCAGCCTCCCTCTCAGCATCGGAAGGCTCCCTGAACATCGTCTGAGGAGGATCGATGGGAACCGTCAGGACATCTCGGGAGCACTGACGAGCCAAGCGCTCGCCCAAGTACCACACAGGATATATCGACGTCCTCAAAAGCAACAGGCTCGAGCTCCTAGGTTGAAGGACCTCAGCCAAAAAAGGAGGAGCACCAGTGTAATCCGCCCAAGGCCTGGGCACCCACTATGAAAAGCAAACAAGAGGTCATTCATATGATCGGTTCCGAAAGGAAGCAATGAAAAGTCAACAAAGAAAAGTGGCTCGAAGATACTCACACCGTCCAGCTGCAGAGCCTTCACCTCCCGCCGACAGGCGTCGTGGAAGGAACGCTGACTCTTCATGCGACACATCACCCAATCCCTCACGACGGGATAAGCTCTCTTCCCTAGCTCCGTCCTCTTGGGCGCGAGGCCCGGAAAGTAGGAGTACACCCACGCCTGTAAAACAAGATAGTTAATGACGATCTTTCGTGATTCGATAAAGAAATGATCTTTCATGAAAAGAAATGGAGGTTCATACCTCCAGTAACAGTCCAGGGCCAACAGTGGCAGGAGAAGTCCCTTTCTCTATCAACTCCGGACGAACCATGGCCCTCATATAGCGAATGAGGACCACAAAACCAGCAATGACTCAGTCCCAACGGCCTAGGCCACCCAGGTCAGAAAGGAAGGGAAGAAGCTTCGTCGACAGCCTCTCTCCCTTGTCTCCGAGGTAGATCGAAGACAAGAACCACCAGAGCCACAAACGAGCTCTCTGCTCGGCAGTGCAAGGAGGAGGAGCCGTCTCCCTCCCATCGATCCCCACCATCGCCGGTCTCTTCCCAGCAAAATAATCCCGAAAGTAGGAACTAGGCACCAACCCAGGCACCGCGGCAGCCTTCGGCATCAAGTTCCAGCCGATCAAGCTCCTAGACTCAGTCGAGTCTACCCTCATGGCTGTCTCCGGCCACACCACCACCTCAGTCCCGTACGGCAAGCCAGAAATCATGCCGTAGTCCTCCAACGTGACCCCAACCTCACCGAAAGGCATGTGAAAGATAAAGGTCGTATCCCAAAACCGATCCAGGAAGGCTCGAACCAGGCTAAGGTTAGCCCGAATCTTCCTCCTCGTGATGTCTCTCCAAGCCTGTACCAACGCACCAAGCGCTCCTCGCTCGATGATGGCCAGCTCCTCTGCTGAGAGTTTCTCGTTGGCCCCCATCATCGTCGTGTAACCCGAGAACGACCTGATGTTCCCGGCCTCCTATTTTTATTCAAAGCAAGAGCTATCTTTAGCTCGAATGAAAGGGAAAAGGAATAGCAAATAGAAATGAGAGAAGATGAATGAAAGAGTGATGAGTTCGAGTTACCAAGCTCTTCACCGTCATGTAGGACAGGTGACCCTCCGCAGCCCAGATGAGGTGCCTACTGTCCCAAGTTTCAGCCCACTCTGGTGCTCCCCTCAGCTGGTGACCACCCCGTCCGACGTTGGCCCGCCTGGGGGCCTCCTCCTCCTCAACAACCTTCTCCTCGACGACCTCGTCCTCAGCAGCTGCCACTGCGGCAGTGAAAGCCTGCTCTAACGCCTCCTCAAGCGTACGAGAAGGGTCAAGAGCTGTGTCCACGTCCATCGGAGCTCTCCCTGACGTAGAAGCCTCATCACCTACAAAATTAAAGTGAATTTAGGTCGCGTCAAGTGACGACAAGCCTTAATTAGGGGATTTTCGAGTTTTCGGAGCTCCGAAATCGCTCTTTTCTCGCCATCTTTGGCCAATTTTCCCACAAACCCGTCTGCTCATGTGGTAATTTGGATCAAGTCAAGCCTAAGTTGAAGCCTAATCATGGTTTCGAGTCGAAATTTCGACAGCATTTTGTTATAACGGCGATTATGCCCTAGAAAAGTGTCCTGAAAAAGCTGTCACAAATCAAAATTCCGAAATGGTAGGAAGTTTACCCATCATACAAGAATTCCAAATACCAAATTGCATCGCAAATGGGCAATCCTAAGGCTATTTTCGAAGCAATATACGGTTTAGCTGTGAAACCGTCTTAATTTCACTCAAATGCTCAAAACTCAACGAAAATACAAAATAAATACATGGTTACGATCCTTATACTACCAATTATCCATTTGTAAGGTCAATTTTACAAGGCAAAATCATTTAGGGGAAAAGCCCCAAATTTTTGACCTTTTTAGGGTTGGAAACCCTGATTTTGTCCATCCAATTTGGTCAAATACGGAAGATTAATGCAATATTAATACACATACCTCGATTAGTCATGGCAAATACAAGCTTTCGATCAAATTTTAGCAAGAAATGGTTGGAATTTGAGAGAATATTTGAGGTTTTAATGTTTCGAAATTATGAAGACAATCCTGTGTTTCATCGAGTTTTTACTCAGAAAAGCCACACTTAGGAAAAGACGCAGCAGGTGCTGCGCCTCTTCCAAGAGACGCAGCTCTTGCTGCGCCTCTTCCTCAGTTTCCCTCCAAATGAATTTTTGAAGATTCGTTATAAGTTCGTTATTCGTGGGCCCATCTTTGATGCGCCTCTTCCTTGATGCCACACATCGTATATTTGGTTCGTTTGACATTTGTTCTTCGCCCGAACCCGCATTTCCGAGCCCACTGCAAACTATCGTAATATTTATACTTTTACCAAGACTTTGCTTGCCACAACGAGCGAATATTCTTTGACAGGTATTTCGACACGCCTCTATTCTGTTCCCCCAGCGAGAGTACACGGACAGCCAATCTCCCCTCTCGAGACATGGAGATCAGTTCCCGATTATGTTCCCAGCGAGAGTAAAAGGACATACATTTGCCCCTCTCAACACGTGGAGATCAACATCAACCCCAAGCTCTTCCGAAGTTTGTTTGAAGCCGACTCAAGCAGATTTCTCCTAGCAGTTCCTGACTACATCTTGCTGCCTCTTCCAATATCGCGTTTTATTTCCCCTTGGAGTTTCAAGGAACTTCAGGTATGATCTCTTCTTATGGCTGGCGAGCCTCCTCACGTAGTCTAATGGACTTTAAACGACCCTCCCCGATAGTCGACAGACTCTAAAATGTTCCCGACGACAGGTCCTTGGCTCAGACCCCTTGAGCAGCCTCGCGTCGCCATAGTCGTCAGGTTGTAATCTTCGATTGACCTGATGGCTTATACTTTGACTTTCGCCTTGTCCAAGCCTCGGTCAAAGTGGGGGCTCTGTAGATACCTCATTTCCGCACCTCCCGCAAACCACCCGGTGATGATTGGGCCGCATGTTTGGTACACGGAACGATTTGTGACAGTTCGTAATTTTATCGTCAAGTGGTCACTCAAACACGTGTGTCTACCTCATAGTCGCCATCTACGCGCCGATACGGTCGTTTTGGCAGTAATTAGAGTATATTTGGAGTCCGGGTAAAAAACCGTCTTCATTTTTCTAATAACCGTCTAAAATGCCGAGTCAGAATGTTCTGGAACGTTCCGGATATTTCTATTCCATATATTTTCCTATCTTTTGATCTTTGGTAACATATATCCCGAGATTGTCATATAAAATATTAAGGAAATAAGATTAATCCGCCATTCCATAGTAGAAACACGGAAATCTTTCTTCCGCAAGAGGAAACCACTGAGGAAAAGACGCAGCAGGTGTTGCGCCTCTTCCAAAAGACGCAGTGCTTGCTGCGCCTCTTCCTCAGTCCTTTTCTGCGTATTCTTTCGTATCTTTTCGAGATTCACTTCCAAAGTTTCTCCGAAAACCCTAATTTTCTCCGTGTGATTAGTATAAATAGAGACCTTCGGTCTCACATATTTCTCACGCGAGTGTCCGCCCTTCTCTTCTCCCTTTGCATTCTAGACCACTTTCTTACTTTTTGGCGTCTACGTGCTTGAACTTTCGACCACGTAAACTCGGATCCTTCTGAGTACCAGCCTCGTTTTTCATGACCGACCAATTTGACCAACTCCACATCAATCAACTTTAATCAATCTTATTCGTTTTCCTCTAAGAGGGCACTTTCGTCGTACATTCGGGTCAAGCATCACTAAACGTTAACTTAGTTCATCTCGTTTCGTCAAACATGTAAGTCTGAGGGTGTATAATCCTTATTTTATTATTGTTTTAAAATCCTTTTGTCGGATTATCAGGAGACAGACGTCGAGAAAGGACGCAGCAACTGTTGCGCCTCTTCGAAGGGACGCAACACCTGCTGCGCCTCTTCGTAAGGCTGCCGGCCTGCCGCAGTTCCTGCTTCCTTTCTTCTTCCTTCGTCTTCTGTTCGTCCTATTGTTTTGTTTTGTTTTCAATTGTTCATTGTTCTTTAGCACGACAAGTTGAGTATGATAAGTTTAACCTGTAACTCATTAATCTTTCATCATCATTAATTAATCCATCATTAAAATCCCCGACTTAAATCCCTTATAATTCATATTTGCGGGTTTCGTCATTAAAATCAATTCGGGTTTTTAGAGATTCGATTCATCCATATTGAGTCTCTGGAATTCATCATTGACATATTTGCATTTGTTGTTTATCGTCATCATCATTAATTCGTCATTAATAACCTGTTTAACCTAATTAATTTGTCTTAATTCATTTAATTCGATTAATTTGTATTAATAACCATATTAATCTTGTATATAATTCGTCCTAATTAGTTTTTATCCATGTTTTACTGTTTTTATGACCTCAATCATATGTAAATAATCTGTTAATCACTTCTATCCGAGTCAAATAATATAATCAAGCATTAAAATCACCAACGAATATTAACAATTTGCAATTCCGGCTTCACAACCAGAACTGAGCTAAGGAACAGACGCAGCGACTGCTGCGCCTCTTCCTGGTTGAGTTCTGTCTCTGAACTCCCGTTTTTTGCCTTGACCTAGTTTATTAATTAAGTATTAATTAATTACTACTCGTATTATCACTCATAATCTGTCCGTTTATTTATTTTCTCTTTCTTTTCTAAAACCATCCGTTTTAAATGTATTTTCGACATAAATCAATTAATCCAATGTAATTATTGTAATTTTCTTTATTGTATTTCTTTATTATTGTTTGTATGCTTTCAAATGTAATTAACCTAAAATTCTACCTCGACATTTATTGTATGTTAAATTACGTGTTTACCGACTTAGTCTAATTCTCACATGCTAGGATAAATCTATTTGTTTGTTGCATTGCATGCATATAAATCGACAACATATCGAGTATGAATAACTTCCCTAATCATTAGTAGAGGCCGCTATCGAGGCGGGCGGGATTAGGTGTTTGATCAAAAGAGCTTCTTAATACGTACCCTCACCCCTTATTCCAGATGTCTGTGAACATCCGTGTTCATTGGCATCCACGAGAGTCATTCTAGACATAGAATGCTAAGGGTAACGAGTTCTTGGTGTTTATGTCATTACTTTGTGTCTTGACATGGCACGAAGTATTCGAACGGTTTCCAATTTTTCACAATAAATTGGTGGCGACTCCACAAATGCAACAAAAGAAAAGCTTGCTTCGCTTTTCGCCCCCGTGGGCCCGCGTCCACACTATGTACTCCCTTTGTCCCTATCATTTGTTGTCCTTTTTTATATTGGGGTGTCTCATTGAGAAGTTGTCATTTCTATTTTAAAAATGAACTTAATGAATAATTTCATAATTCACACTCAATTTGTTCTACTTGATATTTAGTAATTGGACATTTCATCTTTCCTTGTTCTTTATGCCAAACCAAAGAACAATAATTGACTGGAACGGAGGGAGTATATATAAAACATGAAAACTCAAACTATGGTATGAAGGGAGTATGTTTTAATAAGAAAGAAATTCTTCTTTTACGAAATTTCAAGTTTCCATATATAATAAAATCTCATCCTAAAAATAGGAATGTTTTGTCCCGCTTTGTTTTACATCCATTACATAGTAAAACTCCATAGGTTATAACTCCGTCAACTTAAAACAACCGTGTGACGGTGTGTGATTAAAAACAATACAACATTCCATAAAGATGGGAGAGGAAGACGTTTCAACAGTGCCTTAGAAAATACAATAGATAAAATTAACGTTAAGAATATGTTCAAGCGATAGCCAAGACGGTACTTCGGAAAGAAAAGAATCAACAACGCCGCAGTAGTCCCTTATTAGTCCATACCTTCCCACTACTTCCTGGGAAAGATTCAGCGACGTTAAAAAGTTGTCGCTGAACGAATACATCTCATTTTTCTCTTGAAATTAGACGAGTGGCGAATCTAGCTAGTTGACCACCATTCGTTCCAACCATTCCACTATATCTCGGACTACGGCTTCACGCTCAGGTTCAAAGAGGATGTCGTGCAACAAACCTTCATACAACTTTATCGTCTTATCTTTTGACGAGGCCTCTTCATATAGTTTCTTTGAGCCTTGTGGGTCAGTCACAGTGTCCTCGGATCCATGTAATACGATAAAGGGCACCCTCAATCTCATCATGTTTTCTCGCAAATATGTCGATATACGAAGAATCTCCCAGCCAGTCCTAACACGAATGGCACCTGTATAAACTAGAGGATCTGAATACTTTGCTCGTAGTGCCTCCGGATCTCGAGAAACTACTGTGCCAGGTTTGTTTGCAGCATGACACTGGTACCTCGGTATTAGAAAAGAAATTATTGGGGCAATTACCTGACAAGAAGAACTGTTAATGTTCTTTGTCGAACCGAGAAAATAATACTCCGTATTGAATCGATAACACTTGAGGTCATGTAAACACAGGAGGAGGAGTTTCGAGCATTCGCATATCACGATGCAACAAAAGCAAAAAAAAAGTATTATTGTACAAAGTTTATTTATATTTCTACGGTCAGCGCTTAGACTTTTGTTAGTTAGCATTGAAGTATTATGAAAAACGATAGCTCACAAAAGTCGGCGTGATTCCCTTATTATATATGACTAATAGTCCCTCTATTCCATTTTTATTGTGCCCCTTTCTCCAAAATTTATTCCAAATTAATTGTCATCTTTCTAAATTTAGTATGTTAAACGACTAAGTTACCAATATTGCCCCTAATTTAGTAACTACCACTCCCTGCATCAAAATGACATCGTCCACATTCGTTTAATTCTAGGGATATGTAATTTTACTCTATTTCTCAAAACTTTATCAAAAGAATGGAGGGAGCAACACTTTACCAATACAATTCTTTACCTAGTCCTGTGTATTGGTTAACCTTGAACACTAGAAAAATTTAGATACCTTTACGACGTGGTTTTCTACATGGATCATTTGATACGGCTGCAGACATCAACCTCCCTACCTTGGGTACGAATGTACGATACTTTTGAGGCATGGCCATATTTCATAATTGGTATTGCATAACATCAGTTAATGTAAGAATAATGCCTTATTGAGAGAGGTTATTTAGCATCATATGTTATTAAAGAGACATCAAAAGAAATCAAGAATCTTACGGTAAAAACTGGATGAGATGGTTTCACAGAAACTGCGGGAGATGTCAAAATTAACCCATGAATATGTTTCTGAACATTTGGATCAAGAGCAGCCTGCATGTACAGTGAAGAGGTGTGATGTATACCCATAATGATAGTCTAGGTACATGAAACATAGAGAAAACTACTGAAGTAATTTTACATATAGGAGAGTGAGAACTCACTTTAAGTACAATAGCCGCCCCGGTTGAATGTGCAAAGCAAAAGCAAGGAAGCCCAGGATTCTCCAACAAGATATTATCCAGGAAGGCTTTCTGCAAATGAGTTACAAAGACACATTAGCTTTGCAGTGAGTTTTTTTTTTTTTATTGCTGTCAATTGGTATTGATGCCAATCATACCATATCAGAAACAACATTGTCAAGAGATGGAACGTAAGCATGTAATCCATCACTTCCACCATGACCTGAAAACACGACATAAGTGAGAATGTAACTGGAACGAGCAATGACAAAACATAGATATGGATACAAAAGTAAAACTTTCGTTAGATGAAACTGTTTCAAATGTCCCACGCCTGCAGTACAGCATTTTAAGAACCAGTTACCATATAAGCGAGACATAAACCAATTGACAAATAGGGTACACCATAAGTATAACATCAGATATAAAGAGCTACTGAGATTGAGAAACGACCTTCCAACTTACCAATCCAATCCATACCATAAACCTTAAATCCAATACCATTCAGCAATTTTGCAAAGTCACTATATCGGCCACTGTCATAAGAAACAATAAAACTAAACAGTTAGCATGCTGAATAAGAAGAAATGCCAGGTTACGGCTCTAAACAAAAACACGCGTTCTCAGAACCTGTGCTCATTAAGCCCGTGTAATAGTAACACCAGCCCCCTGAAGAAGATAAGATTAATCATTAGACATTCATCAAATATCAAATATAGGTAAAAAGGTACAACCGTAGATTGCTAGCAAAATGCAGAACCTTGCTACCCAAAATAAACTAGAAGTAAAAATATATACAAGAATTGAATAACCTAAAGAGCACACTACAACTTGGACAGACAAGGTACTCCCTCCGTCCCAATCATTTGTTTGCCTCTAATTAAAATACAACTCACAAAGAATAGAAAAGACAAACAAATTATTGGGACAAAGGGAGCATATATTTTGAGGGTTGTATGACAACACACGAAACGTAACAGTATTAAAACTATGAAAGTGGTAAAATAAACAATTCTTTGACAGAAAAAGCGAACAAATATTTCAAGGCTCGAAGAATAGAATAAAACAAAACAAAGATAGAGAAAACATAAAAGAATACCCAAGTCCAGAACAAGAGAGTTAGCCACAACAATGACGTCTGATATGCCTTAATTTATATCTGAAGTTGGTTCTAATATCAGGCGTCTAATAACATAATGACAATACCATTGCACCAAAACATAAGATCTTGATATCTCACACTTTATCGAGGAAGGGTACCTTAAACTTATGATCACATACTGATTATGTTTTATGGTTTACACAATCAAGCCTAGTTATGCAATGGCAATTGGCGACATAGGCCATGTGAAAAAGGAAAATTAGTTTAATACTAGTGACGTCTAATTTCTACAATCTCAAGTTAGCAAGTGACCATCAAAGGTATAAATCGTCAATAATTTACTCACACAGCTTAACATGAAATAAACCTCTGAGGGTTGTCATCTCGGTGTGTTTCCGTATTTTTCTATCGCTTGAATGCAATTTTATCGCCTTAAAACAAAATACAAATTCTAAAGAAAGGTGATCTTATTATATAACATCAACTTGTTGGAAATTTGAGGTCACTATAGAGGCGAAAATATATACCATCGCCTTAGTTTGTTATTTTGGTTGGACAAGGGCTAGCGAGCAAGCTTTTAAAAAGTTCAGTTCATTAGGACTAGTATTCTTGTAAGTAATTTTAGATTATAATTTGTAAAATTAAAGTTTGGTAATAATTCGGATTACTAAGGTGATTCCGCTATCAAGAGCCATTTGTATTAATGAATACACCTTATGTATACTTTATTGTTGTATGAAAATCAATGTTATGAAAATTAGGATGGATTTAGCGTGGATTAGAATGAATTTAGCATAGATTAGAATGTAATTAACAAGAAAATAAAAAACTTGAAAGATACCAAATCGTGTGAAGAATAGGACATCGACATAGCCAATTTGTGTAAATGAAATAGCCTAGGCCATTTCGTGTATTCCGCGAGAATGGACATGCTATTTCGTGTGATTTACCCGAATTGGCATGACCGTGTCATTTTTATCACGAGTTGGTATATTTTTAGTTTTTTATATCTACATCTTCCCGTTAACAACCTCTTAATCTATGCTAAATCCATCCTAATCTTAGTGATCAGAGACAAAAAAAACACGTATGGAAGACTTTGAACGTCAAAATGAAGGCTTTAGAGGCATTTTTTCAAATTCAATTGGCCTAAGTATTCTTTGAGAACTTGTCTTGGCGTTCGTCTCATTAATGTAAGCAAATCGAAAAAGAAGTTTATCCAAAATCAAACACGAGCGGAATGGCCATGTTAAGGCCGTCCAAATATTCCCAAACTGAATAAACGAAAAAAAAATAACTCAATAGTGTGAAATACACGAACCTGGACCAATTCGTGTGAAATACTCCCTCTCATCCCCTCCAAAGGTAACACAGACCTACTTTTCCTCTCAAAAGAAGTGGGTCTATGGCACCTTTGGAGTGGATGAGAGAGAGTATATGAATTGGCCTTGGCTAATTCGAATATTGCAAATGAACCTGCGTGGGCCAATCTGTGTAATTCACCCACCCAAATGTGCTTTTTTCAGTGTCCATTTTGCAATTTTAAAATTTGTAACAAAATTAATACGTATGGAAAACGTGATTTTCTTCTTACATATAAATCATCGTCTGTTCATAGTTATTCAAGTACTAATCTTATTAATACTCTCTCAGTTAGCATCAATTGTTTACTTTTGGTTTGGGCACAAAGACAAAAGGAAATGGGAGGGGACCATTTGTAGTGGTGGTTATTGGATTACAACAATTACAAGTGCATTATAATGGATGTGCAAGATCAAGGCCCTGTTTGGTAAACAGCGGATTAATTTCAGCATAAGCAGATTGCAAAAGCAGATTATAAATGACAGATTTTATCAGAAGGTTTGACTAGCATATTATAATTAGCATAATTGATTTGAGTGTTTGGTAATTGGCAGATTACGATTAGTAGATTGTTAGTTTTCTTTGTAAAATGGAGAAAAATTTCATATTTTACAATATGTTAACCAACAATACTGGGGTAATCAGCATATTGTAAAACAGCATATTGACCCCAAATATGCTGTTTACCAAACACTACAATTAGCATATTGATGGATCAAACATGCTAAAAGCCTTGAATATACTAAAATTTGGTCAATATGCTGTTTACCAAACAGCGTCCAAATTATTCAAAAAGAAATTCCTAAATATAGAAACCAGGGCCGGCTATCAACAGGTACAACCTGTTCAGTTGTACAGGGCCCCCAAAATTTTGGGGCCCAATCTCAGCCCAAAAGTCCTTTTAAAAAAAAAAAAAAAAAAAAATTTAAGCAAGGAAGTCCAACTTGGTCAGTTGGTCACCGCTTCACATTCACTGCTCTCCATATTCCCAAAACACAATTTCCTTATTTATCTCTTGTCTATCAATCAATCAGAAAAAAAAAAGACGTTACTTTCCCAAATTTCATTCATCTAAAATCCCCATTCCCCAATTCCTCCCAATTTCCATAATTAATTAATTCTAGTGTTCTACCACAATATTTCTCTTAATTATTGATCATAATTCTCTGATTTCTCTCATGAAGAATTGAAGATGAAGGTAAAGTTTTATTTTTGTGTTCAATATTTTTTTTTGTCTCATAATTTTATATTTATATATATAGGTTACAACTTTTTAAGGCAAAGGGATGATCTTTATTCATTTTTTTTACAGGGGAGTAATGATGAAAAATTGAAGGTTGAAGAATGAAGATGAGTTCGTGGCCTTTGTCTCATAATTGGGAGTACTAGGTGTTTTCTTAATCATTCTACTGTCTTTGTTTTTAAAATTTTATTGTTCCTTATTATTTGTTGCTGATTGCTGAACTAGAATGAATCCCAAAACAAGAAAATATGACTCGGGTTGTGAAAAACGTAAGAAAAAAAAGAGAATTGAAGAGCTAACTCGTTCTCAAAAAGGTGCTCTTGATAAATTTGTTGTTAAAGATGTTGATAATTGTGCTGGTTTGAACGAAACTCGGAATGAAAATATTGATAATGTTACTGTTAGTGCGCCCTTAATTGACGAAATAAATAATGATGAGTCTTTACGTGTTGACGGTCTTCTTGCTGAAATAAATAATGATTTTGAAGGTGTGCTTATGGAAAATGTCAATTCATCTTCTGAAAATGTTGAAGAAGAGGTTAATGATACTGATGATGCTAATTTTGAAGAAGGTATTTACGATCCTAGAAACTGGGATAAACTAAATGCTAAACAAATAGACGAATTAGCTGTTAAGGGTCCATTGAGGGATTTAAGTATCGATAGGGGTCCTAAAAACTCAGGCAATAGATACTTTTCGTCAAAATTTTATACTAGATTTATGCCAAACGGAGAAAAATGGGATAGAGAATGGCTTGTTTATTCAAAAGATCTAGATAAAGTGTTTTGCTTTTGCTGTAAATTATTTCGAAAATCTCAAGGTCGAGGCGAATTAGTATCCAGTGGCTTTAATGATTGGATTCATCTTGGTGTAAGACTTAAAGAGCATGAAATGAGTGTGGAACATGTTAGGAACATGACTATTTGGTATGAATTGCGTTTACGACTAGGTAAGAATAAAGCAATTGACGAGTTGAATCAAAAAAATGTATATAAAGAGAAGGAACACTGGAAAAATGTAATGGTAAGAATAATTGCAATTGTCAAGTACCTCGGAAAACATAATTTAGCCTTTCGTGGCACTAATGAAAAATTGTATCAGGCAAGTAATGGAAATTTTTTGGGGTTGGTTGAGATGGTGGCCGAGTTTGATCCAGTGATTCAAAAACATGTTAGTCGCATAACAAATAGCGATGCTAATTGCCATTATCTTGGTCACAATATCCAAAATGAGTTGATAAGCTTGCTCGGTCATACCATTAAATCTGATATCATCAAGAAAATTAAGCAAGCAAAGTACTTTTCTTTGATACTTGATTGTACGCCTGATATTAGCCACAAAGAGCAAATGTCTATAATATTACGGTATGTGGATACTTGTTTAGATGAGTTTCAAGTAGAAGAGTCATTTTTGGGATTTTTGAATGTGAATGATACTAGTGGTTTAGGACTTTTTAATGCTTTACAAGATGAGTTAAAATGTCTTGATCTTGATATAGATAACATAAGAGGTCAAGGCTATGATAATGGGTCTAATATGAAAGGAAAACATCAAGGAGTGCAAAAAAGATTGTTGGACATAAATCCTAGAGCCTTTTATACACCTTGTGGTTGTCATAGTTTAAACCTCACATTATGTGACATAGCTAATTCATGTGGTCAAGGTAAAGATTTTTTTGCAATCATACAACGTGTATACACTATATTTGCCCATTCAACAAAGAGGTGGAATATTTTGAAAGATAATGTATCAGGTTTAACTCCTAAACCGTTGTCAGCTACACGTTGGGAAAGTCGTATTGATAGTGTAAAAGCTATAAGATTTCAACTTGTGGAATTTCAAGAAGCTTTGCTTGAAATTGCCGATGTCGATAATGATGGTATTATTAGAAGCCAAGCTAAATCCTTAGCATTGAATGAACTTGGTAGTTTTGAGTTCCTCGTGTCAATCATCATTTGGTATGAAATATTGTACTTTGTTAATGAAGTTAGTAAAAATCTACAATCGAAAAATATGCTTATTGATGTGGCTATTTTACAAATCAATGCTTTAATTTCAACTTTTGAAAAGTATAGAGATACTGGTTTCTCTAAAGCTATGGAAACCGCTAAAGATATAGCTAAAGACATGGACATTGATCCTTCTTTTCCTAAAAGACGAGAAAGACGAAGAAAAAAACAGTTTGATGAGGGTCCTGATGATTCATCACGTGTATCTGAAGAGGAATCATTTAGAGTTAATTATTTTTTATACCTTATTGATCAAGCAATATCTTCACTTAAAACAAGGTTCGAACAATACGAAGAATTTGAAAGTATATTTGGCTTTATGTTCTCTACTACTAAGTTGAATTCAATAGATGATTTAATGTTAGAGTCTTGTTGTGTTAATCTTGAGAATGTACTAAAAAACAATGCGGATTCTGATATCGATGGAAATGCATTGTACTTAGATTTGAAATTTTTTAAAGAATTAATGCCTGATACATGTATGGGTCCTCTGGCAATTTTGAATCATATGAAAAAAGTTGGTGGGTGTTTTCCTAATGCAGTCACAGCGTATAGGATCTTATTGACGACTCCGATCACCGTTGCATCAGCCGAAAGAAGTTTTTCAAAGCTGAAGTTATTGAAGTCATATTTGCGTTCGACAATGTCACAAGACCGCCTAAATGGATTAGCTATGATAGCTATTGAGAATAAAGTTTTAGACAAATTTTGCTATGAGGAGCTAATCGATGATTTTGCTTCAAAGAGTGCAAGAAGAGCTTCTATGTTTAAGAAGTGATGCTTTGTAATTGTAAACTTGACTCCATCTAATTTAGAATTATTTTTTGAGCTGTGAAAGGAAAAACTTCATTTTTGTAATTTTTTTCTTGATGTATGAATTTTAGGGCCCCGTTTTGATAATTCGCACAGGGCCACGAATAACTCCCAGACGGCCCTGATAGAAACGTATATATTTGAATAAAAAACCCTAAAATGAAATATGTAAACAAATATCGGGGACGAGGATTGGTAGTGAGAGAAAGGAAGGCAATATGTAAAATTTTATGAAAAATGGAGGCGTCAGCCGCCAAACAAGTAAATTACGAGTGAGATATGGCCAACCCATACAAATCTCGGTTATGTGAAATCTCGGTTAAGTGAGAGGTCGTTAAAGAGTCTCCCTTGTTATAACACACCCATCATATGACCCTTACGTGTCGCCTGTTTGAGGCAGTGAGTAATATAGGAGTCAAGATTCTCTCTTTCTTAAAAAAAATGGAGAGTCCATATTCTTTTAACGGTTTAGTGGCAAGGGTGTACATTTATGTATAAAAATAATAAAGGGTTAACAATATTTAAAGGATAAATATTATTGAATGGGTTTGTGAATGGAAATAGAGAGAAAAAAATGAAAAGGATTCAAATTAGTAATATGAGGGATAAGGGCAATACAATATGAAAGGTAGGGAGATTGGAAGCCAACAAAAATTGGCATAAATATTAAAAAAAGAAAGGTAAATAAATAATAAAAAGACAATATAGGTTAGATTGTAGTAGTAACCTGGGATGGACATGAAGCGGAGACCAAGATTGCGTAAACAAAGTAAGACCTGTAGGTGTAACAAATAAAGAATAATCCCTGACCGACCTACCATCGTCCATATCCTGTTTCACCCTTTTAATAGCCAAAGCTCTCCTAACACCCACTTCTTGGTCTCCTATACCCAATCTTCTCGAAACAATCCCCGCAGGTAATCGCATCACCTTCTCCTCCTTCACTACCACCCGTCTTCGAAACGGGCTCATAATTACAACAAATATTGCTAATATCACATCAACGAGCCTCTTCCATTCTCTCATCGATAATAGAGCGTTCACTCTCCCGCTTGCTCCCGATGTTATTAGCATCTCTGAACCCATCACGATGACTATAAGATATGTTTTTTTCTGAGAGGTAAAGGGGGCAAAATGAGAGAACAATAATGGATTCAGATTTTTTTATTTTATTTTTTCTCGTTTTTCTTTCCCCTTCCCTGAAGATTTGTAAAGGAATTTGAATTTGAATTTTTATTCAAAAAGGAAAGGAAGAAATGACGAAAGAATTGAGGTGAGGGAAGATTGTAGGCCAAGTTTAGAGAGCCTGAAATTTTGTGTGTTGGATGACAAAAGGAAGTAACTGGAACAACCTAGCCCTTGTATTTCTTCCATTCTTTTCAATTTTTTTGGCTGTACTAGCTACTATAACATACAAAATACTATACAGCTGTAAGGCTAAGTTTATACGAAAATATATTACAAAACTAAAATTATATGTTATCTATAACCATAAAATATATTTTTTATTAAATTTAAATAGCGTGTCTCGTGTCCTAAAATTTCATGAGATATCGTATCACGTGTCCGTATACGTGTCCGTTTTGGCGCTACCTAGGCTGAGACTTTGGTAAGATTTTGGTGAAAATAGGGATAAAGTCGGTGGCATTATAGCAAAGTCTTAAAGTGGATTTTGGAAATCAAAGACCAAAGTCTCAACTTAAGACCCGTGAATAATGTTTCGTTTGTATAAAAAGTAGGTTTAGTGGGTTCCACAAATTTTTTGTGGAGTAATTTGATGGGTACGAGAGATAAAGTATAAGAAATAAAAGAGTCTGAGTTATTCTTTAGGATAAAATAATATGGGAAATTCTACGTGGTGACCCTGAACTTTTTCAGATTCCACGTGGTAATCCTGCAAATCAGAAAAGAGAAATGGTAACCCTGTGGTACATTATTGTGTATCACCGTAACCCTTAACTTAAATTCTGTCAATTTGCACCGTTAAGTGCTGATGTGGCGTGTGATGTGGCTATTTGATCTTGATGTGGCGTGTGACACGGAATCCTGCCTTTAACTAAAACCCTTAACCCTTCCTTTCACCACCCATCATCTCCAACCCCCCACCCCTCGAACCACCTCCTTACCTACTCACTACTACCACCCCCCACTACGACCACCACCTCATCAATCACCAATTTAATTCATCACCCTCACATCATCATTACTGAACTACCATTCAAGCAGCACACCAACAACCCACCATCAAGGCTCCATTTCCGCCACATGCGCTGCTCCACCTTGTCTCAGCCGCATAAACCAACCCTGAGCCCACATCACTTTCATCGGTGGCCGATCCACCAGCCCTGGCCCCACCTTAACCACTCCCTCCCCCACCCATAACTCCACGATCCCAGATCTACTGTTTTTAGGGGACTCGGATGAGATTACAAGGGCGGGGGTGTAATACCTCATAATTTCTAACGCGTTCACTCGACCGAGTGGACCGAGTATAACCAATACTAGACTTTAGTGGAGTTGTTATAATGTCCGCCTATAAAAGGGTCGTCTTAAAACTGTCATAGCTTGAGATCGAGACATGCTATTGATGTGATTCCAATTGGAGGTGATAACTTGTTCTCTTACGATTCCAACGGTAGGTCACACGCCCAAAATTAGGGATGTCAGCGGGGCGGGTACAAGTGGGTACCGCCCCGCACCCGCCCTAGTTGGGGTGGGGATGAGTAGAGCTTTGGCGGGGCGGGTGCGGGTACGAAAATTGTACCCGCCATGGGTCATGGGGCGGGGATGGATTTTGCATTTTACCCACCTAATACCCGCCAATCATTAAAAAAACTAGTAGGATTTTGATAATTTTATAAATCTTATTTAGTTATAATTAAGATATAATGTTAATAATAACTATTTTATAAAGCTTTTTACTAACTTATTTGGTGAAAAAATAAAATTATAAAGATAAATTCAAAAAAAATGGAAATTAAAATGATTAAACGAACTTTTATGGAAAAATTTATCGAATAAAATTATAGTGTAGCGGTTAATGAGTAAGCGGGTCGGGTACGGTTTTATATTTCCACCCGTTGGGGTGGGGGTGGTTTTAGAAACTTGTACCCGCCACGGGTGGTTGGACGGGCATGGGTACGAGTTTTTCTTGCTGGGTACAGGTACGGGGGAGCCTATATCACCACTGTTCCGCCCCAATGACATCCCTACCCAAAATGACCAAGAAACGGAGTGAGATATGACTGTTTTACGAAAACTGGTCATTGTCGAGAACTGTTTCGCACTCGACCGAGCGAGGTTCACTCGACTGAGTGAGCGACACTCGACCGAGTGGACTCGCCACTCGATCGAATGACGCTGAATCAGAATACGGGATAAGGAAATCTTATCCCCTTATCCCCATTCATTATATCTTCTTCCTTATCTCTCCAAACACTCTCCCTTCTCTCTAAAACCCTCACAAACACCATTTTAGTTGATTTAAGCTTGGATTAGAAGATTGCTCACCTTCTCCTTCATCCATTCATCTTGTAAGTCGAAATCTACCCCTTTTTCTAGTCTTGTAAACCCTAACTTTTGGGGGTTTTCAATTAGTTTAATTAATTAGTAATTAGTATATGTAATATGGGTAATTAGTGGGTAATAATGAGGGGTTTGTATTATATATTAGCATAGGATGTATTTGTGATAATATTACATGAATTGTATAGGATTAAGACGGTCTTGCGAGACGGAATCGTATGGGATTCGAGTAATTCATGAAAAATGCTAAAAGGTAGGTTAATCCTACTCGGTTTCAATAATGTGATGTTGTTTATGTTGATGTTGTGGTTAGTCTTACATAATTACGGCATTTGCATTATAACATGTTTAGTGATAATCACATCATTAAGAGGATGATTATGATATGTTGAGTGTGGTCCATGCATTGGTTAGTATCATATATGTTGGAGGATTTGTGGTTGTTGTTGTTGTTGTCGTTTTTGTTGTTGTTGTTGTTGTTTTGGAGACGTAAGACGGTTGGGAGACCGTCTTGCGCTTAAGTCGCCTCTTGGAGCTTCCGACTCCAAGAGGGATGTGCACATTAATGGCTTGAGTTACGGAGGGACTCGTGTGATTGAGACACGACGTCTGGCAGGGGATCCGGTTGGCTTCCGGACCCGGTACGTCTAGGCGTGTCCGGGTACCTGTTTATGGTTATCGGTATGTCTGGGCGTGTCCCGGTACCAGTGTGGTTGTCGGTATGCCTGGGCGTGTTCTGGTACCGTGGAGGTGGTCATTTGGTGTTATGTGATTCACATTAGTAGTCACGTTGCATGTTCACACTTGAGTCGTGTCATCTTTTATTTGTTTATTGAAGCTGACGTTTGTTGTGTCATTGTATTTGTCACCTGTCTCTTTTGGGGTGGCCCGTCTTGATCCATGTGATATCCTTTAGTCATATGGGGAGCAGGTTAGGTACAGATTGTTTGGATAGTGTGCGGGAGACGGGTCGAGCTTGATGAGTCACGAGACGAGTATAGTTGGCTAGAGAGTATAGTTGTCATGAGTTGTACTTTTATTCATTTGTTTACGTTTATGTAATTCACTAAACATTACATTTATTTATAAAATGTTATTTTATTGAAGTTTTGAAACACTACCTCGGGAAATCGAGATGGTAACGCTCCAATTATCTTGGTCGGATAGTTGGGGTGTTACAAAGTGGTATCAGAGCGACGATTTTGGAACCTAAACCAATGAAATAAAATGAATCTAGGAGTGTCTAATAAAATGAACCCGACTTGAATGCAATAAGCGGACAATTTTGGGTGAGAAGGATCCCTCATTTCAAAACTAGATCCTATTGTTTCGGTTGGTCACTACGTGGGTGGTTATGAGTCGGGAAACGTAAATTGAAATGTTGCTTGAATATTGCTTGTGTTATAGTTTTGTTGCACATGTTGCATTATATAGAGGTTGTGTGGTAAATGATAACATAGGAAATGCATATATTTGTAGGAGTGTTGCGTGTTTGGGATATGTGTGGACAGCGGGCCGCCCACGGGGGCGCTTGGTGAGGAGCGAAAACAAGCGTTTGCATTTTGTAAGGAGTCGCCACCAATTTTTATGGGAAATTGGAACCGTTCGAATACCTCGTGTCATGCCAAGACACAAAGTAGTGACATGAACACTAAGCAATCGTTACCCTTAGCATTCTATGTCTAGAATGACTCTCGTGGATGCCAATGAACACGGGTGCTCACGGAGATCTGGAGTAAGGGGTGAGGGTACGTATTAGGAAGCTCTTTTGATCGAACACCTAATCCCGCCCGCCTCGATAGCGGCCTCTACTAATGATTAGGGAAGTTATTCGTACTTGATATATCGTCGGCTATATGCATGCAATGCAACATCCATAGATTAATCCTAGCATGCGAATTAGACTAAGTCGGTAAACACGTAATTAGCATACAATTGATGTCGAAGTTGGAATTTAATGTTGATTTACATGTGAAAACATACAAATAATAAAAGCAATACAATAATTATAAATTACAATAATGAAAATTACAATAATTACATCGGAATAGGCGATTTATGTCGAAAATACCATTAAAACGGATAATTTGAGAAAAAGGAATAAAAGAATAAAACACGACAGAATTAGAAGGTGATAATACGAATATTAGTTGATTAATACGTAGCTAATGAAACTAAGCCAAGGCAGAAAAGGAGTTCAGAGACAGAACTCATCCTGGAACAGGCGCAGCAGGTACTGCGCCCTTTGGAAGAGGCGCAGCAGTCGCTGCGTCTGTTCCAAGGGTGAGTTCTGGCTGTGAAGCCGGAACTGCAAACCGTTAATGTTAATTGTTGAATTTAAGGATTGATTAGGATTATAGACTTGGATGGAAGTTATTGATGAATTATTTACATATGATTGAGGTCATAAAAACAATGAAACATGAATGAGACGGAAACAAGACAGATTAATTATGTGAAGGGTCGATGTTAATGAATGATTAATTAGACTAACTAACTAAACGAATTATTAACTAAACATGATGAATTGACGGTGAATATGAAAAAAAAACTATATCGATGACGAATCCCAGAAACCCAATATGAACAAATTGAATCTCTAAAAATCCGGGTTTGAATATTAATGACGAAAACCCGTAAATATTGATTATCTAGGATTTAAGTCGGAACAATGATGAATTAAGCATGTTAATGATGAATGATACATATGAATTATTAAACTATTACGATGAACGAATTAATAGAAAACAATTGAAAGCAAATAAAAACGAAAGACGAATTACAGAGGACGAAGAAGAAGAAAAGAAGCGAAACTGCGCGGCCTCACATTTAAGAGGCGCAGCAGTCGCGCTCCTTCGAAAGAGGCGCAGCGATTCTTTGCGTCTTTTCTCTTCGTCTCTCTACTGGAAATCCAAAAAGGTTTTAAAGACGGTTTTAGAAATCGGTTTTAATGGGGTACTTTCGACATAGACCTTACAATTGTTATACGAAAATTAAAAGTACAATAAATAAAAGAGAGATTAATACACCCTCAGACTTACATGTTGACGAAACGAGAAGAACTAAGAAGATCGATTAGTGATGCTCGACGCGAATGCAAGGAAAGAGTGCCCTCGAAAGAGGAAAATGATTTAACAAGTTGATTAATTAGATTGATTGAGTGTAGTGGTCAAATTGGTCGGTCATGCAACGGAGAGGCTGGTACCCGGAAGGATCCGAGCTTACGTGGTCGAATGTTCAAGCACGTAGGCGCCAATTAGTAAGAACAAAGTCTAGAATGCAAAGGGAGAAGAGAAGGGCGGACACTCGCGTGAGAAATATGAGGAATGAAAGCTCCTATTTATACTAATCACGTGAAGGAATAGGGTTTCGGAGACTCTTTGGAAGTGAATCTCGGAAAGATATAAAAAAGATACGTAAATCATGCAAAGAAGGGCCTGGGAAGAGGCGCAGCAGCCACTGCGTCTCTTGGAAGAGGCGCAAAGACACTTTTCTTGCGTCTATTCCCAGGAGGTTTCCTCTGTTTAAGAAAGATTTCCGTGTTTAAGTTATGGTAGGACGGAATTAATTCGATTATCTTTTGAATATTACGGGATATTATTTGCCAAAAGATAAAATTTGAGAAATATGGAATAGAAATATCCGGAACATTCCAGAATATTCGACTCGGGATTTAACAGATTATCGTGAAATGGAGACGGTTTTTGACCCGGACTCGAATGTACTCTAATTAATTGTCAAAACGACCGATCGGGACGTAGATGACAACTAAGAGGTTGACATTAATATTTGAGCAATCACTTGACGATAATCTTACGAACTGTCACTAATCGTTCCGCGAATCAAACATGCGGCCCAATCATCACCGGGTGGTTTGCGAGGGGTGCAGAAACGAGGTGTCTACAGAGCCCCCACTTTGACTGAGGCTTGGACAAGGCGAAAGTCAAAGTATAGCCATCAGTTCAATCGAAGATTACAACTCGACGACTATGGCGACGCGAGGCGCTCAAGGGGTCTGAGCCAAGGACCTGTCGTCGGGAACATTTTAGAGTCTATCGACTATCGGGGAGGGTCGTTTAAAGTCCATTAGACTACGTAAGGAAGCTCGCCAGCCATAAGAAGAGACCATACCTGAGACTTCTTCTCGAGATGCTTTCGGAGTTGCGTAGGAGCTGAGGATAAGACCTAAAGGATATATAAGGATTGGCGCTAGGGTGTGGGACCCTAAAGGAAAGCATTGACGGGAAAGAGGCCAAATATGAGTTTCGACCTAAGGGTAACTAAGCTTTGGGGTATAGGAATCTCTGGAGAGCGACACCCTGTCGAACTCCGCGGGGAAACACAAAACATTGAGCAGCAGGACGTCGGTAGAAACTGCTGGGGGGAATCCGCTTGCGTTGGTCTCAAACGAATTTAGGCAAGAAAACTTGAGGTTGAAGTTGAATTTGCTTGCATTGGTCTCAAGCGAACTCTTGTTGGGGAACACACCGACGACTAGGAACATCTTGATCGTCAGGGAAGAAGGTCTTGAGTGAGCGATCTTTGCAAAATACTACTGCTACATTTGGGCGAAACAATCGAGCAATACCGCAAAATCTGCTGCGAGGGATAAAATGAATTTGGACGATATCGCAAAAATCTTTGTCGCTACTGGATAAAATGCGGGCCGGAACGAAGAAAAATCGTCGAAACGGACCAAAATAATAAAATGTCATCGAGGAAGAGGCGCACCAAAGATGGCCCCACAAATAACGAACTCATAACGAATTTTCGAAAATCCGCAAGGAGGGAAACAGGGGAAGAGGCGCAGCAAGAGCTGCGTCTCTTGGAAGAGGCGCAGCGCCTGCTGCGTCTTTTCCCCAATTTGGCAGTTCTGCGTAAAAACGCGAAATCAGAAGGGTTTTATTTCACTATTTTCGAAACACAAATCCTTCAATTTCTCTCTCAAATCTTCACCATTTCCGTCAAGGTTGGATTCAAAAGCTTGCTTAAAATATGACTAATCGAGGTATGTGCTTTAATCTTGCATTAATCTCCCATATTTGTCGAATTTTGAGCCGCAAACATTAGGGTTTTCGACCCTTTTGATCGAAAATTTGGGGCTTTTCCCCCAAATGGATTTGTCTTGCCAAATTGATGCTAGAAATGGATAATAGGCAATGTTAGGAACATAACCATTTATTTGCTTTGAATTTTCATCGAGTTTTGAGCCCTTGAGCGAATTTTGAGACGGTTTCACAGCTAGATCGAAAATTGCTTCGAAAATGGCCTTAGGATTGCCCATTTGTGATGAAATTTGATATTTGGGACCCTTGGGTGATGGGTAAACTTCCTGTCATCTCGGAATTTTGGTTGGTGACAACTTTTGCAGGGCACCTTTCTAGGGCATAACCGCCATTATAGCGAAATGCTGCCGAATTTTCGACTTGAACCCGGAACTAGGCTTTGATTTTGACTTGACTTGACCCAATTTGTCACATAAGTGATTGAATTGGTGAGAATATGGCCAAGGATGGCCAGAAAGGATAGCTTCCAGGGCTCCGGAGGCTCGAAAACTTCTTAACAAAGGCTTGTCGTCATATGACGCGGCCTGTATTTGCTTTAATGTTGCAGGTGACGATGCTTCCACTTCCGGGAGGACTCCCATGGAGGTAGACGCCAGTGCGGTTGAGGAGGCTTTAGAGCAGGCTTTCACCGACGCGGTGATGGCTGCTGCAGACGAGGTTCCTGAGGAGGAGGCTGCTGATGAGGAGGAGATTCCGAGACGGGCCCACCTCGGACGAGGGGTCGTCACCGAGAGGAGCTCCCGCGTGGCCGAGACCGGGAGAGTAGGCACCTTGTGTGGGCTGCAGAGGGTCACTTGTCCTACAGGACGGTGAAGAGCTTGGTAAATAGGAATTCCCTAACTCATTACCTATCCCTTTCTGCTTTTTGTTCAAATTTCTTTAAAATTCACTTCAAAACTAAAGATAGCTTTATTTCGAATCATAATAGGAGGCCGGGAATATCCGGTCGTTCTCGGGGTACACGACGGCGATGGAGCACTACGAGCGGCTGTCGGAGGAGGAGAGGGCCATGATCGAGCGTGGAGCGTTCGGTCCTCTGGTTCGTGTCCTGGAGGGATATCGTGAAGAGGAAGTTGCGGGCCAACCTTAGCCTGGTCCGCGCTTTCTTGGATCGATTTTGGGATACGACTTCCACGTTTCACCTGCCTTTTGGTGAGGTGGGAGTCACCTTGGAGGACTACGGCATGATTTCTGGTCTGCCGTGTGGGACTGAGGAGATGGTGTGGCCGGAGACTGGCATGAGAGCGGATTCGGCCGAGGCGAGGAGGTTGATCGGGTGGAACCATCGTCGCCGAAGGTGTTGCGGTGCCGGGTTTGGTACCCAGCACCTATGTTCGAGATTACTTTGCGGGGAAGACCCCAAGATCGGTGGTGATCGATAGGAGGGAGACGGCTCCTCCTCCTTGTACACCGAGCGAGAGGGCTCGTCTGTGGCTTTGGTGGTTCTTGTCTTCGATTTACCTCGGAGACAAGGGTGAGAGGCTGTCGACGAAGCTTCTTCCCTTTCTTTCCGACCGAGCTCCCTAGGGCGTTGGGACCGGGTCATCTTGCTTTGGTTTTGCGGTCCTCATCCGCTTTATGAGGGCCATGGTTCGTCCGGAGTTGATGGAGAAGGGGACTTCTCCCGGCGCTGTCGGACCTGGGCTACTGTTGGAGGTATGAACCTTCCTTTAGACCAAAGTAAATTCCTTTCTTTGTCGAATCCCGAAAGATCGTTATTGATTGTTTTTCTTTTACAGGCATGGGTGTACTCTTACTTTCCGGGCCTCGAGCCCAAGAGGACGGAGCCGTTGGAGAGGGCCTATCCCGTGGTGAGGGATTGGGTCATGTGCCGGACGAAGAGCAAGCGTTCTTCTCACAATGTCTACCGGCGGGATGTGAACGCTCTTCAGCTGAGCAGCGTGAGTATCCTATTTGTATGCACTTATACTTCTTTTCCTTCATCTGATCATAGGAATGATCTCTGCCTTTATCTTGTCACAGTGGGTGCCCAGACCTTGGGCAGAGTACGCCGAGGCGCCTCCTTTTGTTGCTGAGGTCCTTCGACCTAGGAGCCCGAGTCGGCTGTTGTTGTGGACGTCGATGGGTCCTGTGTGGTACTTAGGCGAGCGTTTGGCTCGTCAGTGCTCTCGAGGCGCATTGACGGTTCCCATTGACCCTCCGAGGACGATGTTTAGGGAGCCTTCTGAGGCTGAGAGGGAGGCAGACTTGGCCGGTGCCAGTGGCGACGACCTCCTTCTGCCTGGTGAGGACTACTCGGCGTTCCTTTACGGGAGGTTGGCGTACTGGCCGGTAGTGGTGAGTATCCTTTTATTCTCTTTGATTGACTTCGGGAATTACGATGAAAGATCATCGATTAATGAAAGCTTATTTGTCTTTGCAGGAGGTTGAGGCGGCGGGCATCGAGCCCCCAGTGTATCCCGAGACTCTCGAGTACACCGACGCGACCGGGAGGACGACGATCTCCGAGCTGCGTGATTTTGACGTGGCTGTGACGGATGCTGGCTTAGATGACTGGCAGCATCTGATTCGGAGGGTGAGCCTCCAGCTTTTTTACCTTTCGTGTAAGAACACATTTGATTAAACTCGTTCAATTTGCTGAGAATTTTTTTGAAACGCAGGTCGCGCCCTCTCGGTTTGTGGCACTATGGAGGGTGGCCAACCGGCTACGAGCTACGGCCATCGAGGCACTTGTCGGCGGTCGAGGTCGTCAGGTATGAACCTCATTTGATCTCTTTTGATTGATTTTTTTTCATTTTGTTTGAATTGATTGACATGAGCCAATTTGTTGTTGTTTACAGGGTGACCGCGAGCTGGAGCGAGAGTTAGCCCAGTCCCGGGAGGAGACAGCTCGCTTGTTGAGGGAGCTCGAGTTTCGGGATGCCGAGAATGCCGTTCTTGCGGCAAGGGTTGCCGAGTTGGAGGGTGCCCGGCAGTAGTCTGCGTGGTTTTGTAGTCTTGATTTTGAACTTTTTTGGATTTGTTTTGGGGCGCAAGCCCCCAGTTTATTTAGACTTGGATTTGTTTGGGGCGAAGCCCCCAGTTGCACATTTGGACTTGTTTGGGGCGAAGCCCCCAGTTTGCTTGTACATTTGCTTTTTTGTTGTTATATACGACGGCCCGAGTGCCTTTTCGCTTTGGGTTGTGTTGTTTGTACCTGCAGGTTAGCTTTTGGACAAGTTTGGTAGACAACGGTTTGCACCGTCATGCTGCCGAAATTTACATAGAAAAAATCACATACATTTACATTTTATATACACATAAGGCCTTTAATTGGTGCAAAATGAGACTCGAAAAGGACGCGAAAATGCAAAAATTTTGTCGGAAATGACCGGACGATAGGGAGGGTTACCCCCGCAAAAAAAGAAAAAGAGAAATCTATAAGTTGAAAAGGCTGGAAAAAATAGAAATTAAGAAAATGAAGTGACTAAATAAATGTTGAAATAAAAAGAATTAAAATGAAAACTAAATATAAAAGTGTGAGAAAAATGGCGGAAAATGCCGATGTCGCCTCGAAATGCGCGTTCACGGATCAAGGAAACCTGAAGCATGGTAAATTTCTCGGATTTACCAAAATAAAATCCCGTAGGAATAGGAAATTATTCGCTTATAGAATTAGGAAAGATCCAAATGCGGAAAATCAAGTGATGATTGGGGAAGAGCGCGAAGAAGAGTCTGCGTCCCTTTGAAGAGGCGCAGCAGGTGCCGCGCCTGTTCCCAAGCAGGTCGGTTCTGACAGATTTTTGGAAACAGCAATTAGTATAAATAGAAGCGTCGATGAAGTTTTAAATCATATAATTCTTCCGTCTCTTCTTCGTCGATTCACATATAAAACTCCCAATAAATTTTCAAGAGAAAATTATCATCATGAATACCTTAGAAATTCGCTTGAAGGAATAGACTAACGAGTTTTCGAACATTGAGAAACATGACATGGGTGCTTACAACCTTGGGTCTTTGTTGAGTTTGAAACTCATTAAGGTTGTAAAACCGTTCTTGGATGCTTGCCTTGATTATTGGGACCCAAATTATCTTGTTTTTGCGTTCCCAGGAGGTGATATTTGTCCTTTTCCGGAGGAAATTGCTGCTATTGGCGGGTGGGACCCCGAACATTTACCTGCCATCCCTTCTACTGCTCAAGGGTATAAGAGCAAGTTTAGAGATTTGCTTGGACTTACTAGACTTGAGGTAGATCGTCTCGTTACTCCGAAGGGCGTGAGGATGCTAGACTTTATAGACCGATTCATCAACAGGGCCGATCCCACTGTCTCCTATGTTGCGAGGAGGAGAGCATTTGGCTTTTAATTGTTGCATGTTTATGTCTTTCAGGGGCATGTTGATGGAGATTTGAGAGGTGATCCCCGCCTATTGGGTCTTATTGAGCAAATGGAGCTGCGCAGGAGCCCAGCTTGCTTGTGTTTAGGGGAGATTATCTTGGGTTTGGATAATAGGAAATCCAACCGCGATCTTCCATTCTTGGGGAGTCCCGTCATCTTACAGGTAAAAGACACCCTTCTTTTTTTCTTTTTTCTCTTCTTTTTTTTTTTCGTTTTTTTTTTTTTTTTTTTTTTTCTTTTCTTCTTTTTTTTTCTTTTTTTTTTCTTTTTTTTTTTTTTCTTTTTTTTTTTCTTTCTTTTTTTTTTCGTTTTTTTTTTTTCGGGTGTCTAATACCTGTTTTTTGGTAGGTTTGGCTTATGGAACGGCTCCGATTGCTCGAGCCCCCAGTTCATGCACTTTCCTATCATGCCCGTATGATTTCGATGAGGACACGGCTGTACATGGTGGACTTCACCCGGGTCTGCGATTATTGGAAGAACAAGCTGAAGAATGATGATGGCCCGTTGATCAGGTGGGTCGTTCCGTGGTGGCACCTCAAGTCTGTCACTGGAGTGTCTTCTTTGGATCCTACTAGGTCCGTGCGCATTCCTGGATTGGAGTTCATGGTATGCATCTTTCCTGAGAGATTGATGAGGCAAGTCGGGTTGAAGCAGATGATCCCTAGGCTTGACACCGTTCCGCAGACTGCTATGGCGCTTACTACAGAGAGCCGAAGAGAGTGGGCTATGAAGTGGGCCCAAAGAAACATGTGGTTCTTGAACTTCTCCTCCAATGCCTTGTGGGTGTCGGATTCTTATCTGAGGTGGAGGAAGGCCGCAACTTCGGAAGAGCGCGAAAGACTGAGGAAGCGTGAGCCCGTTGACTACAAGGTGCGCGAGGGAGAGAAAGAGAAGGAGAAGCATCTGACAGAAGGAGAAGAAGAAGCCGGGTTCCAAGTCATTCATCCTTCGAAGAAATCGAAGACTACTCCTGTCGCAGAGATGGTGGTTGGCAAGAATGGAAGAGTCAGGCCTCGAGAAAGACCGTTGGTGATTAGGTCTGAAGTGGTGCAAGAGCGCCCGGCTCGAGGTCGTGACAAGAAATATGACAAGAACGACAAAGGCAAGGGAAAGATGGAGGAATAGCCCAAGTCTTATTTATTATTTGATTATTATTATTATTGTTGTAATAAGAAAGGAGGGATTTTTAGAATCCTAGCCTAGTCTATTTTTATTATTTGCCGTATTATTATTATTAGAAATTGAATGAAATAAAAGGTTAAGTGGTTATGAAACCGTTGTGATTTTCTTTAATTATTCTTGTCGAATTTCAAATGCAATGCAGATGTCCTTCTATTTACATTTTAAATAAAATGGTGGGTTGAATCCCGTGAAGGATTGCCTACGTATTCACTTAAAAAAGCGAAATCAAACCCTTGCGCGTAGTTCGAGTAAATGTAAAAGAATAATTGTTCGAAGCAAGAGCTTGTAATGAACATAGAAAATAAGCATGAGCTTTTGCTTACTCTGGAGGTGCGAATTTAGTTTGTTTGATGATACGAGGATGACAAGTTTGCCAAGATGCAAGAGCATAGTGACATTCGGATGGGCCAGGGGCCGTTTATTTAGTGCCGCAAGAGCGACACGTGGGTTTACGCGAGGCGCGTTTTTGTTCCTGTTCTAGGCATAGTATCGTTTCAGTTGGTCGAGATTTGTGGGGTTTGAGAACTCATTCCCGTCTAGGTCCGTGATTCTAACCGCACCCCCCGGGAGTATTGATTTGACTAGATATGGTCCGGCCCCGATTAGGTTTGAATTTTCCCCTTGGGTCGACGGGTAAAAGAGCTCTGACCGATTTGAGAACTAAGTCTCCTTCTTTGATGTTTCTTGGCCTAACCCTTTTGTTGAAAGCTCGTTTGATACGTGCTTGATATGTTTGGACATTATGTAAGGCACGAAGCCTACGTTCATCCAGGAGGATGAGTTCTTCGTATCTATCTTTCTTCCAATCGGCCTCCGGATCCGACTCTCTAGTAGGATGCGCAAGGATGGTATTTCTAGCTCGACTGGTTGTACGGCTTCCATGCCGTAAGTCAAATAGAAAGGAGTAGCCCCAGTGGGCGTCCTGACGGATGTTCGATACCCCCACAAAGCGAAGGGTATTTTGCTTGGCCAATCTCTATAATTGTCAGTCATTTTCTTGAGGATTGTGACGACATTCTTGTTAGCCGCTTCTACCGCGCCGTTAGTCTGTGGTCTATAGGGCGATGAGTGATGATGCTTGATCTTGTACTTGGCTAGCAATTGCTCGGTTTCGGCTTGGAAGTGGGACCCATTATCGCTGATGATCTCATGTGGGCAACCATATCGGCAGATGATGTTATTTTGTATGAATTTGGCTACATTTTTGGCCGTAAGAGCGGTGTAGGAAGCCGCTTCTACCCATTTGGTGAAGTAGTCAATTGCTACTAGGATGAAACAGTGACCTCCTGTTCCGGCTGGGGTTATTTTCCCAATTATGTCAATTCCCCATGCGGAGAATGGCCAAGGAGATGTCATCGTATAGAGCAACGAAGGAGGGACGTGTTGTACATTCCCGAAGATTTGGCAATTGTGGCAATGTCTCACATATTTGATGCAATCGGATTCCATTGTAGTCCAATAGTACCCTAGACGCGTGATTTTCTTTGCCATCATAGGTCCACTCATATGAGGACCGCATTCTCCGTCGTGGACTTCTTCCATCACCTTTCGTGCCCGTGAATGATCAAGGCAACGTAGGACTACACCAAGAGGTGTTCTTTTGTATAATTCTCCTTGCATGAGGACGTATTGTGAAGCTAGTAGGCGTATAGCTCGTTGTCCCCTCCTGTCCATATCTGATGGGTAGGTACCATTAAGCTTGAAGTTCAGGATTGCTTGGAACCAGGGTTCCTGCGCGATTTCTTCTTCATCGGTAATTTGATGGACATAAGCCGGCTCCGACCGTCGTTCGATACACAAAGGCATTTCCATCATGTAATCTGGCATGTTTATCAAAGATGCAAGTTTCGCAAGAGCGTCTGCAAATTGATTTTCCTCTCGAGGCAGGTGCAAGTAGGTTACGTGATCAAAGAATTGGGCGACTTGGTCTATCCTAGCCTGATAGGGTGCTAGGCTTACACTTCGGATTTTCCAGGATCCTGTAATTTGGTTGATGATTAGTGATGAATCACCATGCACTCGGAGGTTTTTGATGCCTAAGCTTACTGCCGCTTGTAGTCCAATTAAACAAGCCTCATACTCTGCAGCGTTGTTTGTCACCTCGAAGTCGAGTTTGACAGCGATTGGTGTATGCTCACCTTCAGGAGAAATGAGCAACACTCCTATCCCAAATCCTCTTAGGTTTGATGCTCCATCAAAGTATAGGTCCCAGGAGTCTACATCTGTTTGAAGTATATCCTCGTCGGGAAATGACCAAGTATCTATGGCTTGTGCGTCGTTGACGGGATTTTCTGCGAAGAATTCGGCGACGGCGCGACCCTTTATTGCTTTTAGTGGCACGTATTTGAGGTCAAATTCTGAGAGCATCATGGTCCATCTTGCCAGGCGTCCGTTGAGGACAGGTTTCTCGAGGAGGTATTTGACTGGATCCATTTTGGAGAATATCTTGACGGAGTAGCTAAGCATGTAGTGACGTAGCTTCTTTGTTGCCCACACAAGAGCGAGGCATGTCTTTTCGAGTTGTGAGTATTTGCACTCGTATTCCAAGAACTTCTTACTTAGATAGTAAATAGCTCTTTCTTCACTTCCTACGGTTTGAGCTAGCATGGCACCCATGGCGGTTTCGGTTACCGTGAGATACAAACCAAGAGGTTGGTCTTGTTGTGGTGGCATGAGCACTGGTGTTTAGCCAATATCTCCTTGATTCGGTCGAACGCCTTTTGACAATCATCATCCCACATGGTGTGGTCTGTTTTCTTGAGTTTCTTGAAGATAGGCTCGCAAATCATTGTAAGTTTCGATATGAATCGACTTATGTATTGGACTTTTCCCAGGGAATCCTCCTCGACTTCTTTTTTTGTTTGAGGTTGTGGCATTTCAATCGAGCTTTGATTTTGGAAGGATCTATTTCTATACCTCGTTGGCTAACGACGTATCCTAGGAGTTTGCCAGACGTTACCCCAAATGTGCATTTCTGAGGGTTGAGTCTCATGTTGTACTTCCGTAGCCTTGCGAAGAATTTGCGAAGGTTCGCAATATGTCCCTCTCTCTCCTTGGATTTGACGATCATGTCATCTACATATACCTCAACTTCTTTGTGCATCATGTCATGTAGGAGTGTAGTTGCGGTGCGTTGGTATGTAGCTCCAGCGTTGATCAATTCGAACGGCATTCTTGTATAGCAATAGGTTCCCCATTGGGTGACGAATTAACGGTCTTGTGCATGTCTTCCATGGCCATTTTGATTTGGTTATAACCCGCGTACCCATCCATGAAGGATAGCAATGCGTGGTCGCAAAGATTGTCCACTAATATGTCGATGTGAGGCAGAGGGAAGTCATCTTTTGGACTCGCTTTGTTCAAATCCCTAAAGTCAACACAAACTCGGATTCTCCCATCCTTTTTGGGTACGGGTACTATGTTAGCCACCCAGTCAGAATACTCGGAAACTTTGATGAACCCGGCTTTGAATTGCTTGTCAACTTCTTCCTTAATCTTTAGAGCCCATTCTGTTCTCATCCGTCGAAGCTTCTGTTTTACAGGTTTGAAACCCGGCTTAATTGGAATTCTATGTTCGGCGATATCCCTGTCGATCCCTGGCATGTCTTTGTAGGACCAAGCGAAAACGTCTTTGAATTCATTTAGGAGGTCTATGAAATCGGCCCTTTCGGCAGAGCTCAAGGTAGTCCCTATCCTAAGTTCTTGGGGTTCTAGTTCGGTTCCTACATTGATGGGTTCGGTGTCCTCAATCACTGGTCCCCCTTCCCCTTCCTGTAGTATTTCTTTGGCTACGTAGGGAGGTATTTCGGTCAAGTCTGGGTCTTGGTCATCCTCAGTATCATCATAAACAGAATTGCACTCAAGATAACGCAAAGAGTAAGCGTAACCGATTTATTCATATTAAGATTTGAGTAAAGTTGAAACAAAGAAGCCAACTGATCCATGGTCAGTGGCGGCAAAGGAAATGATAGTTGGGGCATTTCCGAACTACTCGTGACTACTTGAGAGTAAGCTAGGAGAAACGAAAGGAGTGGGGATGACGACAGGAGTAGACTCTCTAATGACTTCTCTAGACTCTGACTCTGACTCCGACTCCGACTCTGATTCGAACTCGCCGTCTTCTGGTTCTTCCTTGAACATCTCTCCTTCTCCAGTGGTGAGCTTGAAGAGTCTTCCTTGATTGTTGGTCCATTTGATTGATTTTCTCCATCCTTTCTCGCCGCTTTGTATCGATTTCGTGATTAATGCGGTGGGGTTGAAGCGATCGTCTTGAAGTATCGTAGTAATGATCTCATCCTGCGCGGCCTTAACAAATCGGTCCTCTCCGAATAGGAGGCTAACAGCTTGCTCGTCTAAGCAAGGTGCTTGACGGGTTTTGACGGTAGGAACCGTTTCTGGAGGGATGAAGTAGCAATCGTGAAAGATCTCGATTCCGGCTAACTTCCTCTCAAGGTAATGCCAAGGTTCGGGAAACCCGTGATAGAGTTCTGAACTTCCTTCTTGAACGAAGTATCCATTTAAGGTGGGGAGATATGGCCTCATTTGGACTCCTACATACTTGCGATTTTGGACTTGGGCAAGCATTTCGAGAACTTCTTCTGTTGTGGGTTTGTACCCTAGTCCAAGTGGTATTCTCGATGAGTTGCCTTTCTTGTATGGCGCAAAGGTGTTTTTCCGGATCGGGTTCAAAGGCATTCCAGGGAAGTATCCCTGATTTTTGAGTATGTGGTTGACCACCAAGTTAGAGTAGGGATTATAGTATAAGGGTGCCAACTCACTTTCTATGACACTTACACTTTGGAAGCCCCCAAGTTCGTATATGGGATCCGCAAGGACTTGATTGTTTGATTGTTTCTCAATTATTGCCTTGATAGGCGACGAAGTGATCGTCACAACTTTGCCATTGAGTGGGATCTTGATCTTTTGGTGAAGGGTGGATGTTACTGCTTTGGAAGCATGAATCCAAGGCCTTCCCAGAAGTATGTTGAATGAAGCTTCGATGTCCACTATTTGGAAGTTAACCTTTCGTTCGATTGGTCCCGTTGCTATGGTTAGGTTAGCAAGTCCTACCACTTTTCGTCGTGTACCGTCATATGCACGTACACCTTGACTTGTAGGGGTCCAGTCCGACTCTTTCATGCCTAGTTTGTATGCCGTTTTGAGGGGTATGACGTTGACCGCGGAGCCATCATCTACCAAGGTCATCGGCACATTCTTCTTTAGACAAATGACGGTGATGTATAGAGCAAGGTTGTGACTAGCGCCGAAAGGTGGCAAGTCTTCGTCTGAGAAAGTAATAGGATTACTTAGCTTCGGTGATTCTTGGAAGACCAAGTTGACTACATCTTCAGGAGTAGAGTTATGCGCTACATTCAATTTGGCCAAAGCTTGCAGTAAAGCTTGGCGATGCGGAAATGAGCTTGCCACTAGTTGCCAGACTGAAAGATCAGCCTTGGTTTTTTGTAATTGCTTGAGCAAATGATCAGTGGGGTCGTCTTCGTTGTCATTTGGTGTGATGACATTGGTTGGACCGTTTTGAGTGGTGCTTTGGTATGGACGACCCGAGCGAGTTAGATGATCCACATCTTGGTCTTCGCCGTTTTGGACTATCTCCTTGACTAAGGAGTTTTCGATGAGATACTCGTCCTCGTCGTCATCGGCCCAAACCCCATTAACTGCAGCTAGTTCCCTTATTCTCATGATGTCACTTTCTAGTTGTATGATTTGATCGACTAGCTTGTCGACCACGGTGACTACTTCTTGCATAGTGGCATTTTGAGAGAAGGTCAATGGTACGCGTTCTTTAGGCGTTGCTTTGGGATTGCGCAAGATCATTACCATGTTTTCTAGTTCCCACACTTGTCTATCTACACTCCTTGCCCATGCGATGAAGTCGGAAATGGCAGGGGAGATGGTAGAGTAGAGTCTTTCTTTCTCAATCACATGGATTTCATTTTCGGTGGGAGAAATGAGATGTGAGCAATCTAAGGTAGATTCGTCACTTGTAATCACTAGAACTCCAAGAGGATTCTGAGTGTTGTTGGGCTTACCTCCTGGTGGAATTGGAAGTCGACCATCTTCAATCATATCCTGAAGCACGTGTTTCAACTTGTAGCATTTTTTCGTGTCATGCCCCTTGCCCCTATGGTATTCACAAAGAGGAATTTTCATCCCGAATTTGGACTTCCTTTCGGGTTCGGGAGTAGGTCCAATGGGTTGGAGTTTACCTTGCTTCATTAGTCTTTTCAGAGCGTTGGAGTACGTATCCCCAAGGTTTGTGAACTTCCTTGGTGGGCTAGTTTTCTTGGATGGCTCGAGAAGGTTAACTTCGTCAGTCTTGCTAGTAGAGCCGTATGAACGACTTGTGGACCCTTGGTACCCTCGACCTACCGTTTTGGACAAGAGTCCTTTACGGATGTCGTCTTCGATTCGTGTCCCTAGTACAGTTAAGTCCTTGAAGGTCTTGATGTTTTGATATCTCAAATGGTTGGCATATATGGGCTTGAGATTGTCCACAAACTTTTCCACAAGAGTAGCCTCATCCGGGCGTTCAACTAGTTGGGTACTAGTCTTCCTCCACCTACTTAGAAAGTCGGTGAATCCTTCCTTGTCATTTTGGGTAAGAACCTCTAGAGTGCGCATGTTGACTTGGATCTCGGCATTATCCGCGTATTGTTTCGAGAATTCGATGGCGGCGTCCTCCCAAGTAGCGACCTTTTTGTGATCTAAAGTGTAGAACCATTGCTTTGGGATGGTGTCAAGAGATGAAGGAAAGATCCTTAAGAACATCTCGGGTTTGATGCCTTTGATAGACATGTAGTCCTTGAAGGCGCGGATGTGGTTCAAAGGGTTCTCATGTCCTTTAAACTTAGGGATATCCGTCATGCTAAAGTTAGTGGGCAATTTGGGATTGACGGCTTCATACTTACGATTGTTCTCCCTGTAAATGTCATCCCCTTTAAGGTACATCAATTGCTCCTCTAGGTATTGGAGTCTTTTCTCAGCTGCGGTTGTCCCCATGATAGGATTCTCATCTTTAGACTCGTCATCGGAAAAACCTAGTACTTCACCTTTAACGGGAGGTAGCTTTCCCTCTACATCAAAGATGCGGCCTTCGATAAGCTCAAGGCGGTCATAGGTTTGTTCTTGAGTGATTTGCATTTGGGTTATCGCGGCTAGGATTCGATCATTACTCTCTTGAATTTGCTGGAGGTTCGTATCATCACTTGACCTAGGCATCTTGAAACGGATAAGAGACCGGCGACGAATCAAAACACGATCGACCATTCTATCACACTTGCTAAAAGAGGAAAAGTTTTGACTCGTGAAGTGGGTGTGTGCCACTTGTGTTGAGTGAGTTTTGAAGAAAGACAAGGTCTTTGAAAAATGTGTGTCCTAGCCAACTGTAGTGTAGTTGTAGGAGTGGACTCGAAGTGAGGTTTTGAAATGGGCTTGTGGCCCGAATTTTGACTTGACAAACGGACAGAGTTTTGACCGGATTTTGTACTAATTAAAAGCCCTATTTTCGAAATTCTTGATTGAAAACGGGTTTTGATTTTTTTGAAAACTCGTCATGGTTTTGTTTAGAAATGGTGATCACATAAGGTTTACATATTTATACAAGCATTATAACGGGATGCTGAGTGCATTTAGAAGGGTTTTGGTTTAAAGGGTGGGTTGCCATACCGAACCATCAAACCCGAAGTCTGTGGAGAGGCTCGTGCCAAACAAGAGTAAGGCCGATTCCTAGTCCATTTCCTCAAGTAGTGAAGGCCCTTGATACAAACAAGAGTAAGCATCATGGTATGGATGACGTCAATCGCTATCCATCCTTGGGCCCAAATAAGAATTAGGACCGTTTAGACGGGACGATTGGTCGAATGAGTTGGGTTGGGCCTAGGAAGGCCGAATAAACGGTCTAGGAAGACCGAGTTATGAAAACCGACAATTGTCTTGTACAAACTTAGTCCCTAACCTTGTTCAAGTTTCACCCTTAGCTACACGTAAGTGTATATTCCCCAGCGGAGTCGCAAAACTGTGGACAGCGGGCCGCCCACGGGGGCGCTTGGTGAGGAGCGAAAACAAGCGTTTGCATTTTGTAAGGAGTCGCCACCAATTTTTATGGGAAATTGGAACCGTTCGAATACCTCGTGTCATGCCAAGACACAAAGTAGTGACATGAACACTAAGCAATCGTTACCCTTAGCATTCTATGTCTAGAATGACTCTCGTGGATGCCAATGAACACGGGTGCTCACGGAGATCTGGAGTAAGGGGTGAGGGTACGTATTAGGAAGCTCTTTTGATCGAACACCTAATCCCGCCCGCCTCGATAGCGGCCTCTACTAATGATTAGGGAAGTTATTCGTACTTGATATATCGTCGGCTATATGCATGCAATGCAACATCCATAGATTAATCCTAGCATGCGAATTAGACTAAGTCGGTAAACACGTAATTAGCATACAATTGATGTCGAAGTTGGAATTTAATGTTGATTTACATGTGAAAACATACAAATAATAAAAGCAATACAATAATTATAAATTACAATAATGAAAATTACAATAATTACATCGGAATAGGCGATTTATGTCGAAAATACCATTAAAACGGATAATTTGAGAAAAAGGAATAAAAGAATAAAACACGACAGAATTAGAAGGTGATAATACGAATATTAGTTGATTAATACGTAGCTAATGAAACTAAGCCAAGGCAGAAAAGGAGTTCAGAGACAGAACTCATCCTGGAACAGGCGCAGCAGGTACTGCGCCCTTTGGAAGAGGCGCAGCAGTCGCTGCGTCTGTTCCAAGGGTGAGTTCTGGCTGTGAAGCCGGAACTGCAAACCGTTAATGTTAATTGTTGAATTTAAGGATTGATTAGGATTATAGACTCGGATGGAAGTTATTGATGAATTATTTACATATGATTGAGGTCATAAAAACAATGAAACATGAATGAGACGGAAACAAGACAGATTAATTATGTGAAGGGTCGATGTTAATGAATGATTAATTAGACTAACTAACTAAACGAATTATTAACTAAACATGATGAATTGACGGTGAATATGAAAAAAAACTATATCGATGACGAATCCCAGAAACCCTATATGAACAAATTGAATCTCTAAAAATCCGGGTTTGAATATTAATGACGAAAACCCGTAAATATTGATTATCTAGGATTTAAGTCGGAACAATGATGAATTAAGCATGTTAATGATGAATGATACATATGAATTATTAAACTATTACGATGAACGAATTAATAGAAAACAATTGAAAGCAAATAAAAACGAAAGACGAATTACAGAGGACGAAGAAGAAGAAAAGAAGCAGGAACTGCGGCAGCCTCACGAAGAGGCGCAGCAGGTGCTGCGCTCCTTCGAAGAGGCGCAGCAGTTGCTGCGTCTTTTCTCTTCGTCTGTCTACTGGAAATCCGCAAAAAAGGTTTTAAAGACGGTTTTAGAAATCGGTTTTAATGGGGTACTTTCGACATAGACCTTACAATTGTTATACGAAAATTAAAAGTACAATAAATAAAAGAGAGATTAATACACCCTCAGACTTACATGTTGACGAAACGAGAAGAACTAAGAAGATCGATTAGTGATGCTCGACGCGAATGCAAGGAAAGAGTGCCCTCGAAAGAGGAAAACGATTTAACAAGTTGATTAATTAGATTGATTGAGTGTAGTGGTCAAATTGGTCGGTCATGCAACGGAGAGGCTGGTACCCGGAAGGATCCGAGCTTACGTGGTCGAATGTTCAAGCACGTAGGCGCCAATTAGTAAGAACAAAGTCTAGAATGCAAAGGGAGAAGAGAAGGGCGGACACTCGCGTGAGAAATATGAGGAACGAAAGCTCCTATTTATACTAATCACGTGAAGGAATAGGGTTTCGGAGACTCTTTGGAAGTGAATCTCGGAAAGATATAAAAAAGATACGTAAATCATGCAAAGAAGGGCCTGGGAAGAGGCGCAGCAGCCACTGCGTCTCTTGGAAGAGGCGCAAAGACGGCCTGTTGCGTCTATTCCCGGAGGTTTCCTCTGTTTAAGAAAGATTTCCGTGTTTAAGTTATGGTAGGACGGAATTAATTCGATTATCTTTTGAATATTACGGGATATTATTTGCCAAAAGATAAAATTTGAGAAATATGGAATAGAAATATCCGGAACATTCCGAATATTTCGACGGGATTTAACAGTTATCAGGAAATGGAGACGGTTTTTGACCCGGACTCCGAATGTACTCTAATTACTGTCAAAACGACCGTATCGGGACGTAGATGACAACTAAGAGGTTGACATTAATATTTGAGCAATCACTTGACGATAATCTTACGAACTGTCACTAATCGTTCCGCGAATCAAACATGCGGCCCAATCATCACCGGGTGGTTTGCGAGGGGTGCAGAAACGAGGTGTCTACAATATGATGTGTTTTAAAGTCGTAATTTGCATAGTTGATAGGATTCTTACATGATTTAATTTTTCATTCGGTGCCTGTTAAAATGTGAAAATTGGATGAAAAGAGTAATGTGTATAATATGTTTGAAAGTGGTTATTACGAGCTAGTGTGTGAGAGGCGCCAGCCCCATTCTTTAACATTTTATACCGTACATATATGTTTTAATTTCATTGATGCGATAGTAGGATGTGATTAGTAGTAATTTTTAGTAAAATAACCGCTAGTATAAGCATAATAATTCTTAGTCGGAAATTGCAAACCAAAGAGAGGCACCCAGCCGAGTGCGAGCTAGAACTCGGCCGAGAACCCTACCACTCGACCGAGTGGACCAATTTCCAGAAACTTTAAATTTCTGGAAGTGGAGTGGCACTCGACCGAGTGGAATGGCATTCGACCGAGTGGACTCAGCACTCGACCGAGTGCCAGTTTCTAGGCTGTGAATTTCGCAAAAATTGTGTTATTATCTTATTTTTGCATTCTCTTCATCATTTCTCGTAACAAAAGTACCCAAAATAATTTTAAAATTCTTCCAAAGCTCCCTTGTTGATGTTATTGTTTGGACTTAAATTTTCTACCCCATCTTATTCTCTTAATTATTGCTAATTAAACGATGTGAATGGTTTTCTCATTCCTCTTAATTTGTTCCAATTTGATTTAGTTTAAATTTACGCAATTTCCTCCAATTTTGTCAATTAATGGCATGTTTTATTTGATTCATGGTATTAATCATCTTTTTACATCATTTACGATGTCAAGTATAAAATTTCCATGTCGAATTTTTCCCCAATTTTTTTTTTTGAACACGAAATTATATGTTCTTAAGTCAATGAGTTGATTTGGTGTTTGATGCGCGGTTGATTGCTTAACAAGGGCTAGAGTTTGATTATTATTGCTCTTGCCATATGTTTGAAATACCGTCTTGAAAATTTTGTTCCAAAATTTTGAAACCTTAATGCTCATGCGTAAGCTTTGATTTTTCGTATTTAAAGACTTAGTTTAATTGACTAATGAGGCTTAAGAATATTCTCGCGCTTAAGGCTTGATTTTTCTTCGTTGGTACATGCATTATCGCGAATCAAAATTCCACCTTGAAATGTTGCCTTAAGATCTGTTAAAATTTTATTTTTAAAAATGAATGATTTTGATGTGGTTTTATATACTCTGTTTATTTTTGTCTAATTATGCTGTAAAGATTCAAAGGTGGCTTAATGATGTTAGGTATGGTCTCAAAATTTGAAGATTTTGTTTTAAAGTCTTTTGATTTAATTGAGTAATAAGACTCCAATCTCGTTAACAATATGATGCATTGCCTTAATTCGAGAATCTCATCTTAAAATTTAACCAATTTTTTTTACCATAGGGTATATGATTAAATTTTACATTTTCATATTTAAATAAGGTTTTATTGCTTCATAGTGTTGCAATTTTGTTGATAATGTGTTGTTTTGTTTATGCACGAGTTAATGCTTAGCTTAACTTGCGGATTGTATGATTTTTGATGAGTGAGGACGTATAGACTTGTGATTGAGGGGATATGAGACGGGAGTGAATCGGCGAGCTCATTAGGATAAGGAGCAAAATACTAATAATGTGCGATGAGTGAGTGTGGCATTTTGAGGGTTATGAATGGGAAACAAGTGTTTTATTAGAATTGAAGTAAAATTAAGTAAGTGATGTGGATTTGAGCCAAGTAGAGAGTTACACGTATGATATGCTAGAGATTAAATTAGAATTGGTCAAATAATGATGAAAATATTGTGAGTAAAGGAATAGTGAATGGAAATGGGTGTTTATAAGCATATGTTACCAATGTAGAGTATAAATTTAGAGATATGAGAATGTAACATGACTATTAACGTTTGAAGAAGCAATCTTTCATGCGAAGTAGTGTTGTCTTGTGATTAAGGAGCTATTATTTTGGTAATCCAACGTTATGAGTGTACTTAGTAGATTAAAGGAGAAGTTGGGTGTGATTTTATATGTGATTTATTTCGGAAATTAGGAATACAAGAAGGTGACTTAGCTTGCGTAAGGAGTCTTGAATTGAGTAAGAGGATTGTGTGAGGTAAATTGTGGATAATGAGTGATGTGTGATCTAAGTTGAATATCAGTTGAGTGTTTGAAATTTATGGATAGTGAATGTAGTTAAGTTGCATATTAAGGAATAGTGTTGTTAAGCATAACTTGGAAAGTATTGTTGATTGATAATTGCAATATATGATGGTGGACTTAGTATTACCAAGCTTGGTTTTAGCGGTTATGAGAGCGAGAGTGTGATATTTAAAGCATGTGGGCTCAATTGTGTCGTTAAGGTATCCTTATTCCTTGTGTTATGTAGTATGACCGCTTAAGCAAAGTGTGTATGCATGGAGTGTGAAAGTAGTAGGGTGAAATTTTGGCCTATGAACGGTAGTATAGATGTTGTTCGTAAAGTTGCCTCCCAATCGTCAGGTGAAACACCCACGGTGTATATCATGACCTTGTTGTAGTTCCTAATTGAGTGATAAAATAGGGAAGCTTGGAAACGAGTTTGAGACTGAAAACCTCATGCCCAGGTGACACTCGGCCGAGTGCACCATGTACTCGACCGAGTGGCCGCCTACTCGGTCGAGTGGCCTCCTATACTCGACCGAGTGGTCTGCTTTGAACCTTATTTTGTGCATACTTGACCCAAATATTGGGTGCATACCCTTATATCGCGATTTATGTTAGTTGACTCGTGTTGGATGAACATGTGGGCCTTACATGAGATATATTTTGCAAATTATTTACGTTTGACCATATTGGGTAGTTTTGCTATTTAAGAGTGAAATTCAAATGAAAGTGGTAATTGACATGTATAATGTATAATTAGATGGTAAGAATGACGTGATAATCTTGTTCGATTTTGTGTTAATTGAGGTGATTTTATTTTTATTGTGTACAAGTAAGATGAAAATGCAAGTTATGTGTCACATAGTGGTCTTTGCATAAAAGTGATTGAGATCTTCCGTACGAGCAGAAGTATTGATGAGGAATGGTAACGGGTATGGAAACACGTGTGTGATCACATGGTGGATTTGACGCGGTATATGCGTGGCATGATGTCCGAAAATGGGAATGTTGAATATGGTTGAGTCACATAACGAGAAATTGCATTATTTCAGTGTTTCTTGTAGTCCGCATATTCGTGATTGATGTGCATACATGTGAAAGCATGATATTTGACGTGATATAGATATGTAATAATAATCGAGTTATACACCGTGATAGATACGTATACTTATAACCGACTTGAGTTGGGAATTAGTTATGGGATTATAGATGGGAATCGTGGGTTTGACTTGACGCTTGACCATTGGAAGGCTTGTAGATGGAGGCCCCTTAAAGAGTCTTCTAGAGTGGGATTATAGCAATGGCATAAGACAATATGAGACTTGATAATGGATTTGCAATAGGTAAGAGAGAGTGTTGAACCTGGAACATAGTTGTTTGTGGAATTTAGTAACGAGTGTATGAGATCATTATGAGGTTTGATGGTTGAACTTCGGGTCGAAGTTCTCTTTTAGGGGGAGTGGATGTAATAATTCGTAAATTTAGGAAGAGAAAGTATATAATGTTAGAAGTAGTGAGAATTTAGTGAAGAACTTTGGGATGAGTGTGAAGGTTAGAAAGAGCATATACGGTTGATAAACATGCGAGGTGCGAGAGAATGCATGAGATTTGAGGAAATGAGAGAGTGAGGTGAACTTCGGGGATGGAGTTCTTTTTAAGGAGGGAAGATTGTAATACCTCGTAGTTTCTAAGGCGTTAACTCGACCTAGTAGACCGAGTGGGCTGAGTATAACCAATACTAGACTTTAGTGGAGTTGTTATAATGTCCGCCTATAGAAGGGCCGTCTTAAAACTGTCATAACTTGAGATCGAGACATGCTATTGATGTGATTCTAATTGAAGGTGATAGCTTGTTCTCTTACTATTCCAACGGTAGGTCACACGCCCAAAATGACCAAGAAACGAGTGAGATATGACTGTTTTACGAAAACTGATCATTGCTGAGAACTGTGTCGAACTCGACCGAGTGGGGTTCACTCGACCAAGTTGACCGGCACTCAACCGAGTGAGCAACACTCGACCGAGTGAGTGACACTCTACCGAGTGGACTCGCCACTCGATCGAGTGACGCTGAATCAGAACACGGGATAAGGAAATTTTATCCCCTTATCCCCATTCATTCTATCTTCTTTCTTATCTCTCCAAACTCTCTCCCTTCTCTCTAAAACCCTCACAAACACCATTTTAGTTGATTGAAGCTTGGATTAGAGGATTGCTCACCTTCTCCTTCATCCATTCATCTTGTAAGTCGAAATCTACCCCTTTTTCTAGTCTTATAAACCCTAACTTTTGGGGGTTTTCAATTAGGTTAATTAATTAATTCGTAATTAGTATATGTAATATGGGTAATTAGTGGGTAATAATGAGGGGTTTGTATTATATATTAGCATAGGATGTATTTGTGATGATATTACATGAATTGTATAGGATTAAGACGGTCTTGCGAGACGGAATCGTATGGGATTCGAGTAATTCATGAAAAATGCTAAAAGGTAGGTTAATCCTACTCGGTTTCAATAATGTGATGTTGTTTATGTTGATGTTGTGGTTAGTCTTACATAATTAGGGCATTTGCATTATAACATGTTTATTGATAATCACATCATTAAGAGGATGATTATGATATGTTGAGTGTGGTCCATGCATTGGTTAGTATCATATATGTTGGAGGATTTGTGGTTGTTATTGTTGTTGTCGTCGTTGTTGTTGGTTTTTTTGGAGACGTAAGACGGTTGGGAGACCGTCTTGCGCTTAAGTCGCCTCTTGGAGCTTCCCACTCCAAGAGGGATGTGCACATTAATGGCTTGAGTTACTTTAATACTCCGTATTTATGAATCTCTGGGTACTCTATCGAGTAGGCCTTACTCTGTCAAGTAAGGGTGAGTTGCGTTTTAAAATAGTTTCTGACCTGTTGGGTACTCGATCGAGTAACTAGGATACTCGATCGAGTAAGGGGGCACTCGATCGAGTACCTTAGCTACTCGATCGAGTAGCCGGTTTACGGGGATTTTTTCTCGGGTTTTGTTAATTATGCTATTAAGATATATAACCTTTTTCGTCATTATGCTAAACACTTTTGCAAAACCTAATTTATTGTCAAAGAGAGAAAGCAAGTACGTTCACCTTCTTAATCGCATTGTTAGCAAATCCCGGAGTTTGGAAGGTCGGATTTCACCTTTCTTTATACCGTTGAGATCCTTGCGTCGAGGGTAAGATCTATGTACCGTTTTTATAGTATTTCCTTTAAGTTGTTTAAACCCTAATATGGGGAATTGGGGGTTTTGTTGTAGATAATGATTGGTAGTGATTATGTGTATGTATGATAGGAGGAGGATTTGTAGATGAGGCTTTTTGATACAAATTTGTAGAGACCGTCCCGATTGTTGTGCTTTCCAGGTAGGATTTCCTACTCAGTATTAGTCCCATAATGGGATGATTGATGATGTGTTGAGATTGATTGTTTGATATAGTAATTGTATTGTGACGGTTGTGATTGTGATTGTGATTGGGATTGTTGTCTATGGTTCTCGAGGCGTGTCCTCGGCTGAGTGGGGTCACTTGCGGGAGTGGCTTCACGCCCTAGTTTCGCCTTCTGTGGAACCCGCCACAAAAGGGATGTGCACATTAATAGACAGGGTGATCGCTCATTATGAGGAGCGGGGATTTGGTGGGTACGGCTGCGGTCCCCCACTGGCAGGGCTGGTCCAGTGGACAGTCGGTGATTAAGATTGATGGGACTGGTGTGATTGCGTGTGTGTGACGGTTAAGCTGTCTGTTTATCGTATTGTTGATATATATAAGTTGTGTGATTAGTACTGACCCCGGTTGTTGTTTTGTAAAACCTGCGGTGATCCATTCGGGGATGGTGAGCAGTAATTGAGCAGATTTGAGTTGAGTCACATGGGATTGCTGGGATGTGCCACTGTCTTGACGATAGAAGTCTTCCGCTGTAGCTTAGTAGTTTTATAAACTTTGCATTTAGTTGTTTAGACAGTTGGGTTGAGAACTTGTACCCGTATTTTGGGATTTGGCCTTGGTTGTACTTTTCACTAAAGTTATATCATTTAAAGTTGTTTCGTTATTATCTTATGATTATCATGCCTCGGGTAACCGAGATGGTGGCATCCTTATACCTGAGTGGTCCTGGTAAGGCACTTGGAGTATGGGGATGTTACAAATGGTATCAGAGAGACGATCCTGAAACCTGTAACCAATGAATCCAATGAATATAGGGAGTCAATTAAAATGAACCCTGGGTAAAGGTTGTATGAGCTAATGCAAAGGCTTGGGAGACGTCCTAAAGTCGCGAACTCGCCCTACAATTTTGAACCGGTCACCATGGGATATGAATCAGGATCGCTATGTGTTTATCTTGTGAATTGTGTACCTATATGGTGATGTGTGGCATGAATCAGTGGATGTATGTATGTGGAGAATGGGGAATGTGTAGAAAAGATGGTGATAATGTGATTTTGTAAGTTATTGATTGAAAGCATGATAGTTTGTTTACAATGTTGTTTTGAATCGTAGGAAAAGTATATGAGAATGATGAATGATGTGGTAGAAAAAGGAAGTAGTTCATATGTGATGATATGTGATGAGTAATGATGTTGCAGGATGGATGATTCATAATGTGACTTTTGAAAATAGTAACATGTGATTATGAATACTGGTTTTATGAGTTTTAGACTGGTTTTGTTTGCTTGGTTGTTGTTTAAGCTGTTTGGAAGTAAAAATCAAATAGTTATATCGTCTGATTACAGCAAAGTTGTCTTTAAACTGTTATAACTTGAGATTCATAAATGATTTTGATGTGATTCCAATTGGAGGTGATAGCTTGTTCTTTTACGATTCTAACGGTAGGTCACACGCCCAAAACGACCAAGAAATGAGTGAGTTATGGCTGTTTTACGAAAACTGGACAGTGCTGAGAATTGGGGTACTCGATCGAGTATCATTGGTACTCGATCGAGTAAGGGGGGCACTCGATCGAGTACGTTAGTTACTCGATCGAGTAGCCCTGGTGATTTGTTTTACGTGCTTCTGATCTTGACCTACTCGATCGAGTAAGTCCCTTACTCGATCGAGTGGCCTGTACTCGATCTAGTGACCTCTGTTTTGGGTTATATGCTTATCTTTTGACATTCGTTGCATATTATGTTTAATTTAAAGGTATTAATTTGCTTCTTTATGAACCGTTTTACATGTATGTTGATCCTGATGCGTAAGTTACCCAATCTTATGATGTAAAGAGTGGCACCTATGATGAGTATGAGTTCGGTGGGGAGGACATGATTTATATGTGTTGTGATCGGTAAAGGAAAAAGAAAAGGAAGATTGGTAAGGCTTAATTGAGGCATAGGGCATGTTGTGTGAGACGAGATGAGTGACATGATTGTATGTTGAGTAATGAAAATGTAAGTGAATGTGGGCAAGGGATGATGTAAGTTTAAGGAACGTGAGAATGAAAAGATTGAAAGAAAGGATGTGGATAGTAGTAACCTGAGATGTATAACGAATTATGGAGGGAGATGGTTAGAAATAGTGTTGAGTAAGAATATATGTAATGAAAGATCGTATTAGAGGAATTGAGAAGAGTGGTATATAGTGAACTTAATGGAGACATGTCGCGACGTGGATTTGCAGATAGTGACTGAGTATGAAAATTTGTGTTATCGAGAGACGAAACTAATGTGTGATTTCCTTGGGCAATTAACGGTATAAAAAGAATTTTGATTTCTAGAGATGTCAAAAGGGAGATGTAATTGTTTGAACATTAAACATTGATTTTTTTTTATGGACAAATTAGTGGCAAGTGTGAGTGAGTGGAGTGATGAGAAGAGACCCATGGTAAGGAAGAGCGAGATAAGATCGATAAGAAATAATGGGATTGGAACTTTGGAGCAATGAGAAGGTGATCGGAGCACTAAAGAGTTAGGAAGGAGTAATAAGGAGTTGAATGGTTAATTGCTTTAGTCGAGTGTAAAAAGAAAAGAATGAGGGGAGTAAAACTAAGAAAATGTTCACCGGAGTTATGTGATAAAAGTAAGGAATCGTCGAGATGCATGATACTATCATGAGGAATTGAATTAATGGTTATATAGGAGTTTCGGAATAACATGATTAGTCTTGAGTTTTGAGGGATTAAGGAAAGTAAGAAGTTGATAGAATATCTGCATGATATGAGATTTTGGTGGAAAGTTAGATGATGATACAATTAAGGATAGTATTGGGAAGAATGTTGAGGTAATTTTGTTGATGGATTTGATGCTCGTTATTGGGAATGATAACCAAAGATAGGGAAGAAACGGTGATGTTTAGAGATGAGTGTAAGAAGTTTGATGTACGAACGGTAGTTGTGTGGAGGTGTTGTCGCTAGTGGTTAAGGTTAATGATAAATAGGAAAGATGGCAATTCTAAAGAGGCTGATTTTGGTAGAGATTGAATTGATAAGTATGGTTGTGAGGAAGTATAAGATATAATCTTAGGAGGCGGTTTCTCATAGTGAGTGTTAGCTGTGTAGTTATGTATGGCAGAAGGTGCTGGTTATGCGAATGGAAGAAGGTGATAAGGGGCATGCGAGTTAAGCTCGGGCGACAGGTAACCTTTGTTGAGTGGTAACTTACGTGATCAGGATTGACTGGTTGGATGTGATTACGGGTCTGTGATATATAAATGTTTGTGTGAGGTTTTGACCTCACAAGACGTGGTATGGCGTGATTATCATAAAATTGTTATTTGAATGTTCTGTAATGCATGTTGAGTACGCTGATCTAATTGAATGATATTCAAAAAGGTAATAATTTGAGTGATCTGGCATGGCTGGCTATACTTGTATGTATTCATGATACATGTCAATCTGTGATATGGTAAGGGGATGATATTCACGAGGTTATTATCTGTTTAATTCATAAAATATGTTGTGTTATGATTTAGTAAAGTGGAATTGAGTAAGTTTTTCTTGTCTGAGAAGTTATTTTGAGTCAGTATTTATGGGAGTTGTATGCAGTTGTGATGACTATCGATGTGGTTATGGTGCCTCAGGTGGTGATCCGGGCACGATATTTAGTGTTGTGATGCGGGTATTTTCGCACTGCGGTGTGGCTGTTGGTGGCGGTGTTGTGATGCCGTCACCGGTTGTGGTGGAGTAGGCGGGATGATTATGATTCGAGTTTCGAAAGTACATACCAGTCATACATAGATTGTTGTTTTGTTTGATGTTGCTTCCTGTGAGTTTCAGTTTGTACAGATAGACAGTTGTTTTGTTATCGATGTTTCTTACCAGTTAAGTTTTGGAATGAGGGCAGAGTATGATATGAAAGAGAGTTGTATATGTTTTCGTTGTTGGCATGTTATAGTGACATTCTGTTGATGGGACACAGTTGTCATAAGTTGTTACGGTACTTTTGGACCTTGTCTTATGATGAGGCGTTAGACATAATCATGGTAAGTGATTAGTGGAACATGTGTTATACTAATCTAGAAGCTGCACGTGGTTCATAATCAGTTTTTGGGACAGTGAGTGTAGGGTGTTGGGTATTAGTGTCATGTTAAGTTGTGTATGAGTTTTGCGGTAATGAAGGAAAGAACTTGAGGATCTAGTGTGAATGTACGTAACGAGTGTGGATCGTGAGTTATGCTTTTGGGAGATAGGTGCTTTACATAGAGAGGTATGTTGTTTTGCAGTAATAATGGGGAATTAGTATGGTGTTTTGCTACGAGTTTTATGGTATAGGTTAGGTGGTGTGCCGAACGAGCTGAGGTATGAGGAATGTTTAAGTAAGAGAGCCTTGGATATGTCCATGGAGAGTGTTTAGATTATAGGTGATTATCTTTGACATGCGGTGGTGATAAGGATAATGAAAAGATATATCTAGGATTTAGTACTAGCGAGTTACGCGGACGTAACATTTATCTTAAGAGGAGTAGGATGCGATAAAAGAGATTTTGATGGGTGTGCATATGGTAATATATTTGGAAGTTTGAGTCTTGATGTCGAATAAAAGGTTGATTCGTGTTGTGGTTAATTTTGTTAAAGGTCATGACCGTGCTTGTAGTAGTTCGATGTTTAGGAGTGTGAGAATACTTCACCAGTGTTGACAGTTGGATGATGATGTTTATGAGTGTTAGTAAACTTCGAGGACGAAGTTCCTTTTAAGGGTGGTAGAATGTAACATTCCGTTTGATATCTATGAGTGTCTTGATTTTGGATTTGATAGTGGATGATACTATGGAGCTAGCAGCGTTAGAGGATGGTAGTTGGTTATGTATGGAGTTGGTGTCGTGAGAGATATATATGTGGTGGATACGATATTGTGAGTCGTGTTAAAGAAGTAAACATAGTTGGTGGAGTGGGTGTTAAGAGTTCATGTTTTATGTTTGGTCGAGTTCTTGAGTTCTTAGTTATGTTGTTGTGTCTTGGTCGAGTTAGCATGGTTGTTTCATGTATGGGTTGAACTTCGGGGACGAAGTTCTTTTTAAGGAGGGAAGACTGTAATACTCCGTATTTATGAGTCTCTGGGTACTCTATCGAGTAGGCCTTACTCTGTCGAGTAAGGGTGAGTTGCGTTTTAAAATAGTTTCTGACCTATTGGGTACTCGATCGAGTAACTAGGATACTCGATCGAGTAAGCGGGCACTCGATCGAGTACCTTAGCTACTCGATCGAGTAGCCGGTTTACGGGGAGTTTTTCTCGGGTTTTGTTAATTATGCGATTAAGATATATAACCTTTTTCGTCATTATGCTAAACACTTTTGCAAAACCTAATTTACTGTCAAAGAGAGAAAGCAAGTACGTTCACCATCTTAATCGCATTGTTAGCAAATCCCGGAGTTTGGAAGGTCGGATTTCACCTTTCTTTATACCGTTGAGATCCTTGCGTCGAGGGTAAGATCTATGTACCGTTTTTATAGTATTTCCTTTAAGTTGTTTAAACCCTAATATGGGGAATTGGGGGTTTTGTTGTAGATAATGATTGGTAGTAATTATGTGTATGTATGATAGGAGGAGGATTTGTAGAGGAGGCTTTTTGATACAAATTTGTAGAGACCGTCCGATTGTTGTGCTTTCCGGGTAGGATTTCTACTCGTATTAGTCCCATAATGGGATGATTGATGATGTGTTGAGATTGATTGTTTGATATAGTAATTGTATTGTGACGGTTGTGATTGTGATTGTGATTGTGATTGTTGTCTATGGTTCTCGAGGCGTGTCCTCTACCGAGTGGGGTCACTTGCGGGAGTGGCTTCACGCCCTAGTTTCGCCTTCGTGGAACCCGCCACGAAGGGATGTGCACATTAATGGACGGGGTGATCGCTCATTATGAGGAGCGGGGATTTGGTGGGTACGGTGCGGTCCCCCACTAGCGTAATGGGTCCAAAGTGGACGATCGGTGATTGAGATTGATGGGATTTGGTGTGATTGCGTGTGTGTGTGATTAAGTCGTCATCATTTATCGTATTGTTGATATATATATATATAAGTTGTGTGATTAGTACTGACCCCGGTTGTTGTTTTGTAAAACCTGCGGTGATCCATTCGGGGATGGTGAGCAGTAATTGAACAGGTTTGAGTTGAGTCACATGGGATTGCTGGGATGTGCCACTGTCTGACGATAGAAGTCTTCCACTGTAGCTTAGTAGTTTTATAAACTTTGCATTTAGTTGTTTAAACAGTTGGGTTGAGAACTTGTACCCGTATTTTGGGATTTGGCCTTGGTTGTACTTTTCACTAAAGTTATATCATTTAAAGTTGTTTCGTTATTGTCTTATGATTATCATGCCTCGGGTAACCGAGATGGTGGCATCCTTATACCTGAGTGGTCCTGGTAAGGCACTTGGAGTATGGGGGTGTTACAGTTACGGAGGGACTCGTGTCGTTGAGACACGACGTCTGGCAGGGGATCCGGTTGTCTTCCGGACCCGGTACGTCTAGGCGTGTCCCGGTACCTGTTTGTGGTTATCGATATTTATGGGCGTGTCCCGGTACCGTGGAGGTGGTCATTTGGTGTTATGTCATTCACATTAGTAGTCACGTTGCATGTTCACATTTGAGTCGTGTCATCTTTTATTTGTTTATTGAAACTGACGTTTGTTGTGTCTGTGTATTTGTCACCTGTCTTTTTTAGGGTGGCCTGTGTTGATCCATATGATATCATTTAGTTATATGGGGAGCAAGTTAGGTACAGATTGTTTGGATAGTACGCGGGAGACTGGACGAACTTGATGAGTCACGAGACGAGTATAGTTGGCTAGAGAGTATAGTTGTCATGAGTTGTACTTTTATTCATTTGTTTACATTTATGTAATTCACTAAACATTACATTTATTTATAAAATGTTCTTTTATTGAAGTTTTGAAACACTACCTCGGGAAACTGAGATGGTAATGCTTCAATTATCTTGGCCGGATAGTTGGGGTGTTACAGGGGGAGAATATTACCATCGGTGGTCTACGGCGAGGTGCTGCATGGTGCGTGGAGGAAGTAGGCGGCAGTGACTAGACGAGGATGAGGAAGAAAGCAAGAAGAAGATGAGGAAGGAGAGCTAAATGAGAGAGGAAGAAGAGATAATAACGTGTGGGGTTGGAACGCCGGCGACATGCCATCGTCTTGGTGGGTCGGCGGTGGCAAGCAGAAGTAGGGTGGGGGTGGGTGGTGGCAGTGGCGGGGTGGGTGGTGGCAGTGGTAATGGGAAGAGAGGAAAGAGAGGAGAGAAGGAAGACACATCAAGACCAAATAGCCAAGTCATAAGCCACATCAGCACTTAACGGTGCAAATTGACGGAATTTAAGTTAAGGGTTACGGTGATACATAATAATGCACCACTAGGTTACCATTTCTCTTTTCTGATTTGCAGGGTTATCATGTGGAATCCGAAAAAGTTCAAGGTCACCAAGTAGAATTTCCCAAATAATATTTTACTGTTGTTAAAACTCATATCGAATATGTGGATAAACATACTCTAACCTTGAGTTTTTCAGTTTTCTATGTTATATCCCGCCTATTTCTCCATCAGGACCTTGTTTAACTCTCCCCTTTAACTTTATCACTACCAAACGACCATATTTTGAGCTTTATTCTGACTTATTAATGTTGTATCACCATCCTATATGAAAAACATTACAATCAGTTTTTTATGTTCTTGTGTTATAAACTATTTTCAAAATTATTTGTGATGATTCTTGAGATATTTCCGGTCATATTAAGGAGCAGTGTGTCATATACGGGTGTGAAGTTATTGCTTGTACATGATTAGGTTGTTCGAAACGGTTTACTAATTAGTAGTTCATTATATTGTAGATGGCCTTCACTAGTTAAATAGTAATTAAGATTTAACTTTAGGTTTCCTCTTCAGAGTTTGTAATGTAGTTAATTAGTTATATCTAGTTGTATTTGATTTGGTTAATAATTCAATAAAAGTACAATTTGGTTGTTTGATTTGGTATTACTGGCATGGCTCGCCGTGATGGACTGATGGTAATGCACTTCTTAGTTCTTTCAACCCTAACTTTATAGATTTAGTTTATGCCAAAACAAACAATTTGAATCGATTTAACTAAAACGAGATCAAGATTTAGCTTCTAACTTGACCGCTCCTTTTAATCATTTTGTCATAACATAACAAAGAGACTACTAGGTTTGTGTTGTCTTTAACATCTTTGACTCATGACCCCACAAGACTAGCAAATTTATAACTAAAATTTGTGACTGAGGTGGCAACCGTTTAAGATCATCGCAAATCCCCCGTTACTACTTCCTAGTATTGCTTTTTTTACGTAATGAACTAGTTGTAGAATTTATATATAATCCTTTTGGTAAAATTCAGGTGTATAAAATAGCAATGATAAGATCACTCTACGGTCGAAAAATGACTCGGCATCAGTATCAGTTGAACAAGACACACTGTCTTATACAGCAGTTACACTAAAAATCAGACTACTAAATAAGCTCCTCAAGAAATACACGCCATGCAAGTAATAACATTTTCACTCTATAAGGCTAAGATAGAAACACTAAAAGTACACCGATTCATTCCACTAGCTCGCTTGAAAATTCAGAAAAAATTGCAGTTTTTTCACCAAAAGTTCACGGGATCCATAGACGAGCTGCCCATTGCTCAGCCAGTCCTCTAAGAGGCCAAGTTTAGCACTCGAGAGCATCTCGTCATGAAACTCCAACACTATAGAGTAAATGGACGTCTTTAACACATCTGCTAATGCATAGGACTTCAAGTGGGCTGGGCTGCCTCGCTTTTTGTTCATGGCTGTAGCGATTTCTCTCCTAGCTGTACTGTTTGTGACCCACTTAATGCCAGCAGGGCCCAACATATAACTTGGTGATTGCAAATTTATCTTCTTTCCCATGAAAGTTTCAACGGCAAGCAGACACGAGATCAAAGTTGATAATACAGTTGCGTGGCTCCCTGAAAGCTGAGCAACCCCAAACCTGTCTTCCTTGTGCGAGTGTACTTCAAGTGATGCTACGGCTTGGGCACACCATGCATACAACTGCAAAAGGAAAAAAAATGAATGTCTCGAGAAATGCAAGCGGCCACCCTCAGATATAAAGCCACATGAGCGAATAACAGGATACTACCTGCACCAAGTAAAGACGTATAGTTTTTGAACTTTTAATTACAAAATTATTTACCAAACCAATATTATATAACTTTTGTAACCTTTAATAATAAAATAATTATCAAAATGACTTAATTTCTATAATTGTGTCAATATAATTAATGCAACCATTTAATATGATTAAAATATTAATAGTGAATATGTTATAATTTAAAAAAAAAAATCGATTTAAAAAATAGTAGAAAAAAGGCGGTGCACACTAATTTATTTTTTGACTCAACCTTTTACCCATATGACCTGAACCATATTCGACCTCACCCGTACGACCCGACCCGGTTGACAAGTCTATGACACTGTCACATCTCACCACCGTCTTTGTTAGAAAAATGTATTCATCAATTTGGTGGGAGATATATCTATGAGAGGCATATATCATGTGTGGGGTATATTTATCCAAACCATCCATTTTTCACAAACACCACGGACAAGTTATTTCTAGAACACCAAGAGAGGCCAGAAAGGATTTTCAATAATACGAAAACTTGCACTCGATGAATAACATTATGGCATGTTGCAAAATATTGCATAATATGATTGTAAAGGATGAACAAGTTTCGTATTATAATTATGCAAATCCAAATGATTATCGACGATGATAACAAAGATCTCGAAGTTTTGTTACTAATTGACAGATTCAAATTGGATATAAGGCTCTAATGAATGTATATGTGGCTAATCGAGATGATGCACATAATAGGGAAACGCATAACTCTCTTGTGACTTAATTGAAAATTTGTGGGAAATGTTCGGGATGAACATTGAGGTTTTCCTATATGTATGAACTATTGTAACATGTTCGAAGTCTTGTTTTTTATGCAAAGTCTTGTTGTATAATATTATGAAAGTTTTTATGTAATATACATATTTCTCTCATTAAATTTCTTTAATTTTGCCATATATTATGTATATTGTTATGTAATATATTTAATTCGATCATGTAATATATTTATTTTAATTTAATTTCAAATATCTTTGCTCAATATTTGTTATTCTCTCCGTATATAGAATGCACACCTTTTTTCTCTCTCTCCTCTCACTCCCTCTTTCTATTTTGGATACTTTCTCCTCTACAAATGTATCTAGGAATGCTCACGTAGTTAGAAAACATACAAATGAATATTGACAAAATAGTGCAAGAAGCTTATAAACTCTTAGCCGGCTAAACTTGAGTATGACAACGAATGCCATTTGAAATTTGTCATCTCATCAAGATTCTACTCTAGAAAGCCTTGCCTTCTTAGAGCATTCTAGAAAGCCTTGCGATATTAAAAATTGTTCGCACGAAACGTAAGGAACTAGAAGACTTGAACGAGAAATTGTGATTTGAAATTGTTCTTAGTGCTAGCGGAGGGCGCTTCTCATTTCGAAAGACAAGGAATGTGAGAAGTTAAAAAATGATTGATGTACAATGTGATAATGTTGAAGTGCTGCATGAAGAAAGGTTGATTGAGCAAAGTTGGCAGGAGTAGGAATCGTCCTCTTTGATAGTTGCAATCGCCAAATTTGGTATTGTGGATTGTACATTTGGCCACAATTTGGAATTCTTGTATAAATTAGAGTGATATTGTAATATGTTATCTACTCTTGTACGCTTTTATAGTTTTATATTGGGGTCTTCTAATGTTTTATTTTCGAACTTTTGTTAAACTAAACTTCATGTAATGTGCAATATTATATCTTTTGAATTTAGAATTTTAAAATTATAGTTTTAGGCAATCTAATTTTTTTTCTTCGTCAATATATTTTCTTTCCACAAAAAATGTTCTTTTCTTTTTCGGAAAAAACCATCCATTTCAAAATTTAGGGTGTGTTTGGATAGTAAAAGTGGAGGGAAAGGGACGGGAGGCGGAAGGAGGGAAGGAGAAGAGAGAGAAGAGAAGGGGAGAGAGAATGGGATGTGGGTGTTTGGATACAATTTTCTTCCAAATCTTGCCTATTGTGGAGAGATTTTGATAAGCCTTGGAGGAGGGAAAACGAATCCCTCCAAATCCCTCCTCTTCCATCTCCCTCCACCCTTATTTCCTATCCAAACAAGGGATTTTAAATCCACTCTCCCTCCCTTTCTTTTCCCTCCGAATCTCTCAATCCAAACACACCCTTAGTTTTTAGGTAAGAAAGGGAAGATTGGTGAATATTCACTACTAAAAGTACGTGTTGGTGATAATTAAAAAGTTGAGCTGAGCTGGGGTGGATGAGAGAGCAATGCTAAAAGAGAGTGATGTGAAGATTGGTGAATAATATTCATTGTCCTGGATATTCTTAAGTGCAACTCCGAGGATAATCTTAAAACAATATAATCATCACTATTCCCACATATACTCTCACACCAACGTTCATTTAGCATCAAGAATATTCGACTGCAAGCTTCCAAATCTGTATTCCATTTTTTTACGGGAAAAACATTTTAACACTTGCTGTGATACTTTTTTAGGATGAACCAGATTTATCTGTGTCACCGAAGGTCATTTTTCTCTGTGAAGAACTAGAGACACAAGGAAATGAAGTTTAAAAAACATTAAAAGAGGCAGTAAAGAAAAGTCTGTATACCTGGAAGTCACCGAATGCTTCAAGAATTTCAGAACTTAGACGAAGATCATTAGGTGAGCTTAGTTGATGAGATAGCTTGTTTACATTATCAGCTGAACTTGCTAAGCCTTCAGCTATCTTTGATCCAAGCTGCTCTAAAGGCCTCAAGCAAATAGTAACAACTTGCTTGTATGTCTCACCAGTTTCCTCGAAAAAGGCAGTTCGACGCCATGGGTCAATGTTACTTCCACAAACCATGCTCAAGTCAAGATATGCAAGATACTGCAAAAGAGATCTAGGGCAACTCTCCTCCAAAGTGATAAGAAGTGGTTCACAAGCATTGGTTTCCATAGCCACGGATCCCTTCACCAGAGCAAATGCAAATCTTTTTGTGTGTAGAACCTATAGAATCATCCCAGAAGTACCAGTTAAACTAGAGCCCAGTCAGTTAGCAGCAAGCTTAATTGTTTATGAATGTCACAAAACTAGAGCAACAAACACAGTTGCGAGCTATAGTTGTTTCACTCTAAAAGCCTGCAGCACTAGGAGACAAGACATCATCAATACCATGCAATCCTCTCTCTAAACATGATGACAACAGTACCCCGAAATTCTCTGAGACCTCTGATGGCCCTAATCACACAGCACAAATAATACCATTCTGGCATACAGAAGAACTTAGGGGCTGTTTGGTTCAAAGTGTGGGAATGGAATGGATTGGGATGAGAATCCAGGGTGAAATGGAGTTAGAACCCCATACCTTTTAACACTTGTTTGGTTCAATTTTGTAATGGATTGTAATTCAATCAACAGACGGAATGTAACTGGTCATAGACAATGAACTCTACTATTCAATCCTGCGAAAATAATTCAATCATGATCATATTTCAATATTACGTATACAACAACACACTTTTTTAAGGCAATTGTCATACGAATCGTCATACAACCCGTAAATATTGTTTAAAGCAATAGACACATGTATTATTGCAACGAATCATGTATACCTATGAACAATCACAAGCAAATTTTTTATAAAAGCAAAAAAAAATATTATGAAAGTAGAAGATGAAGACTTACGTAGAGTAGAACAACAACAATTTGGGTTTTTTTTTTCTTTCTTAATTTTAGGTTTTGTATCCAGGGGGGATTGGATTTAGAAACTTGGAGGAGTAGAGTATGGGATTCCAAGGGATTGAGGTGGATTGAGAAACCCTTGGGTTTCTAAATCCATTCCAAAAGTGGTCAACCAAACACTTGAATCGGTGATATCCATTCCAATCCATTCCATACCCCCCAACCAAACACCCCCTTAGAAAAACGATTAAATAACTGTATCAAGTCAAGGAAATAATGCAAGAAGGAAAGGCCACACGATATTAGCAACAGAAAAAGAAAATGAAAGCTGAAAAACTTAAATGACATGACTACATAGACCACAAACACGAATTAGTCAGCTGGCATATACCGGAGTGAAATCAAAGAATTTACATGCATGGAACAGATGACCTTGTGCAAATGCAATATGATGTCACGCACAAACCAATATGATGTCACGCACCCACGCTCAATCACAAGAAAATACATTTAACAATATATAATATGCATGTCATACCACTTTACAACATACCTTGTGCAAATGCAGCACCAGTTCCGAGGAAAAAATTACTGCAAGAATTCCTATATAACAGATGACCTGCTCCACAAAAAATCTTCCAGCAGCTTGCCTAAGATGCTGATCAGGCAAGAGCCAAACAGCCGTGCCAGAAAACAAGAAGGACACCACAGAGATACTCAAAGCTTGTTTAAAAGCTGAAGGGATTCCCATCTTATAGCTGAAGAAAGGTGGTCGCTGTAGTAAAGAAATTTAGTTGAACAATTGTCATTGTAAGACTTAAGAATCGCGTTGCCTATCATGGTACTAAGTTCACAAACTATTACAGCAGACATTGGTGTAATAATATAAAAGCAATTAGTAAACATGACATCAACCATTAAGCCATAGACACAACCAAACCAGCAGAAAATTAAATAGGTAAAATTAACATGAACAAAGTAGCCATAATGATTGCCAACTACAACCTATTTATCAAACTGTTGTACTCAATAGCCAGTATAATCGATCTTCAGTTACAAATTAGATACAAAAGGCAAGTAAAGACCTTCAAAAAGATATAGCATCAACATTGTGTTTGGATAGAAGAAATTCAAAGGGAGGGATTTAAGATCCCTTGCCTTAAAAGAGTAATGACGCCGCAGGCGACGAAAATGTGCTACCCTACATGGCCAAAAGATGCTTGCGAAGCCAATTCTACTCTTAATACATGTCCAATAAACAAGAAGCAATGCTATTGCCATTTATCATTTCATGCATAGTATTGCAAAAGACAAATTTTGGGACAGCACTAGAAGTCCGGAGACTGGCTGGCAAAACAAAAAAAAAAATTTGATCAATTTCATTATTCAGTTAATGGATAGACACAAGCTGGCTTGAGAGTGACAACAACATATTCCCTCTCATCCAATTGGATTCACTAAATTTTGCATATGACACAAATTTAAGAACCAAGTTTCGGCTATTTGCATAAGTTTGACAATGAATGTAAATAAAGACAAGATAACGGAGATATTTCGTCTTCGTCGAGTTAAAAGTAACCCAACAAAAAGTGTTGAATTGGTTTGAATAGGCCAAAATGAATGAGAGAGACAAATGGATCTCTTATCCCCACATATTTTTATCTAAAGCATGGATTGGTGTCTAGGAATTTAAGAAAGTTGTCCTTAGTTCCTCATTTCTCCTTTCACCACAAATGCTCAAGAGTTAAGCTCATATGTCTCATCTTAGCGGATGATTTGATGTTCAACCCTCCACGTGACAATCACATTTACATGTCTCAAAAAAGTAGTTGTGTGTGCATTCAAGTTTCCAAGGTAGAGTAATTGGAGTTCATGGCTCATTCATGCTGCTCAAAATATTATTGAACATGCTTGCCTTTCAAACATCTAGGGAGTCCTCACGACTCAGCTAAGGTCCCAAAAAAAATGTATTGTAGTCACTCCGCAGGATCAAGCATTCTATCAACTGGTGTGCAGAAGTCTTTCTTATTTATACTTCAACATCTCAACTACATTTGGTGTAAAAACCTTCTCATGTGCCAGCAGCCAGCCTTCTAGTTTTCAAAGGAATCTTGGAAGAAAAACAATGAAATTTGAAAGAACGTTTTGTGGAATTCAGCTACTGCCGAGAAGAAAATGTTGTTAAAAAGCTGAAGCAGCTCTTGTATGCCTATTGCGTAGACAGGGAGGAATGGTTACATATCAAGGAAATCCTAGCAACAAATAAAGCTCTATTAGCCAAACAGATGTGGGAGATCTGTAATCATGATAAGAGGCTGCATAGAAGAAATGTAACTGGAATGCGATCCAGGTCATCCAACCAATGCTTCATCAGGCTGGCTGGCAGAAGAGAAAAGCGAAGGAAAATTATTCAGAGTTCAGAAATGGATCGAGGGTGGATATTCAGCATTGGTCCTGCATATGATTTGTTTCACAGAAAGAACAAAACAACTGGGTGACCTTTGAAAGGAACCTGGAACAAGTTAGGGATCTCCAAAAACAAGTTAATAGACAGTGTCCAAGTCCTCAGATGACTAAGAAATAGCAGTAGTGATGATTTTACAGATGCTAGAATGCTTAATCCTTTTTTTTCTTTTCTGTTTTTGTTACTACAAAATTCGTACTACCCTTTGATGTGGATTTAGAGAAACTATAGAATAAATTCTCTTTTCAATGACTAAAGGTAGTAATACAAAAATAGAGGAACAAATAGCTAGCGACAGAATTTAAGAAACTTGGCAGCTATAAAAGAATCACTGTTTATATAGAAGAGACACAATTCTTTGTTTTATGTTCTAAGTTTCTACACACAAAAACTTGTCCAAATAGAAATGTGGCAATTCCATGAATGGCTTAAAATGAAAAATGTAGCATTGGCAGTTAATGGCATGTTTAGGAATCTAAAATTGGAATTGAACTTTCCTAATCAAAATTTTTTGTGACCTGGAGCCGGATCCCCATGATTTCCCAATTGAAATTCGGAATTAAAGTAAACGTGATCTCCAATCAAATTTCTGAAATTGGATTTAGAATTGAATCAGAACATTTTAATTTCTACAATTCAAATCATGAAGATGAAATCAGTTCCGCATTTTAAACACTGCCGAAATGGAAAACTTAACATTTCCAGATAGTGGGAGGGGTAGGTAATTTCATTCAGTAATCCACATAAAAAGACTAACATTGATCCATCAAAGTCTGAAAAGAATTTTCAAACGGCTACTATTTACAAATGATGGTAATTTGATCCACTAATAACCACCAGAAATCGTCCCCTCCCCTTTCCTTAGTTTTAACACGACTAGAATTATACCGAGTATTTAAAATATTTTGTATTTTTTCATATTTTGAACTTTAATTAAGTTCCAACCCCATACCACCCATTATGATTCCGAATTCCAAACTCATGCACATACACAAAACAAACACTCCCTAAAATAAACAATCCACCATTAACAATAGAGACGATAAATGAAAATAGTAAATGTAAAAAATAAAAATAAAAATAAAAATAAAAATTATAAAAAGTTATGCACCTGAAGGATAGGGAAAACCAGCAAATAGCGGCGATTAAAAAGACAGTAAAGTCCATAAACAAAACCAGCGACGAAACCTCTAAACCCAAAGAGAGTGATAAGTGGAGCGAAAGACTGAGAAGAGCAGGTCCCAACAAGTGCAACAACCCCGACAAAACCGGAAACGCTGGTGGCGGAAACGAGGAGGAAGATACCGAAACTAACCCTGGCACGGGGGATAAAGGTGGCATCGGAAGGGGGAGTAGAGGTGAAGATGATGCGGAGGAGGCCGAGAGCGAGGTCAGGAAGCGAAGCGGGACGGCGGAAAGAGGGAGAGGAGAGATTGTGGAGTGAAAGAGAGAAGATGAAGGAGGAGAGGAGGAAGGAGATGAGAGAAAGCAAGGTGAGGAAAGAGGGAAGGAAACGGAAAGTAGTAAAGGGGGATAAGAGAAGGGTTCTGGTTAAGATGAAAATGAAGGTTGATTGAATTGTTTGCCATATTAGGAAGGAGATGAAGCGGTTGTGGATAATCGTGTTTGCTACCGGAGAAGACATGGTAGGGGTTGTTTTCCAGGAAACCTCAGTTTTAATGGTTGCTCAATTGCAGAAGCGGGAATTTTGTTGAATTTCCACGCCTCTCATTTCTTCCTTCTTCCCCCTTATTATTATTAGGTTTCGCAAATTTTGTAAACCAACTACATACATACAACCCCTTTCAAAAAAGTTTAAATAATTCATTTTTTTTATTTTTTGGGAAAATGTAAGCATTTCTCATTAAAATGAAAAAGTGTCCCAGTACGGACCTTTATACCTACCTTTATGGTCTCTTATTTTAATGGGTAAGAAGAAGAAGAGTCTTTCATGACGTTTTGAAGGGTTTTGATTTGTGCGTTTCTTTAAAGTCGGTTTTGGTGATGTTGACACGTGTTGGAGACAACGCTTTGTTGGTTGTATTCTTTTTGAAGGCTTTCATTAATTGTTAAAAAGATAACTAGGTGTTTCTCTTTTAATCGTCTTTATATCAATCGATGTAATTAATGTGATTTAATGATTGATTTGTATGATTGGTACATGTTTGATTGTTTATTATCGTGTTTAATTATGTTTTCGCATGTTTGTATATGATTTAATGTTTTAATTATATATCGTATGTTGTTTACATGTTTATTATGGGTGTCATGAGCGCAATTAGGGTTTACGAATAAACCCTAGTGGCAGCATGATAGGCGGCCAAGAGTGCTCTACAAAGTTATAGCTAAAGCTAGTATAACCTTGATGATGATTCGAGTGTTATAGTTGAAGTTAGTACAACTTTGGGTTGTTACTCTAGTTATGGCTGAAACAAGTATAACCTTGGAAATATGAATCCAGGTTATAGCGGAACCTACTATAACATTGAGGTACGAGTTAAAGTTATAGCTGAGACTAACGTAACCGTGGGATTATGGCTTAAGGTTATGGTTGATGCTAGTATAACTTTGAGTTTCGTGTCAAAGTTATGGTTGAGGTTACTATAACTTCAAAGATATTCATTGAAGTTATAGTTGAGGCTAGTATAACCGCACGTTTACAGTTCATGTTATGGTTAAGGTTACTATAACATTGATCATTAGTGCTTGTTTCGTATGTCAAGTTGTAATCAATTGTGGTATAACATTGTGTTTGCATGAGTCGTTGGTTACTCTATTCGCATGATAAGTTGTACAGTCAGTTACACTTTTCTGTGAGTTGTGTCATGATGTTGTTCATGCATTTTTGGTACAGTCAGTTATACTGATGTATAGATGACGATAGTATTAGTTATATACTATCGGAATGAACTAAGGCTACCCTCCGGGGATTTGTTATGGTCTATGTTCAGGATTGGTCAGAGGCAGTTCGTTAATCGCTCTGGTCCCCGTGTGTCGTTCGGTGTACAGTTATTGCACCGAGAAGGTCGACAGTCTTAGGCATATAGGCAAAGTGGTTATACGCTATACATAGTGTGGATGCGATTCGTTAATCGGTCCACTGTGGGTGCAGTTCGTTAATCGGCCCATACCATTGAATGGAGGCAGTTCGTTAATCGCTCCATTAGTTAGAGGCAGTTCGTTAATCGCTCTAACGGCGTTCATTCTATACATTGTGCTTTGTTGTTTGGTTTGTTTCTATAAGGCGTGGTTATGATGGATCTATGATTCGCATGATGTCGTAATATGGTCTATGTCTTTATGCGTCGTCACATGTTGTTTGACTTGGAGTTATCATTTCATATGTTTGTCTTTGTCATTGTTCAACGGTAAGTTGGTGTCGAGTTTTCATGAGTATAGATGGTCTCACATGTTTACTGTTTATGCCTTTCAATTGTTATTGATTGTTGGTTATATTCAATTGTTGTAAACATGACCGGGAGAGCATCTAGGTACTCCCGACTGATTGTCGACCCTCATTCTCAGGTTGTTCAGATTGTTGTTTTTTGATGTTTGCTTGAGGAATGTGCGAAGCGAGCCTAATAATGAAATAAGAGTTTGCTTTATGTTTTAAGAACCTTTGAATAATGTATTAGTTTATTTTGGTTTTAGTACCGAATCGGATTGGTCAGGCATTTCCGCCACCTTGACCCTTTTATCAGTATTGTACTTTGATATTTACTTTATAGTATGTTTTTCCTTTGTTTAATAATCCGGGTTGTTACAGTTGGTATCAGAGCAAACACGCTCCCAACTCTCGCGTAGTTGATGACTAAAATAAATGACCTAGTTAATGAGTGAGAGTAAATGGGGTAGAAACAATTAAGGACTTGTTTGTTTATGCCTTAATGTTTCTTATCGTTATTAATTTTATTACATGTGTTGTCAGTCATGTACTTGTTTGATTATGTGTTGATGTTTCGTATAATTATTAATTATGTTACATGTGTTGTTCTTGCACTTGTTTATTTATGCCTTAAAGTTTGTTTCGCATCGTTACTAATTGTGTTACATGTTTTGTTCATGTATTTGTTTGTTTATGTCTCAATGCTTGTCGCTATTAATTGTATTAAATGTATAGTTTATGTATTGTGTTGTTTATGACTTTATGTTTTATTTCGTCATTATTTGTATAAAATGTGTTGTTCATGTATGTCTTTTTCGAGCATGCTTTGTCGATTTTAAAGACGGTCAATTTTAAAAATGTCCTTTGCATGTTACGTGTCAAGCATTTTGGTTATATGTCGGTCAAAACTTGTAATCCCTGATAACCCGAACTTTACTCTTGTCGTACTTTCATCCTTTTGGATCACTTGGTGGTGTAGTCCTTATTTGAGGTGAATTTGAGGCTGATATCCTTGTGGTTTCTTGAGGCTTCAAGTTAGAATTGATTGGTAGGTTGGGATGTTCAAGTATGAAAGAAAAGAACGTTTATTATTATGAGTTTGGTAACGAATAAGTTTACTTTGCGATTGTAGACTTTTGAGATGAAGTTAACTTTGGGATTAGAGGTTGTTGAGAAGAAGTTTACTTTGGGAATAGAGGTTGTTAAAATGATGTTTCTTTTGGGATTAGATGTTCTTAAGTCCTTTGAGATACGTGAGGAAATTCTTATTGATGATGGAGGGTGATGATATGTGGCGTAAGATGTATGATTTTGGTTTCATAGTTTCACGAGAAGTGAGAGACATAATAAGTGGACTTATCTTATGGTATTATTTAGAAATATCGTGGCTTATTCTCTTAATGGTAGATTTATTGGATTTTATCTTGTGTTAAGGGAAGAGTTATGTGAGTTATTTATGGATCGAGAGTAGAATGATGGAAATGAATTGAATGTAATCGTGGAGTTAGGATTGAGCAAGTTGAGAATTTTGGAGACTATGCTCGTCTTTAAGTGGTATATCTTGTTTGAGGAATAAGAATTATTAATGGCAATCAGTGAGTTACGAAGGAATATGTGGTTCGTCTATTGAGGAGTTATTTAATGATATTACCTTTAAAGGATTAAGGATTGATTGAAAGAGAAGAACTCGAATTTATGGACTTGTGAGATGTTAATGTTAAAGTGTTCAAGCGTTGCCTTAGTGAACGACAATATTCATAATGATTATAATGTATCGTGGTTTTCATCTTTTGAGGGTATTGAGATTGCTATGGATTGATTCATTAAGTGTGATTAGATGGAGTCCTTATAAGTGGAAGGACTTGAGAATTGATGGTCGTGAGAGTTTATGATCTTGAGAGTTGATAGTCTGAGGAATGTAGTGATTGTAAAGGAATAGTTATATAGGGATTTGTTGGTCCTGAGTTATTATGGAGATATGATGAAAGGATTTTGCGAGACGTTGTTACCTTGAGTGATGATTGTACGAGTGTGGACATGGGCCACCTACACGCCAAGCCAAATCTGTGGACGTATAGCGCTCTTTTGAAAGCCACGCTCGGCGGCGTAAAAATGCTTTCGACCGGATCGTTTTAGATCGGTCAGTTTCGTCTCGGTAAGGGTCTCGAAATGATTAGAGATGTTCGGAGTCGCCACCAACCATTTATGGGATGCCTGGAACCCATTCGAAATCCACTTTATACCTCGGTCAAATCGAAGCACAAAGCAACGTTTGACATAGGTACTAAAGATAAGGAAATCGTCCCTCTTTAGCATACTGTCTCTAGAATGACTCTCGTACGCCCTGATAAGGTCGTCCACTATCCAAAGTTTCTGAGTAAGAGGTGAAGGTACGTATTGGGAAGCCCTTTAATCAGACACCCAATCCCGCCCGCGTTAGCGGCCTCTACTGATCGATCTTGGTTGGTTGAATGCAAAAGTTGATAAAACGGTTTAAATGCATGAATGCGAATCCAATCATTTAAACCTAACATGTGAGAGCTTTCTAAATTGGTTGATTTAATCCAAGTATCAAGTATAAGATGTCAAGTTGGATTAATGATTGATTTGCATGCAAGACGGAAATTAAACATCCATTTACCGTATTAGGTTTAGGGTGTATAACATGATCCATTTGTCTTAGTAAGGCATTTTGCAAATACGGTTTTGGATAATCAAATAGTCATCTGATCCGTCCTATATCCGGTCTAACCGGAGTCGGGATCTTCCTAGACTAATGCTGGAAAAGAACAGGCCCTGTACCAGATGGCTATATGAGGCGCGAGCCAGCCAGCGGTGTAAGGGGCCTCCCTCTGGTTTTGAAAGTGAGAAATGGGGGGCCTGTTTAGGCGCGGGTTAGCCCACGGTTTATGTTCCGTGTTCTGACCTTTTAGAAAACGTTATAAAACGTGTTGAAAATGGGTATTTGAACCCGGTTTGATTTAAAGGGGGTCGTTTAGACCGCATTTGTTGATTTGAAGAACTAGACTCGAATAATCATCATTATTTTGATAATATTCGGTGTCGGGTTCGATTTGATAAACTTGACATGAATAGTTTTGAAAATAATTATGGACTAATTGTTTTAAGCCCATTTGAATGTCATTAGTCGATGCTCATCATCGTACCCGGATTAAAATCCAGCATGGCATGTAGAACCAAGGATGACTTTGTGTTGGGGACTAATATGTTTGTTTGAAAAATGTAAATAAATGAAATAAAAGGCTTTAAAATACCTTTTAAATGTCATTAACCAAATATTATCACCGAAACACGGATTTAACCGTCATGGTATGAGGAACCAAGGGTGAAAAATGTTTTATGGTTAAAACAAATGAAACAAAAAGGGTTCAAAAGTATTTGGAATGGTAAAAACCGATTACAAATATGAAAGTGGATTAAAGGGAAATGACGAGAACAAACACGGTTGATCTCTGGTCTGAACACCCCATTTAGGCGGGGTGGCGGCGACCTAAGGGGCTTCTGCCTCAGACCAAAAATCAGTTTTAGCTCATTTATTCCATGTTTTGGTTCATGTTATGCACGTTTTAGCATGTTATAGTCATGAAACAAATGAAAACATAATAAAAGAGGATTTTTACACCATCATACTTACATGTTTGGTTATGGCGAGTGACCGACGTAAGTGTAACAACTCGTTTGATCGGAAAAAACTCGGTTTAAAACCATTTTGGTAAGTAAAAAGAGTGTTTTAATGTTAGTGATGGTGTAGTGGTCGAAATGGTCGGTCAAGTGATTTAATACACGATGACGGTACCAAACAATGTGTAAGGCTCGTGTTTACGATCGGTAGGTCGTAAATACGCGTCGGGTTGTGACTTAAGAAGTCGAGTCGAGAATTTTAAGGGAGAAAAGAGGGGGCAGACACTCGCGTAACTCTCAAATGGGTGGCATTTGAGGGGTATTTATAGGGAAATGAGTGGTTGTGTGAGTTTTGAGCAACGTGGCCACTTGGGCTGCTCAAAGAGGCGCGAGCCACGTCGCGGTTCTTTTAGTTGTGTTGTCACTTTCACAACAAACGCAATCATGATTTGTTCTATCCTAGGTTTTGTAGTCACATGGTTGGTACTTGACCAACATGAATCCGGGAAAACTTAAAGTAGAAGGTTTGAAATGTTTTGTTTTTGGTGGTTGACTCGGTTTGACTCGTTGTTGGAGTCGGGATTTGAATTTTTGAGTCGGTTTTTGGTCCGGTGTCGGTTTTGACTCTAGTTAGTGTCATTGCGACCCCGTCGTCGTGAATTAAACACTCCAGGTATTTTTGAAATGTTTTATTTTCGAAATTGTTTTAAGTTTCCCGACGTAAAGTTGTACACAAATTGTTGATCAAACGCCGCGATTCCAAAACATGTTGTAGTCCGATAATCATCGGGTGTTTGTTGGAGTATCAGCAGATACCGGGTATCTATAGAGCTCTCACTTTGACTAAGGCTTGGACAGGGCAAAAGTCAAAGTAGAGCCCCCAGGTCAATCGAAGATTACAACCTGGAGATCCAAGCGACGTCGAGGCGGCTCGAAAGGATTCGGGCCAAGGACCTGCCGTCGGGAAGGGCGACGTCAAGGCGACTCGAGGGTACGAGTCAAGGACCTGCCGTCGGGAACAGTTTAGAGTTTGTCGACTATCCGTGTGGGTCGTTTAAAGTCCGTTAGACTACGTACAAAGGCTCGCCAGCCATAGGAAAGAGTCATACCTGAGGCATCTTCGGATATGTCCTTGCACTTTTGCGGACAAAGGCTCGCCAGCTGTGGTAAGGAAATGTACCCGAGGCATCTTCGGGATCTGTCCTTGAGAGGTTGCGGACAAAGGCTCGCCAGCCAATGGTAAGGAAATGTACCCGAGGCATCTTCGGGATCTGTCCTTGAATGTTTGCGGACAAAGGCTCGCCAGCCAATGATAAGGAAATGTACCCGAGGCATCTTCGGGATCTGTCCTTGAATGGTTGCGGACAAAGGCTCGCCAGCCAATGGTAAGGAAATGTACCCGAGACATCTTCGGGATCTGTCCTTGAAAGGTTGCGGACAGAGGCTCGCCAGCCATGACAAGGAAATGTACCCGAGGCATCTTCGGGATCTGTCCTTGGAAGGTTGCGGACAAAGGCTCGCCAGCCAATGGTACAGTCGATTAATGGATCAAGGGAATAACCGCGTCAAATGGGCTCGTTTGAACGTAGCGAACTCGTGATGCCGCCGGTGAACTTAAATGAGAATAGCCGCGTCAAAAGGGCTTGTCTTGAAAGTAGCGAACTCATGATGCCGCCGTGGAAACAGTGAATTTGGATTTTCACTATTACTGTTTTTGGAATGAGCGGGTTCCGCGAGGGAGCCCCCTGCTGGTAGTGAATTTGGAATTTTCACTATTTAACTGAAGTGACGGTTTATGTGCCGCCGTTGACATTTGATGGAAATAGTGAATTTGGAATCTTCACTATTGATTGAAGTGACGGTTTATGTGCCGCCGTTGACATTTGATGGAAATAGTGAATTTGGAATCTTCACTATTAATTGAAGTGACGGTTTATTTGCCGCCGTTGACATGCGATGGAAATAGTGAATTTGGAATCTTCACTATTGATTGAAGTGACGGTTTATGTGCCGCCGTTGACATGCGTGGTGAGAATAGCGGAATTTAATTTCTGTAGACACCTCATTTCTGCACCTCCCGCAAACCACCCGGTGATGATTGGGCCGCATGTTTGGTAGGCGGAACGATTTGTGACAGTTCGTAAGTTCATCGTCAAGTGATTGCTCAAACACTGATGTCTACCTCTTAGTTGTCATCTACGTGCCGATCTGATCGTTTTGTGATAATTAGAGTACATTTGGAGTCCGGGCCTAAAACCGTCTTCATTTTCTAATAACCGTAAAATCCCGAGTCAGAATGTTCTGGAATGTTCCGGATATTTCTATTCCATATTTTATAAATATTTCACAATCTTTTATTCTTTGGTAAACAATTTCCCGTAATATTCATACAAAATATTAAGGAAAACCAAATTATCCCGTTATTCCATAACTTAAACACGGAAATCTTTCTTCCGCAGGAGGAAACCACTTGGGAACAGACGCAGCAGGCGCTGCGCCTCTTCCAAGAGACGCAGTGACTGCTGCGCCTCTTCCCAGGTCCTTTTCTACGTATTTCTCGTATCTTTGTCATATCTTTCCGAGATTCACTTCCAAAGTCTCTCCGAAACCCTAATTCCTTCACGTGATTAGTATAAATAGGAGCCTTCGCTCCTCATATTTCTCACGAGAGTGTCTGCCCTTCTCTTCTCCCTTTGCATTCTAAACCTTTGTTCTTACTTTTTGACGTCTACGTGCTTGAACATTCGACCACGTAAGCTCGGATCCTTCTGAGTACCAGCCTTGTTTGCATGACCGACCAATTTGACCAACTCCACAACTAATCAACTTAATTAATCTAATCGTTTTCCTCTTACGAGGGCACTTTCGTCTACATTCGAGTCGAGCATCACTAATCGATAACTTAGTTCTTCTCGTTTCGTCAAACATGTAAGTCTGAGGGTGTAAATCTCTCTTTTATTTATTGTTCTTTATCTTTTTGTATCATCATTAATGTAAGGTTTATGTCGAAAATACCTTTCAAAACCGATTTCTAAAACCGTGCTTTAAAACCCTTTTTATGGATTTTCAGAAGACAAACCGTCGAGAAAGGACGCAGCAACTGCTACGCCTCTTCGAAGGAGCGCAGTTCCTGCTGCGCCTCTTCGTGAGGCTGCCGCAGTTCCTGCTTCCTTTCTTCTTCCTTCGTCCTCTGTAATTCGTTTGTTTCGTTTGTTTTTGTTAATTCTTCGATACAATCATTATAATTTCACATGTATAATATTGTTCATTCATTAGCATATAATTCATCATTAAATTCGACTTAAATCCCTTATAATCTCATATTTGTGGGTTTTCGTCATTAAACTCAATCCGGGTTGTAGGAATTCAATTTGTTCATATCGGGTTTCTGGAATTCGACCTTTGATATATTTTCATCTGTCTATTATGTTATTCGTCATTAATTCGTCATTAATTCGTTATGTTTAACCTAATTAGTTCACCTATGTCATTAATCAATCGTTCATCCATGTAAATAATCCGTCTTAATTCCGTCTCATCCATGTTTTATTGCTTTTATGACCGTTAATCACATGTAAATAATGTATTAATCACTTCTATCCGAGTAAATATCATTAATTAATCCTTAAAATAACCAATTAATGTTAACGATTTGCAGTTCCGGCTTCACAGCCAGAACTCACCCTTGGAACAGACGCAGCAACTGCTGCGCCTCTTCCAAAGGGCGCAGTCCTGCTGCGCCTGTTCCAAGTTGAGTTCTGTCTCTGAACTCCGTTGTTGCTTGACCTAGTTTAATTAGCTTACGTTTAATTGACTATTAATCGTATTATCACCTACTGATCTGTTCGTTAATTCTTTCTTTCTTTCTTTTTCTTAATTTATCTGTTTTAAAGGTGTTTTCGACATAGATCAATGAACCCGATATAATCATTGTAATTTTCCTTTATTGTAATTTTCTTTATCATATTCATCATCGTATTTTGTATCAATTGTATGTTTTCACATGTGATTGAACCTTAATCCCTACTTTGACCCAATTGTATGCTAAATTACGTGTCAACCGACTTAGTCTAATCTTCACATGCTAGGATTAAAACTTGGATGTTGCATTGCATGCATATAATCGACGATATATCAAGTATAGACGATTTTCCCTAATCATTAGTAGAGGCCGCTATCGAGGCGGGCGAGATTAGGTGTTCGATCAAAAGAGCTTCCTAATACGTACCCTCACCCCTTACTCCAGATCTCTGTGAACATTCGTGTTCATTGACATCCACGAGAGTCATTCTAGACATAGAATGCTAAGGGTAACGATTGCTTAGTGTTCATGTCACTACTTTGTGTCTTGACATGACACGAGGTATTCGAACGGTTCCAATTTCCCATAAAAATTGGTGGCGACTCCAACAAATGCAAACGCTTGTTCTCTCTCCCAAGCTCCCCCGTGGGCCCCATTGTCCACAGTTTGGCGACTCCGCTGGGGAAAATACACTTACGTGTAGCCAAGGGTGAAACTTGAACAAGGTTAGGGAATAGTTTGTACAAGACAATTGTCGGTTTTCATAACTCGGTCTTCCTAGATCGTTTCATTCGGCCTTCCTAGGCCCAACCCAACCCATTCGACCAATCGTCCCGTCTAAACGGTCCTAATTCTTATTTGGGCTTAAGGATGGATAGCGATTGACGTCATCCATACCATGATGCTTACTCTTATTTGTATCAAGGACTTTCACTACTTGAGGAAATGGACTAGGAATCGGCCTTACTCTTGTTCGGTACGAGCCTCTCCACAGACTTCGGGTTTGATTGTTCGGTATGGCAACCCACCCTTTAAACCAAAACCCTTTTAAATGCACTCAGCATCCCGTTATAATGCTTGTATGAATGTTTGTACCTAACGTGATCACCATTTCTAAACGAAACCATGATGATTTGTGTAAAAAATCAAAACCCTCTTTTTAAATGAAAATTTCGAAAAAGGCCATTGATTAGCGCAAAACCCAGTCAAAACTTTGTCCGTTTGTCGAGTCAAAATTCGGGCCTAAACCCATTTCAAAACCTCACTTCGAGTCCACTCCTACAACTACACTATAGTTGACTAGGATACACATTTTCAAAACTTTGTCTTTTCTTCAAAGCTTACTCAACACAAGTGGCACACACCCACTTCAAGAGTCAAATCATTTCTTCTCTTAGCAAATGTGCTAGAATGGTCGATCGTGTTTTGATTCGTCGTCGATCTCTTATCCAGTTTTCAAGATGCCTGAAAGTGACGCTAACTTCAATCAACTTCAAGATGGTAATGATCGAATCCAAGCCGCGCTAGCCCAAATCCAAGTTACCCAAGACCAAGTGTATGACCGCCTTGACACCATCGAGGGCCAGATCTACGCCGTAGAGGGGAGATTGCCTCCTCAAGAAAGTGAAGTAGTGGGTGACTTCGCGAGTGAATCCAAGGACGAAAATCCTCCCATGGGAATGACTGTAGCCGAGAAAAGACTCCAATACTTAAAGGAGCAATTGATGTACCTTAAAGGGGATGACATTTATAGGGAGAAAAACCGCAAGTATGAGGCCGTCAATTCCAAATTGCCAACCAACTTAAATTTGACGGATATCCCTAAATTCAAGGGGCACGAAAACCCTTTGAACCACATCCGTGCCTTCAAGGATTACATGTCTATCAAAGGCATCAAACCCGAGATGTTCTTAAGGATCTTTCCTTCATCTCTTGACACCATCCCAAAGCAATGGTTCTACTCTTTAGAACACAAGAAGATCGCTACTTGGGAAGATGCCGCGATCGAATTTGCTAAGCAATATGCGGATAATGTCGAGATCCAATTTAACATACGCACTCTAGAGGTTCTTACCCAAAATGACAAAGAAGGATTCACCGACTTTCTAAGTAGGTGGAGGAAGACTAGTACCCAATTAGTTGAACGCCCGGATGAGGCTACCCTTGTGGAGAAGTTTGTGGACAATCCCAAACCCATCTATGCTAATCATTTGAGATACCAAAACATCAAAACTTTCAAGAACTTAACCGTACTAGGAACAAGGATTGAAGATGACATCCGTAAAGGGCTCTTGTCCAAAACGGTAGGTCGAGGATATCAAGGCTCAACTAGTCATTCTTACGGCTCCACTAACAAGACTGGTGAAGTTAACCTTCTTGAGCCGTCCAAGAAAAGTACCCCACCAAGGAAATTCACAAATCTTGGAGACACTTACTCCAACGCTCTAAAAAGGTTAATGAAACAAGGCAAACTCCAACCCATAGGACCTACTCCCGAACCCGAAAAGAAATCCAAGTTCTGGGACGAGAACTCGTACTGTGAATACCATAGGGGTAAGAGGCATGACACAGAAAAAATGCTACAAATTGAAAAACGTGCTTCAAGATATGATTGAAGATGGTCGACTACCAATATCGCCGGGAGGTAAACCCAACAACACTCAGAACCCTCTTGGGATTCTAGTGATCACAAGTGAAGAATCTACCCTAGATTGTTCACACCTTATTTCTCCAATTGAAGATGAAATCCATGCGATCGAGAATGAAGGGTTCTACTCTACTATCTCCCCTACCATTTCCGACTTCATCACATGGGCAAGGAGTGTGGATAGGCAAGTTTGGGAATTGGAAAATGTGGTGACAACTTTACACGACCACAACGCGACACCCAAAGGGCATGTGCCACTAATCTTCTCTCAAAATGCCACTATGCAAGAAATAGTCGCCGTGGTTGATAAACTAGTCGACCAAATCACACGACTAGAAGACGAGATCATGAGAATGAGAGAACTAGCTACAATCAACGGAGTATGGGCCGATGATAATGAGGACGAATATCTCATTGAAAACTCCTTAGTCAAAGAAATAGTCCAAAATGGTGAAGACCAAGATGTGGACCACCTAACTCGTTCGGGCCATCCATATCAAAATACTACTCAAAATGGTCCAACTAACGTTGTCACACCAAATGATAACGAAGATGACTCCACCGATCACTTGCTCAAGCAATTACAGAAGACAAAGGCTGATCTTTCAGTCTGGCAACTAGTAGCAAGCTCTTTTCCACATCGCCAAGATTTACTGCAAGCTTTGGCCAAGCTAAGTGTAGCACATAACTCCACACCCGAAGATGTAGTCAACTTGGTCTTCCAAGAATCACCAAAGCTAAGTAATCCTATTACTTTCTCAGACGAAGATTTGCCACCTTTTGGCGCTAGTCACAACTTGGCTCTTTACATCAATGTCATTTGTCTAAAGAAGAACGTGCCAATGACCATGTAGATGATGGCTCTGCGGTCAACATCATACCCCTCAAAACGGCATACAAATTAGGCATGAAAGAGTCGGATTAGACCCCTACCAACCAAGGTGTTCGCGCATATGATGGTACACGACGAAAGGTAGTAGAACTCGTTAACCTAACCATAGCCACATGGCCGATTGAGCGAAAGGTTAACTTCCAAATAGTGGACATTGAAGCTTCCTTCAACATACTTCTAGGAAGGCCTTGGATTCACGCTTCCAAAGCGGTGACCTCCACCCTTCATCAAAAGATCAAGATCCCACTAAATAGCAAAGTGGTGACGATCACTTCGTCACCCATCAAGGCAATAATCGAAAAGAAGTCGAACAATCAAGTCCTTGCGGATCTAGTATATGAGCTTGGGGGCTTCCAAAGCACAAGCGTCATAGAAAGTGAATTGGCACCCTTATACTACGATCCCTACTCCAACTTGGTGGTCAACCACATACTCAAATCCCAGGGATACTTCCCTGGAATGCCTTTAAACCCTATCCGAAGAAACACCTTCGCACCATACAAGGAAGGCAACTCAAAGAGGATACCACTTGGACTAGGGTACAAACCCACTAAAGAGGAAGTTCTCGAGATGCTTGCTGAAGTTCGAAACCGTTAGTACGTAGGAGTCCAAATGCGACCCTATCTCCCTACCCTAAAAGGGTACTTCGTTAAGGAAGGAAGTCTAGAACTCTTTCACGGATTTCCCGAGCCTTGGCATTATCTCGAGAGGAAGCTAGCCGGAATTGAGATATTTCACAATTGCTACTTCATCCCTCCAGAAACGGTTCCTACCGTCAAAACCCATCAAGCACCATGCTTAGACAAACAAGCTGTTAGTCTATTATTTGGAGAAGATCGATTTGTTAGAGCCGCGCAGGATGAGATCATTACCATGATACTTCAAGACGATCACTTCAACCCTACCGCGTTAATCACAGAAACAAACGCGAATCAGTAGAAAGGATGGAGAAAATCAATCAAGTGGACCAACAATCAAGGAAGACTCTTCAAGCTCACCACTGGAGATGGAGAGATGTTCAAAGGAGAACCAGAAGACGATGAATTCGAGTCAGAGTCGGAGTCGGAGTCAGAGTCAGAGTCTAGAGAAGTCACTAAGGAGTCTCCTCCTGTCGTCATCCCCATTCCCTTTGTTTCTCCTAGCTTAGCCTCAAGTAGTAACAGTAGTTCGGGAAATGTCCCAACCACTATCCCTTTACCGCCACTGACCATAGATCAGATGGCTTCTTTGTTTCAACTTTTCTCAAACTTTAATATGAATAAATCATGTTCTGCTTACTCTTTGTGTTATCTTGAGTGCAATTCTCTTTACGATGATACTGAGGATGACCAAGACCCGGAATCAATTGAAATACCTCCCTACGTAGCCAAAGAAATACTACAGGAAGTGGAAGGGGGACCAGTAATAGAGAATAATCAATGTAGGAACCGAACTAGAACCCCAAGAACTTAGAATAGGGACTACCTTGAGCTCTACCGAAAGGGCCGACTTCATAGACCTCCTACACGAATTCAAAGATGTTTTCGCGTGGTCCTACAAAGACATGCCAGGGATCGACAGGGATATCGGTGAACATAGAATCCCGATTAAGCCATGTTTCAAGCCTGTAAAACAGAAGCTTCGTCGAATGAGAACAGAATGGGCTCTCAAGATTAAGGAAGAAGTCGATAAGCAATTCAAAGCCGGGTTCATCAAAGTTTCCGAGTATTTCGATTTGGGTAGCCAACATAGTACCTGTACCCAAAAAGGATGGGAGAATCCGTGTTTGTGTTGATTTTAGAGACTTAAACAAAGCAAGTCCTAAAGATGACTTCCCTCTACCACATATTGACATATTGGTGGACAATACTGCATACCACGCATTACTATCCTTCATAGATGGGTATGCGGGTTATAACCAAATCAAGATGGCCATAGAAGACATGCATAAGACCGCTTTTGTCACTCAATGGGGAACCTATTGCTATACGGTAATGCCGTTTGGGTTAATCAACGCCGGAGCTACATATCAACGCACCGCAACTACACTCTTACATGACATGATGCACAAAGAAGTTGAGGTATACGTAGATGACATGATTGTCAAATCCAAGGATAGAGAGGGGCATATTGCGAACCTTCGCAAATTTTTCGCAAGGCTACGAAAGTACAACATGAGGCTCAATCCTCAGAAGTGCGCATTCGGGGTAACATCTGGCAAAATCCCGGGATACGTCGTTAGCCAACGAGGTATAGAGATAGACCCTTCCAAGATCAAGGCTCTGATCGAAATGCCACAACCTCAAACAGAAAAAGAAGTCAGAGGATTCCTGGGAAAAGTGCAATATATAAGTCGATTCATATCGAAACTCACCATGATTTGTGAGCCTATCTTCAAGAAGCTCAAGAAAACAGATCACACCATATGGGATGATGATTGTCAAAAGGCATTTGATCGAATCAAGGAGATATTGGCTAAACCGCCGGTGCTCATGCCACCTCAACAAGATCAACCTCTTGGTTTGTATCTCACGGTAACCGAAATAGCCATGGGTGCCATGCTAGCTCAGACCGTAGGAAAAGAAGAAAGGGCTATCTACTACCTTAGTAAGAAGTTCTTGGAGTACGAGTGAAAATACTCACAACTAGAAAAGACATGCCTCGCTCTTGTGTGGGCGACGAAGAAGGTACATCATTACATGTTTAACTACTCCGTCAAAATATACTCCAAAATGGATCCAGTCAAATACCTCTTCAAAAAACCCGTCCTCAACGAACGTCTAGCAAGATGGACTTTGATGCTCTCAGAGTTCGACCTCAAATACGTGCCCCTGAAAGTTATAAAAGGGCGCGTCGTTGCCGAATTCTTTGCAGAACATCCCATCAATGATGCACAAACAATAGACACTTGGTCATTTCCAGACGAGGATATACTCCAAACTGATGTAGACTTCTGGGACCTTTACTTCGATGGAGCATCAAACTTAAGAGGATTTGGAATAGGAGTGTTGCTCATTTCTCCTGAAGGTGAGCATACACCAATCTCTGTCAAACTCGACTTCGAAGTGATAAAATAACGCTGCAGAATACGAAGCTTGTCTCATTGGACTACAAGCGGCAGTGAGCTTAGGCATTAAAAACCTTCGAGTACATGGGGATTCATCCCTAATCATCAATCAAGTTACGGGATCTTGGAAAATCCTAAGCGAAAACCTAGCACCTTATCAGGCCAGAATAGACCAAGTTGCCCAATTCTTTGATCACGTGACATATCTACACCTACCTCGGGAAGAAAATCAATTTACGGATGCTCTTGCAAAACTCGCATCTTTGATTAATATGCCAGATAACATGGTAGAAATGCCTTTATGTATCGAACGACGGTCAGAGCCGGTCTATGTCCATCAAATCACCGATGAAGAGGAAATCGCACAGGAACCCTGGTTCCAAGCAATCCTAAATTTCAAGCTCAACGGTACCTATCCACCGGATATGGATAAGAGGGGACAACGTGTTATACGCCTGCTAGCTTCCCAATACGTTCTCATGCAAGGAGAATTGTACAAACGAACACGTCTTGGTGTAATCCTACGTTGCCTTGATCATTCACAGGCACGGAAAGTGATGGAAGAAGTCCACGATGGAGAATGTGGTCCTCACATGAGTGCGCCCATGATGGCAAAGAAAATCACACGTCTGGGGTATTATTGGACCACAATGGAATCCGATTGCATCAAATACGTAAGACATTGCCACAATTGCCAAATTTTCGGGAATGTACAACATGTCCCTCCTTCATTGCTCTACACGATGACATCTCCTTGGCCATTTTCTACCTGGGGAATTGACATAATCGGCAAGATAACCCGAACCGGAACAGAAGGTCACTGTTTTATCCTAGTGGCAATTGACTATTTCACCAAATGGGTAGAAGCGGCTTCCAACACTAGTCTTACGGCTAAAAACGTGGCAAAGTTCATACAAAACAACATCATCTGTCGATACGGTTGCCCACATGAGATCATTAGTGATAATGGATCACATTTCCAAGCTGAGACGGAGCAATTGCTAGCAAAGTACAAAATTAGGCATCACCACTCTTCGCCCTATAGACCACAGACTAATGGCGCGGTAGAGGCAGCAAATAAAAACGTTGTCACAATTCTCAAGAAAATGATTGACAACTATCGAGATTGGCCAAGCAAGATACCCTTTGCTTTGTGGGGATATCGCACATCTGTTAGGACGCCCACTGGGGCCACACCTTTCTATTTGACTTACGGCATGGAAGTTGTACAACCAGTCGAGTTAGAAATACCATCACTCGAAAGTCAAATCCCAGAAGCCGATTGGAAGGGGGATAAATATGAAGAACTCATCCTCCTGGATGAACGTAGGCTACGCACCTTTCATAATGTCCAAACATATCAAGCACGTATCAAACGAGCTTTTAACAAAAGGGTTAAGCCCAGAAACATCAAGGAAGGAGACCTAGTGCTCAAGTCGGTTAGAGCTCTTTTACCTGTTGACCCACGGGGAAAATTCAAACCTAATTGGGCCGAGCCATTTCTAGTCAAATCAATACTTCCAGGGGGTGCGGTTAGAATCACAGACCTAGATGATAATGAGTTTTCCAACCCGACAAACCTTGACCAACTAAAACGGTATTATGCCTAGAATAGGAACAAAAACGCGCCTCACGTAACCTCACGTGTTGCTCTAGTGACACTAAATAAACGGCCCCTAGCCAAGCTAAAATAAGATAATGTCACTCTGCTCGTGCATTTTGACGATTTTGTCATCCTCATATCATCAAATAAACTAAATTTGTACCTTAAGGGTAAGCAAAAGCTCATGCTTATTTTTTCTAAGTTCATTACAAGCTCTTGCTCAGAACAATTATTCTTTTACATTTACTCGAACTACGCGCAAGGGTTTGATTTCATTTTCTTAATGAATACGTAGGCAATCCTTCACAGGATACAACCCATTATTTTTAAATGTAAATAGAAGGACATTTGCATTGCATTTGGAATTCGACAAGAATAATAAATAGAAAGTCACAACGGTTTCATAACCAATTAACCTTTTTATTTCATTCATTTTCTAATAATAATACCCTACATAATAATAAAAAATAAATAATAGGCTAGGATTCTAAAAACCCCACCTTTTTATTACAACAATAATAATAAATAATAAATAATAATAATAAAGACTTGGGCTATTCTTCCATTTTCCCCTTGCCCTTGTAATTCTTGTCATACATCTTGTCGCGACCTCGAGCCGGACGCTCCTGCGCCACTTCGGACCTAATCACCAACGGTCTTTCTCGAGGCCTAGACTTCCCACTCTTGTCAATCACTTTATCCACGACAGGAGAGGTCTTCGGTTTCTTCGAAGGATGAACAACTCGAAACCCGGCTTCTTCCTCTCCCTCAGTCAAATGATTCTCTTTCTCTTTTTCCACCTCGCGTACCTTGTAATCAACAGGCTCGCGCTTCCTCAATCTCTCGCGCTCTTCCGGAGTAGTAGCTTTCCTCCATCGCAGATAAGAATCTGACACCCATAAGGCATTAGCAGAAGAGTTCAAGAACCATACGTTTCTTTGGGCCCATTTAATGGCCCATTCCCTTCGGCTCTCTGTAGTAAGCGCCACGGCAGTCTGCGGGACGGTATCAAGCTTCAGGATCATCTGCTTTAGTCCAACCTATCTCATCAACCTTTCCGGGAATATGCACACCATGAATTCCAAGCCAGGAATGCGCGCCGATCGAGTAGGATCCAGGGAAGATACTCCAGTGACAGATTTGAGGTGCCACCATGGTACAATCCACCTAATCAAGCGGCCATCATCGCTCTTCAGCTTGTTCTCCCAATAATTGCAGACTCGAGTGAAGTCCACCATGTACAACCTAGTCCTCATTGCAATCGAACGAGCATGATAGGAAGGAACATGAACTGGGGGCTCGATCAATCGGAGACGTTCCATAAGCCAAACCTACCAAAAGCAGGTATTAGACATCAAAAAAAATAAAAAAAAAAAGTTCTTTTATCTGCAGAATAACGGGACTTCCCAAGTACGGTAGGTCACGGTTGGCTTTCCATTATCCAAGCCCAACAGGATCTCTCCTAAGCATAAACAAGCTGGGCTCCTACGCAGCTCTATTTGCTCAACAAGGCCCAAAAGACGGGGATCACCTCTCAAGTCTTCATCAACATGCCCTTGGAAGACATACACATGCAACAAGCAAAATCCGAATGCCCTTCGCCTAGAAACATAAGAAACGGTGGGGTCGGCTCTGTTAATGAATCGGTCAATGAAATCCAACATTCACACTCCCTTCGAGGTCACTAAACGGTCCACCTCAAGTCTTGTTAACCCAAGCAAGTCTCTGAATTTGCTCTTATACCCTTGTGAAGTAGAAGGAACGGCGGGGAAGTGTTCCGGATCCCACCCACCAATCGCGGCAATTTCTTCAGGAAATGGGCAAATGTCGCCTCCGGGGAAAGCAAAAACATGATGATTCGGGTCCCAATAATCAAGACAATCATCCAAGAACGGTTTGACAACCTTGATAAGCTTCAAACTCAACAAAGATCCAAGGTTATAGGCGCCCATGTCGTATTTCTCCATGTTGGAAAATTCGTTGGTCCATTCTTTTAGACGAATCTCCAAAGTATTCATGATGAGTGCTTATATTATGAATTTTATGTAATAAGACGAAGAAGAGACGGAAGAATTGTGTGAATAAAAGCTCTATCGACGTCTCTATTTATACTAAATTCTGTTTCCTAAAATCTGCCAGAGCAGAAGGACTTGGAAACGGGTGCAGCACCTGCTGCGCCTCTTCAAAGGGACACAGCTCCTGCTGCGCCTCTTCCTTAGCTAAATCTCTATGATTTTCCGCGTTGGATCTTTCCTAAATTCCTTGACGAATAATTTCCTATTCCTACGGGTTATTATTTTGGTAAATATGTGGAAATTGCCATATTTCGTGTTTCCTAATTCCGCGGGCACGCGTTTCGAGACGACATCAACATTTTTGTCATTTTACCACACTTGTATAATTCATTTTAGGAAATAATTTTCATTTGTAAATTAACTCATTTCAAAATTCATATATTTATTTCACTTATATATATTCCTTTTACTTCTTTTTTAATAATTTCATTTCTAACTTATAGGTTTCTATTTTTTTTCTTTTTTTAGGGGTAACCCTCCCTACCGTCCGGTCATTTCTGTCAAAATTTTTACATTTTCGCATTTTCTCTTGCATTTTTTTGCATTCTTTTGAGTCATTCGTTTTGCGCTAATCTAGGCCGTGTGTATATACAAATGTATGTTTTGCGTGATTTTTATGTAAATTTCGGCAGTATGATGGCGTAGACCGTCGTCTACCAAACCTGTTCAAAGCTAACCTGCAGATACAAGCAATGCAACCCAGCAGCAAAGGCACTCAGGCCATCATATATACAACAAAAAGGGAAATGTACAACAAACTGGGGGCTCGAGCCCCAAGCCAAGTCCAAAATGTCCAAAATGAAGGTCCAAAATGTACAAATGTGCAAAATACAAACAAAAACTAAACAAAACTACTGCCGGTCGTCCTCCAGCTCCGCAACTCTTGCCGCGAGAGCAGCAACCTCGGCGTCGCGAACCTCGAGCTGCCTCAACAAGCGAGCTGTCTCCTCCCGAGACTGGGCCAACTCTCGCTCCAGCTCACGGCCCCTCTGTAAACAACAAAATTGGCTCATGTCAATCATTTCAAGCAATTACAAGAGAAGTCGGAAAATCAAAATTCAAAAATGAAATGGACACAAGGTTCATACCTGACGACCTCGACAGCCGACAAGTGCCTCGACGGCAGTAGCTCGCAGCCGGTTGGCCACCCTCCATAATGCCACGAACCGAGACGGCACTACCTGCATTTTCAAAAAGAAATTCTCAATATTTGAATAAGTTCAACCAAATGTGTTCTTACACAAAAATTATGCGAATTAGAGGCTCACCCTCCGAATCAGATGCTGCCAATCGTCCAGGCCAGCATCCGTCACAGCCACGTCAAAGTCACGCAGCTCGGAGATCGTCGTCCTCCCGGTCGCGTCAGTGTACTCGAGGGTCTCGGGGTACTCCGGGGGCTCGATGCCCGCCGCCTCAACCTCCTGCAAAGTCAAATAATTCTCGTTAGTCGATGATCTTTCATCATAGTTTCAAAATCAAGAATAAAAGAGAGTAAATATGCTCACCACAACCGGTCAGTATGGCAACCTCCCGTAGAGGAACGCCGAGTAGTCCTCGCCAGGAAGAAGGAGGGCGTCGCCACCAACACCAGCCAAGTCAGCCTACCTCTCAGCCTCAGAAGGCTCCCTGAACATCGTCCTAGGAGGATCGATGGGAACCGTCAATACATCCCGAGAGCACTGACGAGCCAAGCGCTCGCCCAAGTACCACACATGACCCATTGACGTCCTCAACAGTAGCCGGCTCGAGCTTCTAGGACGAAGGACCTCAGCCACAAAAGGAGGCGCTCCAGCGTACTCCGCCCAAGGCCTGGGCACCCACTGAGACAAGACAAACAAGGAATCATTCTTTTGATCGATTAAAGGCAATATAGAAGCAAATGAATATAAGTGAGATGCTCACGCTGTCCAGCTGAAGAGCGTTCACATCCCGCCGGTAAACGCCGTGAAAGGAACGCTTGCTCCTTGTCCTGCACATCACCCAATCCCTCACCACGGGATAAGCCCTCTCCAGCGGCTCCGTCCTCTTGGGCGAGAGGCTCGGAAAGTAGGAGTACACCCACGCCTATGAAGCAAGATAGTCAATAACGATCTTTCGTAATTTGATAAAGAAAAGAATTGATTTTAGTCTAAATGAAGGTTCATACCTCCAGCAGCAGTCCAGGTCCTACGGCACCAGAAGAAGTCCCCTTCTCCATCAACTCCGGATGAACTATGGCCCTCATGAAGCGGATGAGGACCGCAAAACCAGCAGTGACCCAGTCCCAACGCCCTAGGGAGCTCAAGTCAGAAAGACAGGGAAGAAGCTTCGTCGACAGCCTCTCTCCCTTGTCTCCGAGGTAGATCAAAGACAGAAACCGCCAAAACCACAAACGAGCCCTCTGCTCAGCTGTACAGGGAGGAGGAGCCGTCTCCCTCCCGTCAATCGTCACCAGCGCCGGGGTCTTCCCCGCAAAGTAGTCTCGGACATAGAAACTGGGCACCAAACCAGACACTGTACCAGCCTTCGGCGACAAGTTCCAGCCGATCAACCTCCTAGCCTCGGCCGAGTCCACCCTCATGGCGGTCTCCGGCCACTCCACAGCCTCAGTCCCACATGGCAGACCAGAAATCATGCTGTAATCCTCCAGAGTGACTCCCACCTCACCGAAAGGCATGTGAAACGTGGAAGTCGTGTCCCAGAATCGGTCCAAGAAAGCGCGGACCAGGCTAAGGTTAGCCCGTAGCTTCCTCTTTGCGATCTCCCTCCAAGCCTGCACCAAGGCACCAAACGCTCCACGCTCGATCATAGCGCGCTCCTTCGCCGACAGCCGCTCGTAGCACTCCATCGCTGTCGTGTAACCCGAGAACGACCTGATGTTCCCGGCCTCCTATTAATTTGAAACAAAAGCTATCTTTAGTTTTGAATGAAAATTGGAAAAGATATGAGCAAATGAAATGAATAAAAGAAGATGAGTGATGAGTAATGAATTCAAAATTACCAAGCTCTTCACCGTCCTGTAGGATAGGTGACCCTCTGCAGCCCAAAGCAGGTGCCTGCTCTCCTAGGTCTCAGCCCATGCGAAAGCTCCCCTCAGCTGACGACCTCCTCGTCTAACGTTGGCCCTCCTCGGGGCCTCCTCCTCCTCAACAGCCTCCTCCTCGCGGACCTCGTCCCCAGCAGCCATCACCGCAGCGGTGAAAGCCTCCTCCAAAGCCTCCTCGATGGTACGAGAAGGGTCCACAGCAGCATCTATCTCCATGGGAGCTCTCCCAGAAGTAGAAGCCTCATCACCTGCAACATTAAAGTAATTTAGGCCGCGTCACGTGACGACAAGCCTGGATTAGGGGATTTTCGAGCCTTCGGAAGCCCTGAAATCACTCTTTTTGTGCCATCTTTGGCCATATTCTCAACAAACCCAATCACTCATGTGCTAATTAGGGTCAAGTCAAGCCTAAGTTGAAGTCTTGTCATGGGTTCGAGTCGAAATTTCGGCAGCATTTCGTTATAATGGCGAAAAGTATCCTGAAAAAGCCGTCACAAACCGAAATTCCGAGATGGTAGGAAGTTTACCCATCATCCAAGGATCCCAAATATCAAGTTTCATCACAAATGGGCAATCCTAAGGCTATTTTCGAAGCAATTTACGGTTTAGCTGTGAAACCGTCTCAATTTCACTCAAATGCTCAAAACTCAACGAAAATTCGAAACAAATACATGGTTACGATCCTTATACTACCAATTATCCGTTTCTAATACCAATTTTACAAGGCAAATCCATTTGAGGGAAAAACCCCAAATTTTCGAATTAATTGGGTTGAAAACCCTAAGTTTTTCGATCCAAATTGAGCAGATGCGGATGTTTAATGCAAGAATGATATACATACCTCGATTAGTCATGATGAATGCAAGCTCTTGAATCAAATCTTGGCAGAAATGGTTAAGATTTGAGAGAGAATTTGAGGGATTGTGTTTCGAACAAATGAACTAAAACCCTCTGTTTATCGCGTTTTTACGCAGAAAAGACACACTCAGGAACAGACGCAGCAGGTGCTGCGCCTATTCCAAGAGACGCAGCTCTTGCTGCGCCTATTCCAAGAGACACAGCTCTTGCTGCGCCTTTTCCTGGTGTTCCCTCCATGCGAGTTTTCAAAAATTCGTTATGAGTTCGTTATTTGTGGGCCCATCATTGGTGCGCCTCTTCCTCGACGCCATATTTATCTTTTTTTGGTCCGTTTGACGGTTATCTTTCGTTCAGACCCGTATTTTTAAGCCAACAGCAGACTATCATATGTTATTTATCACTTTCAAGACCTTGCTTGTCACAACGAGCAGGTATTTCTTCACAGGTGTTTCGACGCGCCTTTATTATCTTCCCCAGCGAGAGTAAGCGAATAGACTATACCTCTCGAGACATGGAGATAAGTTCCCGATTATATTCCCCAACGAGAGTTCACGACGTACCGACGGTCACTTCCTCTCGAGACATGGAGATCAACATCGACCTCGAATTCTTCCGAAGTTTGTTTGAAGCTGAACACGAACAGATTTCTCCCAGCAGTTCCAGACTGTGTCCTGCTGTCTTTCCTCAGAATCATTGTTTCCTTATAATCTTTTAGATACCCTTTTTTTTTTCAGGATAAACCCTTCATATCATTCAGATACCCTTCTTTCAGGATAAGCCTTCATACCTTCAGACACCAATTTATCTTCAGACTAAAGGGTTTTGCCGAAGCGTCTTCAGTCCCGTTTCGTCCAGAAGTCTCAGGTATGGTCTCTTCTCATGGCTAGCGAGCCTCCTTACGTAGTCTAATGGACTTTAAACGACCCTCCCTGATAGTTGACAGACTCTAAAATATTCCGGACGACAGGTCCTTGGCTAAGACCCCTTTAGCCGCCTCGCGTCGCCATAGTCGTCAGGTTGTAATCTTCGATTGACCTCATGGCTATACTTTGACTTTCGACTTGTCCAAGCCTCAGTCAAAGTGGGGGCTCTGTAGACACCTCATTTCTGCACCTCCCGCAAACCACCCGGTGATGATTGGGCCGCATGTTTGGTAAGCGGAACGATTTGTGATAGTTCGTAAGTTCATCGTCAAGTGATTGCTCAAACACTGATGTCTACCTCTTAGTTGTCTTCTACGTGCCGATACGGTCGTTTTGACAGTAATTAGAGTACATTTGGAGTCCGAGCCTAAAACCGTCTTCATTTTCTGATAACCGTAAAATCCCGAGTCAGTATGTTCTGGAATGTTCCGGATATTTCTATTCTATATTTTATAAATATTTCACAATCTTTTATTCTTTTGTAAACAATTTCCCGTAATATTCATACAAAATATTAAGGAAAACCAAATTATCCCGTTATTCCATAACTTAAACACGGAAATCTTTCTTCCGCAGGAGGAAACCACTTGGGAACAGACGCAGCAGGTTCTGCGCCTCTTCCAAGAGACGCAGTGACTGCTTCGCCTCTTCCCAGGTCCTTTTCTGCGTATTTCTCGTATCTTTTTCATATCTTTCCGAGATTCACTTCCAAAGTCTCTCTGAAACCCTAATTCCTTCACGTGATTAGTATAAATAGGAGCCTTCGCTCCTCATATTTCTCACGCGAGAGTCCGCCCTTCTCTTCTCCCTTTGCGTTCTAGACCTTTGTTCTTACTTTTTGGCGTCTACGTGCTTGAACATTCGACCACGTAAGCTCGGATCCTTCTGAGTACCAGCTCGTTTGCATGACCGACCAATTTGACCAACTCCACAACTAATCAACTTAATTAATCTAATCATTTTCCTCTTACGAGGGAACTTTCGTCTACATTCGAGTCGAGCATCACTAATCGATAACTTAGTTCTTCTCGTTTCGTCAAACATGTAAGTCCGAGGGTGTAAATCTCTCTTTTATTTATTGTTCTTTATCTTTTTGTATCATCATTAATGTAAGGTTTATGTCGAAAATACCTTTCAAAACCGATTTCTAAAACCGTGCTTTAAAACCCTTTTTACGGATTTCCAGAAGACAAACCGTCGAGAAAGGACGCAGCAACTGCTGCGCCTCTTCGAAGGAGCGCAGTTCCTGCTACGCCTCTTCGTGAGGCTGCCGCAGTTCCTGCTTCCTTTCTTCTTCCTTCGTCCTCTGTAATTCGTTTGTTTCGTTTGTTTTTGTTAATTCTTCGATACAATCATAATAATTTCACCTGTATAATATTGTTCATTCATTAGCATATAATTCATCATTAAATTCGACTTAAATCCCTTATAATCTCATATTTGCGGGTTTTCGTCATTAAACTCAATCCGGGTTGTAGGAATTCAATTTGTTCATATCGGGTTTCTGGAATTCGACCTTTGATATATTTTCATCTGTCTATTATGTTATTCGTCATTAATTCGTCATTAATTTGTTATGTTTAACCTTATTAGTTCACCTATGTCATTAAGCAATCGTTCATCCATGTAAATAATCCGTCTTAATTCCGTCTCATCCATGTTTTATTGCTTTTATGACCGTTAATCACATGTAAATAATGTATTAATCACTTCTATCTGAGTAAATATCATTAATTAATCCTTAAAATCACCAATTAATGTTAACGATTTGCAGTTCCGGCTTCACAGCCAGAACTCACTCTTGGAACAGACACAGCAACTGCTGCGCCTCTTCCAAAGGGTGCAGTCCTGCTGCGCCTGTTCCAGGTTGAGTTCTGTCTTTGAACTCCGTTGTTGCTTGACCTAGTTTAATTAGCTTACGTTTAATTGACTATTAATCGTATTATCACCTACTGATCTGTTCGTTAATTCTTTATTTCTTTCTTTTTCTCAATTTATCCGTTTTAAAGGTGTTTTCGACATAGATCAATGAACCCGATGTAATCATCGTAATTTTCCTTTATTGTAATTTTCTTTATCATATTCATCATCGTATTTTGTATCAATTGTACGTTTTCACATGTGATTGAACCTTAATCCCTACTTTGACCCAATTGTATGCTAAATTACGTGTCAACCGACTTAGTCTAATCTTCACATGCTAGGATTAAAACTTGGATGTTGCATTGCATGCATATAATCGACGATATATCAAGTATAGACGATTTTCCCTAATCATTAGTAGAGGCCGCTATCGAGGCGGGCGGGATTAGGTGTTCGATCAAAAGAGCTTCCTAATACGTACCCTCACCTCTTACTCCAGATCTCTATGAACATCCGTGTTCATTGGCATCCACGAGAGTCATTCTAGACATAGAATGCTAAGGGTAACGATTGCTTAGTGTTCATGTCACTACTTTGTGTCTTGACATGACACGAGGTATTTGAACGGTTCCAATTTCCCATAAAAATTGGTGGCGACTCCAACAAATGCAAACGCTTGTTCTCTCTCCCAAGCGCCCAGTGGGCCCCATTGTCCACAATTTCCAACTATTATTTTGAGCATGACGGTTTTAATTGCCGTCGCTTAAAATTTGAAGAAATAGTGGTTTTTGAATCTTCGCTATTATTTCTGAAATTGAAGGAAAATAGTGAATTTGATTTCACTATTATTTTTGAAATTGGCGGTTTTGATCGCCGTTTGCTTGAAATTTTTGAAAATAACGAATTTTAAATTTTCACTATTTGTTTTTCTTTGTCTTTGAGGAAATGACGATTTTCAATATCGTCAATGAAAATCCGAATTTTGTTATGTGGAAATTGGGCTAAAGCCCAAAATTCACTGAAAAAAGCAAGTGGACAGATTATTGAGGCGCGAGCCATCTTGCGAATCAAAGAGGCTTCCCTTTTTTTCTGTAAAAGACGCGAGTTCAGGCTGCATACAATTCATCATCTCGTCTTCTTCATTCGACCCCAAAACCCGCAAAAAGCGCCATTGAAGGACCTTCGCTAGCTTCAACTCGTGCCATAATCAACAATGTCATCTCAAGGTATGTATTTCCTCTTGAATCCATTTAAATTTGTTGATCTTTAGCTTGATTGAATTAGGGCGAATTTTACCCTAAAAAATCGAATTTGGCGTTTTTGATTGAGCCCATTTCGAGCGAAATTGATGCTTGCATTAGGTTAGAAACCTGTTTAGGAGTATAGGGGTGCTTTTAGTTTGCATTTTGCTCCCCGTTCCCGCTCCTTATGCTCGAAAAACGCGAGTGAGGTGAGACACCGTCTCACTTCGCAATGCCAAGTTTATTTGCTTGGGTAGTGGGTCCCACTAGGTTGCATTGTAGTTGGGATTTTTGTCTTTTGTGACGGTCTTATGTCTGACAAAATAAGCGTCTGTTTGGGCTTGAATTGAGTCAGTTTGCCTTGAAATGGACCTTATTGGTAATTTAGGTCGCCTTGAGGCGTGATAAAATCACGCCTGCCTTTTGCGGTCGTTCTTGAATTTTTGACCGGTTTGGGCTCAAATTAGCGTATGAATTGCCTTTTTGAGCCGCAGAAAAATACCATTGTGTCGGGAATGTATTTTGGTTTCTAGGCGGACCTTGTATGGGTCTTGAAATGCCGTTTTTGTGGTTTTGACTCGTCTTTTGCTGGAAAAGATGGGCGGGTCGTTTTTGTTTGTTGGTTGTGAATGGTTTTGTTTGGTTGGATTTTGGGCGGGATTGCCCTTGTTTTGCATTGCAGGTTGTTGTTGTTTTTGTTTGGATTTATCCATTTCATGCCGTCGTAATGCCGAAATTTCGGCTGACATTTTTTGTTTGTTGTGTTTTTTTTATTGCGGGATATCGTTTGGGACCTATGGGGTCTGCCGTTGAGGCCTTGGATCCTGGTGGGGGAGAGACGACCGAGGAGGTTGCTGGGTTTGAGGCGGTCGTGGAGGATGCTTCCGTAGAGGAGGAGAGGCGGCTGATGTGGTCGGCTTGTTCTTTTCATTGTGGCTCATAGACAGGATGGCTGATGATTGAGGGTCAGCACCGGGGTGGTGCGTCACATCACGGTTCTTGGCCTCCTCATCATCCGAAGTCTGTAAGACACTGTCTTCATTTTTGTCGTGGAGCAGGAACGAGGTGTTACCATTGTGGTAACCACCTCTGCTTCTGTTGTTGCTCCTCTATTCCCTGTGTTGCTCCCTTTTTTTTCTGTTTGAGAGGATAGAGAGTGCTCAGTTCGGTAGGTGGCAGATAGCCCCCAGTTCGTTGTCTTAGGCCAGTGTCTGTATGATAGACGGTTGTTTTAGGCCAGTGTTTGTATGATAGATGTTTGTACTGAACCCTGTTTGTACGGTCTGTTGCTCGTATCAAACGCGTGTTGATGTATTTTGCGTGAGGCAGTTTGTATATATGTGTTTTTGGATTGTGATTCATTTTGTGAATTTTGGCTTTTTGTGTTTCGGAGGAGCGCTGTCGGCTGTTGATTCTCCTTTTGCTTTGCACTAGTTCCTGCATCGTTAGTGTAGAAAACAAGCAACAGATAGCACATACGCATAAACGTAAACACGTAAAAGCATTTGATTGAAAACTAAAATTAACCAAGATGACTTGAAGTTAAAATTGAAATTTTGAAATGAATTTTGAAAATTCCGTGACAAATCGTCACATTTGGAATTCAAAAGGAATTGATTTTAAAATTTGAGCAATTAACTCGTGTCGTGAATTAAATTGCGTCGAAATTATTGAAATTGACTCGAAAAATTCAAACTCAAACCGTCAGGAAAGAATTTTTGAAAAGGATTTTTGCGAGTATATTTGATTTTTGATTTTTGAGGTCAAGACTCGAATTTGTGAGTGCTTGAATTTTTGAGGAAAATTGATGTCGTGTTATCAATCTTCGATTTTGATTTTTGATGGAAAATTGCGAAAAAGCGAAAAATTTTCGGAATTTCGACTGACATGGAAACGATCCATGGCGGATCGGGGTGACTAGCCCTTTCCCCCTTTAAAAAAAGAAAGAAAAATCCGTATGTTTAAAGCTGCGTCATGGAAACCGTGTCGGATTTCGTAAAACGTGAAAACAAGGAAATGTGAGTGTGAGGAAACACAAAATATCCTGAATCATCCCGAAGAGGCGCGAGCTTCCTGGCGGGAGGTTTGAGGTGTCAGGAGAAAACACAAGTTGAAAGAGACAAGTCAACAGCGGGAATCCTGGAGAAGCCTCAAAGAGGCGCGAGCAGCCTGGCGATGGAAGCCGGCTCTCCCCTTTTTCTGAAAAATGCGCTGATCATTTTGTATAAATAGGGATGTTTGCGCTTCATTGTTTCATCATACGAAACACAAAATCATCTCTACAAAACCTCTTCTTCTTCTTCCACAGAAATATTTCATGGATGCTTTTGAGAACGCATTGCGACAATGGTGCCGGGATTTGTCGCCTCCCGAGAAGTATCAACTCGTTTGCATGGGAGTTGGTCAATTGTTGGTGCTTCGTCAAGTCAAGGTGCAACCTTCGTTTCTTGAAGCATGTTCTCGGTTTTGGGATTCGAAACACCATGTTTTCGCTTTCCCGAAAGGTGAGCTTTGTCCTCTCGCCGAAGAAGTTGGAGCCATTGGTGGGTGGCCGGGTTGTGTTCCGGTGCTTCCTACGACTCGGTTGTGATACAAAGAGAAATTCCGTTCCATGTTGGGCTTATCAACAAGCCAAATCAACTTTCTTCTTGCTCCACATGGTGTGGATATGTTGGCTCTTATCAACATCTTTTCAAACCGATTAGATGTTAATGTCTCGGAGGTGGCTAGGATAAGGGCTCTTGCATTTTGCCTTGTACATATGTACCTCTTTGTTGATGTCTTGAAGGAGGGGCCAAGATGCCATGGTAGCATGACCTTTATCCATGTGATTGAGCAAATGGAGCATGGTAGAGATCCATCATGGTTGGTGCTTGGAGAGATTATCCAAGCTTTGGACAAGGAAGGCTCTTGTGGAGAAGCTCCCTCTTTCGGATCCCCAAGGATCCTCCAAGTGTGGCTATTGGAGATGCTAAAGTATGTAGAGCCTCCGGTTGATTCTTCTTCTTATTCCTTCCTTCACCTTACCATGAGGAAGAAGTTGTACCCGGATAGTTTCGCTTCCACCGAGGCCTATTGGGCCGCAAGATTGGCGGAGGAGGGTGGTCCTCATATCCGTTGGGTGGTGCCGTGGTGGCACTCGAGGTCCTTCACGGGGTTTCCTGCTTCGGGTGCTAGTCCTCGTTCTTTCATGGTGGTGGGTTTGAAGGTTGTTTCCTTCATATATCCCGAAAGGCTCATGAGGCAAATGGGGCATCAACAAAAGGTGCCCGCTCAAGATACTCTTGTCCAAGAGAATGTTTTCCGGAATTCCTTGCTTGTGGAGTTCTTCGAAAGATGGTGGGCCACTCGGCCGCTTTGGGAGGTGCCAAACCCCGTTGCCACGACATGGGTGACTCCCGCTTATGTCAAGTGGTCACGTGATCCATCCTTGGAAGAGAGGTCCAAATTCCGTAAGGACGAGGTTGTCGACTTGAAGTACCGAGAGGTTGGCAAGGCCAACCGTGCCTTCTTTGAGGAGTATGTTGATGAAGCTACCCCCGATGTGATGAGACCACCGAAGAGGAGGAGTTCCGGACCCAAGAATATGGTGGGCCTTGCATTAGCTCGTCTTGGGTCGAATATGGGGTCTTGTGCTAGACCGGAGGCCGTCGCCGTCTTAGATCCATTGAGGATCCGTTCCGAAGAGGAAATCCATGCTAGGCGGGCCAACAAGAAGAATAAGGGGAAGATGTACCCCGAAGGAAAAGGCAAGGGTAGAATGGAAGAGTGAAGACCTCCATTACCCACTTTATTATTATGTTGTATTATTGTTGTGAGTTTTTATTATATTGTACTAGCTAGTTATTGTGTGTCTTGTGTTAGTTTTATTATGTGAGGTGTGTTAGTGGACACCTTAGCTTTGACAAGTTGTAGACTCGTCGAGCTTTATTTATTGTTGAAATTGTAATCCCTCCCATTATTAATTAAATAAGAGGATTGCTTGTGTCGAAAATTGTGAACGCTTGTTTCTTCCATCCATTTGGTGAAGGCAATTCAATTTGAATCGTTCTAAACATTTGCACTTGGAAAAGTGGTAGAAAGGCTTATTTTGTATTTTTGTGGGAAAAAGGGAATGGTTTTCCCTTTTCTCTTTTTTTTTACACTTCTGACCACAACTTTGTCATTTCAATTTCTTTCCCATCAATAATATCCTTTACATCAGACGCGTAGCCGACTGCATCCTTTGTCCATCTTTTAGCCACGTAAGCATCCGGTATTTTGTTCACACCATTACCTGAGTAAACCAAAATTATGTGTCTACAAAGTATTCAAGAACGTTCGAACATTCTACATGTGCATGTCGCCTCATGTGTTCCTTGTTGACGCACAAAGAAAAAACAAAATTAATTCAATATGGTGTCGTCATCCAGTAAAACTAAAGTATAACTTCAATAAACACAATATTTCAACAATCCAATAAGTTATCCTGTTTTAATTACATTATTTATCACTTAAGTTACAAATTATTTAAACAAAAGTTCCAAATTATGATAGTCAAATTTTAAGGAGACAAATATATTGGCTTACCTGGTTTATACTGAATGTCATAGACTCTTCCCGTCATTCCATCATTTAGGTTTGTCACCTCGACACCATTTCTCTCGTTGAATCCCCGAGCACTAAGTCCGCTTGTTGATCTAATTACCTCCTCTTGGAACACATCGAATACCACATGTGTATACACTCTTTGCCGTTTGAATACCTCGTGTCATGTCAAGACACAAAGTGGTGACATAAACACCAAGAACTCGTTACCCTTAGCATTCTATGTCTAGAATAACTCTCGTGGATGCCAATGAACACGGATGTTCACAGAGATCTGGAGTAAGGGGTGAGGGTACGTATTAGGAAGCTCTTTTGATCGAACACCTAATCCCGCCCGCCTCGATTGCGGCCTCTACTAATGATTAGGGGAAATCGTCTATACTCGATATATTGTCGATTATATGCATGCAATGCAACATCCAAGTTTTGATCCTAACATGTGAGAATTAGGCTATGTCGGTGAACAATTAATTTAGCATACAATTGAGTCGAAGTAGGGATTTAGACTCAACTACATGTGGAGGCATACAAACAATGCGATAAAAGAAATAAAATAAAAAATACAATAATTACAACGGATTAATGATTTATGTCGAAAATACCTTTAAAAACGGATAATTTGAGAAAAAAAGAAAAGAATAAATAAACGAATAGGAATTAGGCGATAATACAAATAATAGTAGATTAATACGTAAACTAAAACTAGGTCAAGGCAGAACGGGAGTTCGAGAGGAGAAATCAACTGGAAGCAGTAGCAGAGAGTGCGCCCATCGAAAGAGGCGCAGCGATTCTGCGTCTGTTTCAAGGTCGAGTTAAGGCGTGGAAGCCGAATCGCAAATCGTTAATATTCGTGGGTGATATTTAATGATTGATTACGATATATGACTCGGATGAAAGTGATTTAATACATTAATTACATGTGAATGAGTCATAAAAGCGATAAAACATAAATGAAACGAATGCAAACGAATTAATTACATGAATGAAAGATTGATTAGTGACATGAGTGAACTAATTAGGGTAAATATGACGAATTAATGAAGAACTAATGACAGACAAACAGGTGGGAATATATCAAAGATCGAATTCCAGAAATTCAACATGAAAGAATCGAATCTCTACAACCCGGATTGACTTTAATGACGAAAACCCGCGAATATTGGATTATAAGGGATTTAAGTCGGGAATTAACGATGAATTATATACTAACAGTGATTAACAATATGTTGAATTATTAGAATTATCATGCTTAAGGTTTCATATGAACAATGAACAATAAACGAAAGAAAATAACAAAACAAACGAATTGACAGAAGACGAAGGAAGAAGAAAGGAAGTAGGAACTGCGGCAGCCTCATGAAGAGGCGCAGCAGGTGCTGCGTCCCTTCGAAGAGGCGCAGCAATTGCTGCGTCCTTTCTCGATGGTTGTCCTCTGATAATCCGTAAAAAGGGTTTAAAACATGGTTTTACAAATTGGTTTTTAGAAGTACTTTCGACATAAACCTTAAAATATGATTATAAAAAGTAAATAACAATAAACAAAGAAGGATTTACACCCTCAGATTTACATGTTTGACGAAACGAGATGAATTAAGTTTCTGATTAGTGATGCTAGACTCGAATGTAACGAAAGTGCCCTCGTAAGAGGAAAACGATTAAGATTTATTAAGTTGATTATGGTGGAGTTGGTCAAATTGGTCGGTCATGCAAACGAGGCTGGTACTCAGAAGGATCCGAGCTTACGTGGTCGAAAGTTCAAGCACGTAGACGCCAAAAAGTAAGAATGTGGTCTAGAATGCAAAGGGAGAAGAGAAGGGCAGACACTCGCGTGAGAAATATGAGGAGCGAAGGCTCCTATTAATACTAATCACGTGAAAGAATTAGGGTTTTCGGAGAGACTTTGGAAGTGAATCTCAAAAAGATATGAAAATATACGAAAAATACGCAGAAAAGGACTTGGGAAGAGGCGCAGCAGGCACTGCGTCCCTTGGAAAGAGCGCAAAGAAGCTGCTGCGTGTTCCCAGTGGTTTTTTCGCGGAAGAAAGATTTCCGTGTTTAGTTTATGGAATAACGGATTAATCTTATTTTCCTAAATATTTTGTGTGAATATTACGGGAAATTCTTTACCAAAAATTAAAAGATTGCGAAATATGGAATAGAAATATCCGGAACATTCCAGAACATTCTGACTCGGGATTTAGCGGTTATCAGAAAATGAAGACGGTTTTAGGCCCGGATTCCAAATGTACTCTAATTACTGTCAAAACGACCGTATCGGCGCGTAGATGACAATTAAGAGGTAGACATAAATGTTTGAGCAATCACTTGACGATAAACTTACGAATTGTCACAAATCGTTCCGCGTACCAAACATGCGGCCCAATCATCACCGGGTGGTTTGCGGGAGGTGCAAAAATGAGGTATCTACAGAGCCCCCACTTTGACTGAGGCTTGGACAAGGCGAAAGTCAAAGTATAGCCATCAAGTCAATCGAAGATTACAACCTGACGACTATGGTGACGCGAGGCGGCTTAAGGGGTCTGAACCAATGACCTGTCGTCGGGAACATTTTAAAGTCGGTCGACTTCCGGGAAGGGTCGTTTAAAGTCCATTAGACTACGTAAGGAAGCTCGCCAGCCATAAGGAGAGACCATACCTGAGAATTGTTTCTCGAGATGCTTCCGGAGGTGCGTGGGAGCTAAGGTTAAGCGTAGGAGCTAAGGGTAAGCATAGGAGCTAAGGGTAAGCTAAGGGTAAGCATATGAGCTAAGGGTAAGACCTAAAAGATATATAAGGATTGTGTTCTAGGGTGTGGGACCCTAAAGGAAAGCATCAATGGGAAGGAGGCCAAATATAAGTTCGACCTAAAGGGTAACTAATGCTCGAGTGTAAGACCTCTGCCGGTCTGGGAACTTCTGGAGAACGACATCTGCATCGCACTCCGTGGGAAAACAAGAAATATCGTGAGTAGCAGGACACAGGCGGGAACTGCTGAGAGAAATCTACTTGGGTCGTCTTCAAACAAACTTCAGAAGAACTCGAGAAGGACGATTGTATATCGTGAATCTCATTGGGGAAACCTTATCTGGAATTCATCTCCATGTCTCGAGAGGGATTGTCTATCCGCTTATTCTCTTTGGGGGAATATAATGAAGGCGTGTCGAAACACCTGTCAGAGAATACTTGCTCGTTGTGATAAGCAAGGTCTTGGAATAAGTAGTGCACGATAGTCGGCAGTTGGCTTAGAAATGCGGGTCTGAGCGAAGAATAATCGTCAAACGGACCAGAAAAGAAATAAATGGCATCGGGGAAGAGGCACACCAAAGATGGGCCCACAAATAACGAACTCATAACGAATTTTTGAAAATTCGTATGAAGGGAAGTTTAGGAAGAGGCGCAGCAAGAGCTGCGTCTCTTAGAAGAGGCGCAGCACCTGCTGCGTCTATTCCTGAGGGTGTCTTTCCTGCGTAAAAGCGCGATGAAACATGGGTTTCATTTCATTTGTCTCGAAACACAATTCCTCAATTTCTCTCTCAAATCTCAACCATTTCCGCCAAAATTTGATCCAAAAGCTTGCATTTACCATGACTAATCGAGGTATGTATATCATTCTTGCATTAATCTTCTATAATGGACGAATTGGATCGACAAAATTCGGGGTTTTCAACCCTAAAATTTCGAAAATTGGGGGCTTTTCCCCCAAATGATCTTGCCTTGTAAAATTGACCTTGTAAATGGCTAATTGGTAGTATAAGGATCATAACCATGCATTTGTTTCGAATTTCCGTTGAGTTTTGGGCATTTGAGTGAAATTGTGACGGTTTCACAGCTAAACCGTAAATTGCTTCAAAAATAGCCTTAGGATTGCCCGTTTACGATGAAACTTGACATTTGGAATCCTTGGATGGTGGGTAAACTTCCTACCATCTCGGAATTTTGGTTTGTGACAGCTTTTTCAGGACACTTTTCTAGGGCATAATCGCCGTTATAACGAAATGCTGTCGAAATTTCGACTCGAACCCATGACTAGGTGTGGACAGCGGGGGCCCACGGGGGCACTTGGGAGGAAAAGAGAAACAAGCGTTTGCATTTTTGTATGGAGTCGCCACCAATTTTTATGGGAAATTGGAACCGTTCGAATACCTCGTGTCATGTCAAGACACAAAGTAAAGACATGAACACTAAGCAATCGTTACCCTTAGCATTCTATGTCTAGAATGACTCTCGTGGATGCCAATGAACACGGGTGTTCACAAATATCTGGAGTAAGGGGTGAGGGTACGTATTAGGAAGCTCTTTTGATCGAACACCTAATCCCGCCCGCCTCGATAGCGGCCTCTACTAATGATTAGGGAAGTTATTCGTACTTGATATATCGTCGGCTATATGCATGCAATGCAACATCCAAGTTTTAAATCCTAGCATGTGAGAATTAATACTAAGTCGGTGAAACACGTAATTAGCGAACAATTGGGTCGAAGTAGGATTTAACATTCAATTACATGTGAAAACATACAAATGATAAAAGAAATACAATAATTATGAACTACAATAAGGAAAATTACAATAATTACATTGGATTAGGTGATTTATGTCGAAATTCCTTTAAAACGGATAATTTGAGAAAAAGAATAGAAGCATAAATTACGAACGGATCAGAAGGTGATAATACGATTAATAATTAATTATACGTATGTTAAATAAACTAGGTCAAGGCAAAAACGGAGTTCAGGGACATAATTCAACCCGGAACAGGCGCAGCAGAGCTGCATCCTTTGGAATAGGCGCAGCAGACGCTGCGTCTGTTCCTGACCTGAATTCTGGCTGTGAAGCCGGAATTGCGTGTTGTTAATATTAATTGGTGAATTTAATGATCGAATAAAATTATTTTACTCGGATGGAAGTGATTAGTAGGTTATTTAACATATGAATGGGTCGTGAAAACAATAAAACATGGATGAGACGGAATTAAACGAATTAACATAAGATGGATTAATTACAGGAGTAAAAAATATTAACAAAGCAAACAAATTAAATCAATTAATTAAGTTAAATACGATGGATTAATGACGAATATATGATAGATATTACAAAAGACAGATGAAAACTATATCAAAGACGAATTCCAGAAACCCAATATTGATGAATTGAATCTCTACAACCCGGAATTGAATTTAATGACGAAAACCCGCAAATATTGGATTATTTGGGATTTAAGTCGGATTTGTGATGATTTAAAACATATTAATGATGATGATTATAATATACATGTGAATTATATGCTATCATGATGAAGAATTAACAAACAAACGAAACAAATAAAAGAACTTGACGAACAACAGAGGAAGAACGAAGAAGAAAGGAAGCAGGAACTGCGGCAGCCTCACGAAGAGGCGCAACAGGAACTGCGCTCCTTCGAAGAGGCACAAGCGATTCTTTGCGTCCTTTCTCGACGGTTATCTACTGGAAATCCGTAAAAAAGAGGTTTTAAAGCATGGTTTTAGAAATCGGTTTTAATGGTATTTTCGACATAAACCTTACAATTGATGATGATACAATAAATAAATACAATAAATAAAAAGAGAGATTACACCCTCAGACTTACATGTTAACGAAACGAGAAGGACTAAGATATCGATTAGTGATGCTCGACGCGAATGCAAAGAAAGTGCCCTCGTAAGAGGAAAACGATTAAGTTAATTAAGTTGATTGATGTGTAATTGGTCAAATTGGTCGGTCATGCAAACGGGGAGGCTGGTACTCAGAAGGATCCGAGCTTACGTGGTCGAAAGTTCAAGCACGTAGATGCCAAAAAGTAAGAACAAAGTATAGAATGCAAAGGGAGAAGAGAAGGACGGACACTCGCGTGAGAAATATGAGGAGCGAAGGCTCCTATTTATACTAATCACGTGGAGGTAATTAGGGTTTCAGAGACTCTTTGGAAGTGAATCTCGGAAAGATATGAAAAAGATACGAGAAATACGCAGAAAATGGCCTGGGAAGAGGCGCAGCAGCCATTGCGTCTCTTGGAAGAGGCGCAGCACCTGCTGCGTCTGTTCCCAAGGGGTTTCCTCCTGCGGAAGAAAGATTTCCATGTTTGAGTTATGGTAGGACGGAAATAATTCGGTTTTCCTTAATATCTTATGTGAATATTACGGGAAATTTGTTTACCAAAATATAAAATTTATGAAATATGGAATAGAAATATCCGGAACATTCCAGAACATTCTGAATCGGGATTTAACGGTTATCAGAAAATGAAGACGGTTTTAGGCCCGGACTCCAAATGTACTCTAATTACTGTCAAAACGACCGTATCGGGACGTAGATGACAACTAAGAGGTAGACATTAATATTTGAGCAATCACTTGACGATAATCTTACGAACTGTCTCAAATCGTTCCGCGTACCAAACATGCGGCCCAATCATCACCGGGTGGTTCGCGAGAGGTGCAGAAATGAGGTATCTACAGAGCCCCCACTTTGACTGAGGCTTGGACAAGGCGAAAGTCAAAGTATAGCCATCAGGTCAATCGAAGATTACAACCTGACGACTATGGCGACGCGAGGCGGCTCAAGGGGTCTGAACCAAGGACCTGTCGTCGGGAACATTTTAGAGTCTGTCGACTATCGGGTCCATTAGACTACGTAAGGAAGCTCGCTTTCCATAAGAAGAGATCATACCTGAGACTTCTTCTCGAGATGCTTTCGGGGTGCATATGAGCTAAGGTTAAGACCTAAAAGATACATAAGGATTGTGCTAGGTTATGGGGCCCTAAAGGAAAGCATTGACGGGAAGGAGGCCAAATATAAATTCAACGTAAGGGTAACTAAAGCTTGGGTATAGGAACTCTATTGGTTAGGGAACTTCTGGAGAACGACTCTTTTGTCGAACTCCGCGGGGAAACACGAAATATTGTGGGTAGCAGGACACAGGCGGGAGTTGCTGAGAGAAAACTGCTTGGGTAGTTTTCGAGAAATAATTGCGAGTAGCAGGACACAGGCGGGAACTGCTGAGGGGAAATCTGCTTAGGTAGATGTTAATCCTCATGTCTTGAGAGGGACAGTACGTCCGCTTACTCTCGCTGGACACATGATTGGGAATTATTCTTCTTGTCATGAGAGGGAAAGTGTATCCGCTTACTCTCGCTGGAGACATAATGAAGGTGTATCGAATTCTGTGAAGGAATAAATGCTCGTTGCGACAGGCAAAAGGTCTTGGAAGGAATAAATAACGTGCGACAGTCTGCTGCTGGCTTGGAAAATGCGGGCCGGAACGAAAGAAAATCGTCAAACGGACCAAAAGAATAAAATAGCATCGGGGAAGAGGCGCACCAAAGATGGCCCCACAAATAACGAACTCATAACGAATTTTTGAAAATCCGTATGGAGGGAACACAGGGAAGAGGCGCAGCAAGAGCTGCGTCTCTTGGAAGAGGCGCAGCGCCTGTTACGTCTATTCCCCAAAGTGTTCTTTCTGCGTAAAAACGCGATAATCAGGAGGCTTATGTTCATTTGTTCGAAACACAATTCACACAATTTCTCTCTCAAATCTTCACCATTTACGCCAAGGTTTGATCCAAAAGCTTGAATTAATCATGACTAATCGAGGTATGTGTCTCATTCTTGCATTAATCATCCATATTTGTCCAATTTTGAGTCGAAAAAATTAGGGTTTATGACCCATTTGATCGAAATTTTGGGGCTTTTCCCCCAAACGCATTTGCCTTGTCAAATTGACATTAGAAATGTATAGTAGGTAGTATTAGGAACATAACCATGTATTTGTCTCGAATTTTTGTTAAGTTTTGAGCTTTTGAGTGAAATTTGAGACGGTTTCACTGCTAAACCGTAAATTGCCTCGAAAACAGCCTTAGGATTGCCCATTTGTGATGAAACTTGATATTTGGGATCCTTGAATGATGGGTAAACTTTCTACCATCTCGGAATTTTGGTTTGTGACAGCTTTTTCAGGACACTTTTCTAGGGCATAAACGCCGTTATAACGAAATGCTGCCGAAATTTCGGCTCGAACCCGAGACTAGACTTCAAATTAGGCTTGACTTGACCTAAATTACCACATGAGTGATCGGGTAGGTGGGAATATGGCCAAGGATGGCAAGAAGAGAGCGATTTCAGGGCTTCCGAAGGCTCGAAAATCCCTTAACCAAGGCTTGTCGTCACGTGACGCGGCCTAAATTTGCATTAATGTTGCAGGTGATGAGGCTTCTACTTCTGGGAGAGCTCCCATGGAGATAGACGTTGCTAATGTTGAGGAGGCTTTAGAGCAGGCCTTCACCGCTGCGGTGATGGCTGCTGGGGACGAGGTCCATGAGGAAGAGGCTGTCGAGGAGGAGGAGGCCCCGAGACGGGCCAACGTCGGGCGAGGAGGTCGTCAGTTGAGAGGTGCTCCTGCATGGGCTGAGACTTGGGAGAGCAGGCACCTGGTGTGGGCTGCAGAGGGTCACCTGTCCTACAGGACGGTGAAGAGTTTGGTAAGTAGGAATTCACTACTCATTACTCATCCTCTTTCATTCATTTGTTCAAATTCCTTTCAAATTCTATTCAAAACTAAAGATAGCTTTGTTTCAAATCACAATAGGAGGCCGGGAACATCAGGTCATTCTCGGGGTACACGACAGCGATGGAGCACTACGAGCGGCTGTCGGCGGAGGAGCGGGCCATGATCGAGCGTGGAGCGTTCGGTTCTTTGGTGCAGGTCTGGAGGGACATCGCGAAGAGGAAGCTGCGGGCTAACCTTAGCCTGGTCCGCGCTTTCTTGGACCGATTCTGGGATACGACTTCCACGTTTCACATGCCTTTCGGTGAAGTGGGAGTCACTCTGGAGGACTACGACATGATTTCTGGTCTGCCGTGCGGGACCGAGGAGGTGGAGTGGCCAGAGACTGCCATGAGGGCGGACTCGGCCGAGGCGAGGAGATTGATCGGCTGGAACTTGTCGCCGAAGGATGTTACAGTGCCGGGTTTGATACCCAGTTCCTACGTTCGAGACTACTTTGCGGGAAAGACCCCGGCGCTGGTGACGATTGACGGGAGGGAGACGGCTCCTCCTCCCTGTACAGCTGAGCAGAGAGCTCGTTTGTGGCTCTGGTGGTTTCTGTCTTCGATTTACCTCGGAGACAAGGGCGAGAGGCTGTCGACGAAGCTTCTTCCCTTCCTTTCTGACCTGAGTTCCCTAGGGCGTTGGGACTGGGTCACTGCTGGTTTTGCGGTCCTCATCCGTTTCATGAGGGCCATGGTTCGTCCGGAGTTGATGGAGAAGGGGACTTCTCCTGGTGCTGTCGGACCTGGACTACTGTTGGAGGTATGAACCTTCCTTTAGACCAAAGTTAATTCCTTTTCTTTATCAAATCACGAAAGATCGTCATTGATTATTCTGCTTTACAGGTGTGGGTGTACTCCTACTTCCCGAGCCTCGCGCCCAGGAGGACGGAGCCGCTGGAGAGGGCCTATCCCGTGGTGAGGGATTGGGTGATGTGCCGGACGAAGAGTAAGCGTTCTTCTCACAACGTCTACCGGCGGGACGTGAACGCTCTTCAGCTAGACAGCGTGAGTATCTCACTTATATTCACTCGATTTAATTGATCAGAGGAATGATCCTTTTTACCTTGTCACAGTGGGTGCCCAGACCTTGGGCGGAGTACGCTGGAGCGCCTCCTTTCGTGGCTGAGGAGCTCGGCCTAGGTCCTTCCTGTGTGATACTTGGGTGAGCGCTTGGCTCGTCAGTGCTCTCGGGACGTGTTGACGGTTCCCGTCGATCCTCCCAGGACGATGTTTAGGGAGCCTTCTGAGGCTGAGAGGGAGGCGGACTTGGTGGGTGCCAGCGGTGACGCCCTCCTTCTGCCTGGCGAGGACTACTCGGCGTTCCTTTGTGGGAGGTTGGCGTATTGGCCGGTAGTGGTGAGCATCTTTTATTTTTCCTCTTGATTCGATTTTGAGAATTATGATGAAGGATCATCGATTAGTGAGAACCATTTGTCTTTGCAGGAGGTCGAGGCGGCGGGCATCGAGCCCCCAGAGTACCCCGAGACTCTCGAGTACACTGACGCGACCGGGAGGACGACGATCTCCGAGCTGCGTGACTTTGACGTAGCTGTGACGGATGCTGGCCTGGACGACTGGCAGCATCTGATTCGGAGGGTAAACCCTCTAACTTGTATAACTTTTGTGTAAGAACACATTTGATTGAGTTTGTTCAATTGTTGAGAATTTCTTTTGAAAATGCAGGTTGCGCCGTCTCGGTTCGTGGCGTTGTGGAGGGTGGCCAACCGGCTGCGAGCTACTGCCGTCGAGGCACTTGTTGGCGGTCGAGGTCGTCAGGTATGAACCTTACGCCTATCTCATTTTTGATTTTTGATTTTCCGATTTTGCTTGAATCGATTGACATGAGCCCATTTATTGTTTACAGGGTGACCTCGAGCTGGAGCGAGAGTTGACCCAGTCTCGGGAGGAGAGAGCTCGCTTTTTTGAGGGAGCTCGAGGTTCGGGACGCCGAGATCGCCGTTCTTGCGGCGAGAGTTGCAGAGTTGGAGGGCGCCCAGCAGTAGTTTTGTGTAGCTTTTTTGTATTGGCGGTATTTTGTACATTTGTACATTTGGACCATCATTTTGAACATTTTTTGGACTTTGTTCGGGGCTCGAGCCCCCAGTTTGTTGCACATTTCCTTTGTTTGGTGTATATACGACGGCCTGAGTGCCTTTGCTGCTGGGTTGTGTTGCTTGTATCTGCAGGTTATTTTTGAACAAGTTTGGTAGATTACGGTTTACGCCGTCATGCTGCCGAAATTTACATAGAAAACACGCAAAGCATACATTTATATATACATATGGCCTTAATTAGCGCAAAACGAGTGACTCAAAAGAATGCAAAAATTTTGCCGGAAATGACCGGACGGTAGGGAGGGTTACCCCCTAAAAAAAAAAAAAAAAAAAGAAATCTATAAGTTAGAAATGTAGAAATGAAATTAAGAAATTGAAATTAATATAGAAATGTTGAGATTTGGTAAAATAAATTAAATGAGAAATATTAAAAACGAAAATTATTCTCTAAAATGATGAATTAAAATGAAAATTACTTCCTAAAATGAAAATATACAAGTGTGATAAAATGGGAAAATGTCGACGTCGCCACGAAATGCGTGCCCGCGAAATTAGGAAACCTAAAACATGGTAATCTTCTCGTATTTACCAAAATAATAACCCGTAGGAATAGGAAATTATTCGTCATGGGATTAGGAAAGATCCAACGCGGAAATCACAGAAGTGAAGCTGAGGAAGAGGCGCAGCATGAGCTGCGTCCCTTTGAAGAGGCGCAGCAGGCTGTGCTGTTCTGACGGATTTTTGGAAACAGAAATTAGTATAAATAGAAGCGCGGGTGGAGCTTTTATTCACATAATTCTTCCGTCTCTTCTTCGTCTATTTACATAAAATTCTCAAAAGAAATTTTTCATCATGAATACTTTGGAGATCCGCTTGAAGGAATGGACCAACGAATTTTCGAATATGGAGAAGCATGATATGGGTGCTTATAATTTTGGGTCTTTGTTGAGTTTAATACTCATCAAGGTTGTTAAACCGTTCTTGGATGCTTGCCTTGGCTATTGGGACCCGAATTACCATGTTTTTGCGTTCCCTGGAGGTGATATTTGCCCATTTCTTGAAGAAATTGCTGCTATTGGTGGATGGGATCCCGAACATTTGCCTGGCATTCCTTCTACTTCGCAAGGGTATAAGAGCAAATTTAGAGACTTGCTTGAATTGACTAGACTTGAGGTGGACCGTCTAGCTACCTCGAAAGGCGTGAGAATGTGGGACTTCATAGATCGATTCATCAACAGAGCCGACCCCACCGTTTCCCATGTTGCTAGGCGGAGGGCATTTGGCTTTTGCTTGTTGCATGTGTATGTCTTCCAAGGGCATGTTGATGAAGACTTGAGAGGTGATCCCCGTATTTTGGGCCTTGTTGAGCAGATGGAGCTGCGCAGGAGCCCAGCTTGCTTATGCTTAGGGGAGATTATTTTGGGCTTGGATAGTAGGAAATCCAACCGCGATCTACCGTATTTGGGAAGCCCTGTCCTTTTGCAGGTAAAAGACGTTTTTTTTTTGATGTCTAATACCTGCTTTTGGTAGGTTTGGCTTATGGAACGGCTCCGATTGATCGAGCCCCCAGTTCATGTGCTTTCCTATCATGCCCGCTCGATTGCTATGAGGACGAGGTTGTACATGGTGGACTTCACTCGGGTCTGTGATTATTGGAAGAACAAGCTGAAGAGCGACGATGGCCCGTTGATTAGGTGGGTCGTACCGTGGTGGCACCTCAAATCTGTCACTGGAGTGTCTTCTTTGGATCCCACTAGATCCGTGCGCATTCCTGGATTGGAGTTTATGGTGTGTATCTTCCCGGAAAGACTGATGAGACAAGTTGGGCTAAAACAGACGATCCCAGGGCTTGACACCGTCCCGCAGACTGCTATGGCGCTTACTACAGAGAGCCGAAGAGAGTGGGCTATTAAATGGGCCCAAAGAAACATGTGGTTCTTGAATTTCTCTGCCAATGCCTTGTGGGTGTCGGATTCTTATCTGAGATGGAGAAAGGCTACTACTCCGGAAGAGCGCGAGAGACTGAGGAAGCGCGAGCCCGTTGACTACAAGGTGCGCGAGGGAGAGAAAGAGAAAGAGAAGCACCTGACAGAGGGAGAAGAAGAAGCCGGGTTTCAAGTTGTTCATCCTTCGAAGAAACCAAAGACTACTCCTGTCGCGGAAATGGTGATCGGCAAGAATGGAAAGGCTAGGCCTCGAGAAAGACCGTTGGAGATTAGGTCTGAAGTGGCGCAAGAGCGTCCGGCTCGAGGTCGTGACAAGAAATATGATAAGAATGACAAGGGCAAGGGGAAGATGGAGGAATAGCCCGAGTCTTTATTTATTATTTGATTATTATTATTTATTGTTGTTGTAATAAAAAAGGCGGGGTTTTTAGAATCCTAGCCTATTCTAGTTTTATTATGTAGCGTACTATTATTATCAGAAAATGAATGAAATAAGAAAAGGTTAAATGGTTATGAAACCGTTGTGATTTTCTATCTATTATTCTTGTCGAATTTCAAATGCAATGCAAATGTCCTTCTATTTACATTTTAGATATAACGGGTTGAATCCTGTGAAGGATTGCCTACGTATTCACTTAAAAAAGTGAAATCAAACCCTTGCGCGTAGTTCGAGTAAATATAAAAGAATAATTGTTCTAAGCAAGAGCTTGTAATGAACGTAGAAAATAAGCATGGGCTTTTGCTTACTCTGAAGGTGCGAATTTAGTTTATTTGATGATGCGAGGATGACAAATTTGTCAAAAATGCAAGAGCACAGTGACATTAGCTTATTTCAGCTTGGCCAGGGGCCGTTTGTTTAGTGCCACAAGAGCGATACGTGGGGTTACGCGAGGCGCGTTTTCGTTTCTATTCTAGGCATAGTATCGTTTTAGTTGGTCAAGGTTTGTTGGGTTTGAAAACTCATTCCCGTCTAGGTCTGTGATTCTAACCGCACCCCCTGGGAGTATGGATTTGACTAGAAATGGTCCGGCCCAATTAGGTTTGAATTTTCCCCGTGGGTCAACAGGTAAAAGAGCTCTAACCGATTTGAGCACTAAGTCTCCTTCTTTGATGTTTCTTGGCCTAACCCTTTTGTTGAAAGCTCGTTTGATACGTGCTTGATATGTTTGGACATTAAGTAAGGCGCGTAGCCTACGTTCATCCAGGAGGATGAGTTCTTCATATCTATCCTTCTTCCAATCGGCTTCCGGGATTTGACTTTCTAGTAAAATACGCAAGGATGGTATTTCTAGCTCGACTGGTTGTACAGCTTCCATGCCGTATGTCAAATAGAAAGGAGTGGCCCCAGTGGGCGTCCTAACAGATGTACGATACCCCCACAAAGCAAAGGGTATCTTGCTTGGCCAATCTCTATAGTTGCCAATCATTTTCTTGGGAATCGTGACAACATTCTTGTTTGCCGCCTCTACCACGCCGTTAGTCTGTGGTCTATATGGCGAAGAGTGGTGATGCTTAATCTTGTATTTGGCTAGCAATTGCTCGGTCTCAGCTTGGAAATGTGATCCATTATCACTAATGATCTCATGTGGGCAACCATATCGACAGATGATGTTGTTTTGTATGAACTTTGCCACATTTTTAGCTGTAAGACTAGTGTAGGAAGCCGCTTCTACCCATTTGGTGAAATAGTCAATTGCTACTAGGATGAAACATTGACCTCCTGTTCCGGCTGGTGTTATCTTCCCGATTATGTCAATTCCCCATGCAGAAAATGGCCAAGGAGATGTCATTGTATAGAGTAATGAAGGAGGGACATGTTGTACATTCTCGAAGATTTGGCAATTGTGGCAATGTCTTACGTATTTGATGCATTCGGATTCCATTGCGGTCCAATAATATCCCAAAAGTGTGATTTTATTTGCCATCATAGGCCCACTCATGTGAGAACCGCATTCTCCGTCGTGGACTTCTTCCATCACCTTTCGTGCCTGTGAATGATCAAGGCAACGTAGGACTACACCAAGAGGTGTTCTTTTGTATAATTCTCCTTGCATAAGAACGTATTGGGAAGCTAGTAGGCGTATAGCACGTTGTCCCCTCTTGTCCATATCCGGTGGATAGGTACCATTAAGCTTAAAATTCAGGATTGCTTGGAACCAGGGTTCCTGCGCGATCTCTTCTTCATCGGTGATTTGGTGGACATAAGCCGGCTCTGACCGTCATTCGATGCACAAAGGCATTTCCATCATGCGATCCGGCATATTAATCAGAGATGCAAGTTTCGCAAGAGCGTCTGCAAATTGATTTTCTTCCCGAGGTAGGTGTAGGTAGGTTACGTGATTAAAGAATTGAGCGACTTGGTCTATTCTAGCCTGATAAGGTGCGAGGCTTTCGCTTCGGATTTTCCAAGATCCTGTAACTTGGTTGATGATCAGTGATGAATCCCCATGTACTCGGAGGTTTTTAATGCCTAAGCTCACTGCCGCTTGTAGTCCAATGAGACAAGCTTCGTACTCTGCAGCATTGTTTGTCACCTCGAAGTCGAGTTTGACAGCAATTGGTGTATGCTCGCCTTCAAGAGAAATGAGCAACACTCCTATTCCGAATCCTCTTAAGTTCGATGCTCCATCAAAGCACAGGTCCCAGGAGTCTACATCAGTTTGGAGTATATCCTCGTCTGGAAATGACCAAGTATCTATTGTTGGTGCGTCATTAATGGGATTTTCTGTGAAAAATTCAGCGACCGCGCGACCTTTGATAACTTTCAGTGGCACTTATTTGAGGTCGAATTCTGAGAGCATCAGGGTCCATCTTGCTAGGCGTCCGTTGAGGACGGGTTTCTCGAAGAGGTATTTGACTGGATCCATTTTGGAGTATATTTTGACGGAGTAGCTAAGCATGTAATGGCGTAGCTTCTTCGTTGCCCACACAAGAGCGAGGCATGTCTTTTCGAGTTGTGAGTATTTGCACTCGTACTCCAAGAACTTTTTACTAAGATAGTAGATAGCTCTTTCTTCACTTCCTACAGTTTGAGCCAGCATGGCACCCATGGTCGTTTTGTTTCATTCTTGTGAGATATAAACCAAGAGGTTGATCTCGTTGAGGTGGCATGAGCACTGGTGGTTTAGCCAATATCTCCTTGATCCGGTCGAATGCCTTTTGACAATCATCATCCCACATGGTATGGTCTGTTTTCTTGAGTTTCTTGAAGATAGGCTCACAAATCATTATAAGTTTCGATATGAATCGACTTATATACTGCACTTTTCCCAGGAATCCTCTGACTTCTTTTTCTGTTTGAGGTTGTGGCATTTCAATCAGAGCTTTGATTTTAAAAGGATCTATTTCTATACCTCGTTGGCTAACAACGTATCCCAGGAGTTTGCCAGATGTTACCCCGAATGTGCATTTCTGAGGATTGAGTCTCATGTTGTATTTTCGTAGCCTTGCGAAGAACTTGCGAAGGTTCGCAATATGTCCCTCTCTTTCCTTGGACTTGACAATCATGTCATCTACGTATACCTCAACTTCTTTGTGCATCATGTTATGTAGGAGTGTAGTTGCGGTGCGTTGATATGTAGCTCCGGCGTTGATCAATCCTAACGGCATTACCGTATAGCAATAGGTTCCCCATTGGGTGACGAATGCGGTCTAATGCATATCTTCCATGGCCATCTTGATTTAGTTATAACCCGCATACCCATCCATGAAGGATAGTAACGCGTGGTCAGGGGTGTTGTCCACTAATATGTCGATATGAGGTAGAGGGAAGTCATCTTTTGGACTTGCATTGTTTAAGTCCCTAAAGTCAACACAAACACGGATTCTCCCATCCTTTTTGGGTACGGGTACTATGTTAGCTACCCAGTCAGAATACTCGGAAACTTTGATGAACCCGGCTTTGAATTGCTTGTCAACTTCTTCCTTAATCTTTAGAGCCCATTCTGTTCTCATTCGTCGAAGCTTCGTTTTTCTGTGTTTGAAACCGGCTTAATCGGAATCCTATGTTCGGCGATATCCCTGTCGATCCCTGGCATGTCTTTGTAGGACCAAGCGAAAACGTCTTTGAATTCATTTAGGAGGTCTATGAAATCGGCCCTTTCGGTAGAGCTCAAGGTAGTCCCTATCCTAAGTTCTTGGAGTTCTAGTTCGGTTCCTACATTGATGGGTTCGGTGTCCTCTATTACTGGTCCCCCTTCCCCTTCTTGTAGTATTTCTTTGGCTACGTAGGGAGGTATTTCGATCGAGTCTGGGTCTTGGTCATCCTCAGTATCATCGTAAACAGAATTGCACTCAAGATAACACAAAGAGTAAGCGAGTAACCCGATTTATTCATATTAAAATTTGAGTAAAGTTGAAACAAAGAAGCCAACTGATCCATGGTCAGTGGTGGCAAAGGGACAGTGGTTGGGGCATTTCCCGAACTACTGTGACTACTCGAGGCTAAGCTAGGAGAAACAAAGGGAGTGGGGATGACGACAGGAGTAGACTCTCTAGACTCCGACTCTGACTCCGACTCCGACTCCGACTCGAACTCATCGTCTTCTGGTTCTCCTTTGAACATCTCTTCTTCTCCAGTGGTGAGCTTGAAGAGTCTTCCTTGATTGTTGGTCCATTTGATTGATTTTCTCCATCCTTTCTGCTGTCTTACGTTGGTTTCTGTGATTAACGCGGTGGGGTTGAAACGATCGTCTAGAAGTATCATGGTAATGATCTCATCCTGCGCGGCCCTAACGAATCGATCTTCTCCAAACAATAGGCTAACAGCTTGTTCGTCTAAGCAAGGAGCTTGACGGGTTTTGACGGTAGGAACCGTTTCTGGAGGGATAAAGTAGCAATCGTGAAAGATCTCGATTCCGGCTAGCTTCCTCTCGAGATAATGCCAAGGTTCGGGAAATCCGTGAAAGAGTTCTAGACTTCCTTCTTGAACAAAGTACCCATTTAAACTAGGGAGATAGGGTCGCATTTGGACTCCTACGTGCTTACGGTTTTGGATTTGGGCAAGCATTTCGAGAACCTCCTCTTTTGTGGGTTTGTACCCTAGTCCGAGTGGTATCCTCTTTGAGTTGCCTTCCTTGTATGGTGCGAAGGTGTTTCTTCGAGTTGAGTTTAAAGGCATTCCAGGGAAGTATCCCTGGGTTTTGAGTATGTGGTTGACCACCAAGTTGGAGTAGGGATTATAGTATAAGGGTGCCAATTCGCTTTCTATGACACTTACACTTTGGAAGCCCCCAAGTTCGTACACGGGATCCGCAAGGACTTGATTGTTTGACTGTTTTTCGATTATTGCCTTGATGGGTGACGAAGTGATCGTCACTACTTTGCCATTTAGTGGGATCTTGATCTTTTGATGAAGAGTGGATGTTACCGCTTTGGAAGCGTGAATCCACGGCCTCCCCAGAAGTATGTTGAAGGAAGTTTCGATGTCCACTATTTGGAAGTTAACCTTTCGTTCGATTGGCCCTGTGGCTATGGTTAGGTTAACAAGTCCTACCACCTTTCGTCGTGTACCGTCATATGCACGCACACCTTGATTGGTAGGGGTCCAATCCGACTCTTTCATGCCTAGCTTGTATGCTGTTTTGAGGGGTATGACGTTGACTGCAGAGCCATCATCCACCAAGGTCATTAGCACATTCTTGTTTAGATAAATGACAGTGATGTATAGAGCAAGGTTGTGACTAGCGCCAAAAGGTGGCAAATCTTCGTCCGAGAAAGTAATAGGATTACTTAGCTTCGGTGATTCTTGGAAGACCAAGTTGACTACATCTTCAGGAGTGGAGTTATGTGCTACATTTAGTTTGGCCAAAGCTTGCAGTAAAGCTTGGCGATGTGGGAATGAGCTTGCTACTAATTGACAGACTGAAAGATCAGCCTTTGTCTTTTGTAATTGCTTGAGCAAATGATCAGTGGAGTCATCTTCGTTGTCAATTGGTGTGATGACGTTGGTTGGACCATTTTGAGTAGTGCTTTGATATGGGCGACCCGAACGAGTTAGGTGGTCCACATCTTGGTCTTCACCATTTTGGACTATTTCTTTGACTAGGGAGTTTTCAGTGAGATACTTGTCCTCGTCATCGTCGGCCCAAACTCCATTGATTGCAGTTAGTTCCCTCATTCTCATGATATCACCTTCTAGTCGTATGATTTGATCAACTAGTTTATCAACCACGGTGATTACTTCTTGCATAGTAGCGTTTTGAGAGAAGATTAGTGGCACATGTTCTTTGGGTGTTGCGTTGGGATCGCGTAAAGTTGTCACCACGTTTTCTAATTCCCAAACTTGTCTATCCACATTCCTTGCCCATGTGATGAAGTTGGAAATGGTAGGGGAGATAGTAGAGCAGAGCCCTTCATTCTCGATTGCATAAATTTCATTTTCGCATGGAGAAATGAGGTGTGAACAATCTAAGGTAGATTCATCACTTGTGATCACTAGAACTCCAAGAGGATTCCCAGTGTTGTTGGGCTTTCCTCCCGGTGGTATTGGTAGTCGACCATCTTTAATCATGTCTTGAAGCACGTTTTTCAACTTGTAGCATTTTTCTGTGTCGTGTCCCTTGCCCCTATGGTATTCACAGTACGAGTTCTCGTCCCAGAATTTGGACTTTCTTTCGGGTTCGGGAGTAGGTCCGATGGGTTGGAGTTTACCTTGCTTCATTAACCTTTTTAGAGCGTTGGAGTAAGTGTCCCCAAGATTTGTGAATTTCCTTGGTGGGGTACTTTTCTTGGATGGCTCGAGAAGGTTAACTTCATCGGTCTTGCTAGTAGAGACGTATGAACGACTTGTGGACCCTTGATATCCTCGACCTACCGTTTTGGACAAGAGTCCTTTACGGATGTCATCTTCAATCCTTGTCCCTAGTACGGTTAAGTCCTTGAAAGTTTTAATGTTTTGGTATCTCAAATGATTGGCATAGATGGGTTTGAGATTATCCACAAACTTTTCCACAAGGGTAGCCTCATCCGGGCGTTCAACTAGTTGGGTGCTAGTCTTCCTCCACCTACTTAGGAAGTCGGTGAATCCCTCTTTGTTATTTTGGGTAAGAACCTCTAGAGTACGCATGTTGACTTGGATCTCGGCATTATCCGCATATTGTTTAGAGAACTCGATTGCGGCGTCTTCCCAAGTGGCGACCTTCTTGTGATCTAAGGAGTAGAACCATTGCTTTGGGATAGTGTCAAGAGATGAAGGAAAGATCCTTAAGAACATCTCGGGTTTGATGCCTTTGATAGACATGTAATCCTTGAAGGCACGGATGTGGTTCAAAGGGTTCTCGTGTCCCTTGAACTTAGGGATATCCGTCCTATTGAAGTTAGTTGGCAATTTGGAATTGACGGCCTCATACTTGCGATTGTTCTCCCTATAAATGTCATCCCCCTTAAGGTACATCAATTGCTCCTCTAAGTATTGGAGTCTTTTCTCAGCTATAGTCATCCCCATGAGAGGATTTTCATCATCAGAGTTACCTATTACTTCACATTCGTGAGGGGGCAACCTTCCCTCTACGGCATAGATACGGCCTTCAATGAGTTCAAGGCGGTCATAGACTTGGTCTTGGGTGACTTACATTTGGGCTAGCGCGGCTAGGATTCGATCATTACCATTTTGAAGTTGGTGGAGATTTGTTTCGCTGGATCCGGGCATCTTGAAAACTGGACAAGAGATCGGCGACGAATCAAAACACAATCGACCATTCTAACACACTTGCTAAAAGAAGAAATGTTTTGACTCGTGAAGTGGGTGTGTGCCACTTGTGTTGAGTGATGGTTGAAGAAAGACAAGGTTTTTGAAAATTTGTGTCCTAGTCAACTGTAGTGTAGTTGTAGGAGTGGACTCGAAGTGAGGTTTTGAAATGGGCTTGTGGCCCGAATTTTGATATGACAAACGGACAGAGTTTTGACCGGATTTTGCGCTAATTGAAAGCCTATTTCGAAATTTTGTTTGAAAATGGGTTTTGATTTTTGAAAACTCGTCATGGTTTTGTTTAGAAGTGGTGATCACGTAAGGTACAAACATTTATACAAGCATTATAACGGGATGCTGAGTGCATTTAAAAGGGTTTTGGTTTAAAGGGTGGATTGCCATACCGAACCATCAAACCCGAAGTCTGTGGAGAGGCTCGTACCAAACAAGAGTAAGGCCGATTCCTAGTCCATTTCCTCAAGTAGTGAAAGCCCTTGATACAAACAAGAGTAAGCATCATGGTATGGATGACGTCAATCGCTATCCATCCTTAGGCCCAAATAAGAATTAGGACCGTTTAGACGGGACGATTGGTCGAATGGGTTGAGTTGGGCCTAGGAAGGCCGAATAAAACGGTCTAGGAAGACCGAGTTATGAAAATCGACAATTGTCTTGTACAAATTATTCCCTAACCTTGTTCAAGTTTCACCCTTGCTACACGTAAGTGTATTATCCCCAGTGGAGTCGCCAAATTGTGGACAGCGGGGGCCCACGGGGGCGCTTGGGAGGAAAAGAGAAACAAGCGTTTGCATTTTTGTATGGAGTCGCCACCAATTTTTATGGGAAATTGGAACCGTTCGAATACCTCGTGTCATGTCAAGACACAAAGTAAAGACATGAACACTAAGCAATCGTTACCCTTAGCATTCTATGTCTAGAATGACTCTCGTGGATGCCAATGAACACGGGTGTTCACAGATATCTGGAGTAAGGGGTGAGGGTACGTATTCGGAAGTTCTTTTGATCGAACACCTAATCCCGCCCGCCTCGATAGCGGCCTCTACTAATGATTAGGGAAGTTATTCGTAATTGATATATCGTCAGCTATATGTATGCAATGCAACATCCAAGTTTTAAATCCTAGCATGTGAGAATTAATACTAAGTCGGTGAAACACGTAATTAGCAAACAATTGGGTCGAAGTAGGATTTATTGTTCAATTACATGTGAAAACATACAAATGATAAAAGAAATACAATAATTATGAACTACAATAATGAAAATTACAATAATTACATTGGATTAGGTGATTTATGTCGAAAATACCTTTAAAACGGATAATTTGAGAAAAAGAATAGAAGCATAAATTACGAACGGATCAGAAGGTGATAATACGATTAATAATTAATTATACGTATGTTAAATAAACTAGGTCAAGGCAAAAACGGAGTTCAGGGACAGAATTCAACCCGGAACAGGCGCAGCAGAGCTGCGTCCTTTGGAATTGGCGCAGCAGACGCTGCGTCTGTTCCTGACCTGAATTCTGGCGGTGAAGCCGGAATTGCGTGTTGTTAATATTAATTGGTGAATTTAATGATCGATTTGAAGGAAAAGTAGATCTATATACTTACATATTCATATATGTTTTAATTTAATTTGTCATAAAATTAAAGATGGATCTTATGCATGCAAACATTAAAACAAAATAAGAAAGAAACATTATTCTTACATTGTATTTTCGGTTTATGGGCACAAGAGAGATCACCTTTCTCTCTTGTTCTTGTGCTATCCTTTAATGGAAGAACTAAGATCCAAGTGTAGGATCTCTCCCAAAGCTTAATACCCAAGGCTTACTCTTAATTAAAATTAATATTATAAAAACTAGTACAATATTAATCTTGTAGAAAAAGACCCAAAATATTATAGAACACTTAATATTTCGGTTTTATGGGAGAGGAAGAAGGAAGCTTATTATCTCTCTAGAATTCTTATTTTAGATGAGTAAAAGTATGAATGAATTATCAATAATAATATTGAGTATATGGTAAAAGGAGAGGAAAAACCAAGTGGTTTTTCCTTCTCTAAAAACCGGGTGGAGTAGGGGGTGGAGGGAGCCAATACATGCACTTGTTTATCTTCACAAGGTAAACTAGGGTTGCATGGCTACTAAAGCAAACAATCATTATGTTTACCAGTAATTTAAACAAACACAATATTTGCTTAAACCACCTCCCATTTTCGGCACATTGGATAATATGGGATCCATTTTATTTTTGTCAATTTGTCTTATGTCATATGTAACATAAATTTGTTATGTATTTTTAACATATTAAAAATCAACGTATTAATAAAAATACGTCATATTCAAAAATCGACTTAGTAATTCATAATTACTTGTACCAAAATAATTTACCAATTTATAAATCGTATTTATAATAATTCATTCAAATTTAATTGTTTCCTTAAACAATAATTTCCTCTGAGTAATGATACAATTCGATTACTCAGACCGTATCTCATTTTAATCAATTTCAATGTGATACGTAAATTTTACTTCCAAAATCGTCCGTCAATTTTCAAGTAATTTAATTAACTCGTAACATTATACGATTAATTAAATGATCAATTTAGAGTGTTGCCCTATAGGTATGACCTAGGGGATCAACTGATCACCACCGTCGCACGACATGTCAGTAATGTCAAACTCTAGTCAGCCAATCATTACCGATATATGTTGATCAGTTGACAGTAAAATATTACTTCTCAATTGTATTCTTTATAATGAGATTTAAACATGTGATCATCATGATCAACAGTCGTGATCGCATTATTGTCGGAGGACACAAATTCCAACAATCTCTCACTTGTCCTCGACAAGTGTGCGTCACCAATTCTCTTGTCTTATTACTATCTCCCACTCAATGCAAGGTGTCTTTCAGGTCGTACTTGCAAGTGATCATATCGAGAGTGGTTTCCTCGATCTGGAGAATAACTGATTGACCGGACTTATCTATCATAGATACTTTCTGAGCGTGGCCACGCATTTCCAGTTCATTACTCCTCGAGTGGCCCTGAGATATTGTTATAACCCTGACTAGGGGTGGACAATTCCTATCGCACTTATTCCCTTCGACTAGCCACAGCCATCATAACCCAAAATATGCCCATTTAACCCCATTTACGAAGGTCGTAGTAACACAAATCAAAGTTAATCTGAAACTGTGCCATCTTAGGTGAACAGTCTTTAGTCAAAAGAATCGACTCATTCGAATACTATAGTAGCTCTCGCCACGACCAGGCTATATAAATTTGCCAGAACTCTATAGGCGGTCATTAGGCCCGACAAAATGTTCCTAACAGTCTGCCTATGTGATCGACTAGTCATCTCACATGACTCTATGGCACTTGAACTTGCCATCAATCGCATCACACTCTAGTCACTTCGAGAAGTCACCTCATGCAAGTAACTATGGGCAAATACAATGTTAATCCATGTTCACTTTAACGGGGTTCAATTGTCTCCACAACCCGTTTGGATATAACAATTGTACAAGGTGAGTTAATAATAACTCAAACGACAAATGTCAACATCACACTCGGGTAGTCAATATCATATTACAACCTTGTGATGTATATCGTAAGTGTAAACACTTATTGATTGCAATAGAAGTTTAACATGCCATGTGTCCATGTGTTCAAACTTCTTACACTTGCATTTTCCTTTACATTCATGTTCTCTCTCATAGCATGAACCTTACCAAGTACACATCAAGGTTCCCGACCTCGGTTTTGGTTCTTTATCTTGAAAGAACTTACTTATCGATTATCACATAACGAACGAATTTGTGGTGAATGATATAACTTGTACTGATCAAGTACTCCATCCACACACAATGCACTAGGTACATGTTTTGCAGAGTCTTGCAACAATTTGCCAAGACGATTGGCCTAGCACTTCTCACAAGTCCTAGCATAGTTAGGAAAGATTAGTTTTGAGTAACTTCTTATTCAACTAAGTATCTTTCCAAAACTTCTTATTTCTCTTTCTAGGCTTGAAAGATTTAGGATTCTCATAAATCCTTACATGTGCTCGGATTTTCATTAATATGCGCAACCTCTTAACACATATAAGAGCATTCTGACAAACACCAAAATCGCTCATTGGATTCTACTTGAGAATTCATGACGTTTCTATTGTGGCTTACCAATGAATCATCATGCTCTTATGCATATGATTCACCATTCGACATGTGCATGATCATTCTAATGGCGGAAACATTAGTTACTAATAATCATGAGATCAACCATTCTTAGGTTCAATGAACGACCATGACTGCTAATGGCAATTCCATTTTCATCTATATGAATAACCTATGTGTATGTTGATACGATGTGTATCTCTTAATACTAATCCAACATCTCTTGATGTAATTGGATTCATCATAGTCCATTTTCATCCAGAATTGAAAACTCAAAACTTCCTCTAAGAAGGAAGGTGTTCGCTCGTCATTCTTTAACGAGTGGTGAGTTGTAAACATTTAAAGGATGATAGCTCCCACTAAATTCCATGTCTTCACATGATAATTTCCTAACTCCCACTCAATTCCACATATTTCGAAATTGACTTCTCAATCGAAACTTTACTTTTCAAGAATTGAAATATAAATTGCATTGCCAAGTTATTAAGATAAAACCATATATGTTCCCATCATATCCCTTCAAAATACCTATTTTGAAGTGGTCTTATCTTAACCTTATGAAAATATTTTAATCTCTAACTCTCACATATCATAATGATGTGTAGCGATGTCATTATTTAAATATAAATAATATCTAGAACACGTCCTTCGAAATACCCTTTCCGAAGGAGGTTTAACCATTTCATAATGAGGTTAAGTAATGACATTTGCGTGGTTAAAACTTGGCCATTGAAGATATCGGTATATCAATCTTTGCAACTCGATCATAACTAGTATGTGACTTTGATTCATTTAGGCTCTTAAGTAAATCTCAAGGTTGAAACTATTGGTCAAAATTTTCATAAACTTAGTCAAAAACTTGTTAAGACTTTACATTAGTCATTTTTCTTCCAAAACTTTCTTTTGGTCTCCTCGTGTAGTTATCTTGAGAATATACTCTTATGATTACTTCACTTGGTCTCTTTAGTCATATAGAACTAACTTGAGACCATAGATCTCATCTATTCGGTAAACTATGTAAATAGATATACCTTCATTCAAATCATTCTCTCTTGCGTAGATCTTCATTTACACAAGTACACAATTTTATCTTGCCTTGTGTGTTGTGTCCTCATTTTTCTCCCACTCTATCTTTAGAATAAACACACTATAGATTCAAAGATAGCATATGAGACACAAATAATGATGTTGAAGTATAAGGAGAACTATCTCATAGATAGACTAATAGTTATTGATTTCGTATGTGTACTTGGTGATTGACATACCTTTAAGAGAGTTCATAGACTCAACACCACTTTATAAATGATCATACACAAGCCTTAAGCATGTGGACATATAATGAATCCCGTCATTATAGTTGTCTATTAGATCACTTTAAGTGAATAATCTTATGTTTCTAAGAGCAAGCATTTTAAAGATGAATTTTAGAACAAAAAGGATAAATGATAAAGCGGGTGACTTGGGTTGCAAACCAAGTCACCATTATCCAAAATACAACCCATTATCCAAAATACCTTTCCATGTCGAACACGGAAACTTAAGGTTCTAAAATCCAAAACATAATTTAAAATAAGACAATGAAAAGCAAAGCTCCATGAAAGCTATCCCTAGCTTCTTGATGGTTTCTCATGCTTGCTTTTCCTTTCCCTTGTCTTTGCTTGGTGGAGGCCCTATTTACAATAAAAAGGGAGATACATTATCACAACTTTGCATCATAATACCATAGTTGAATTAGAAACATAAAAGAAGGATAGTCATTTACCTACTGGAGTGATCTTTCCAGCCTTAATATCACCAAGGTATTTGGAACAATTTCTTTTCCAATGTCCCATACCATTACAATAATGGCATTTATCAAGAGGACCCTTCTTGATTTTTGAAGTGCTAGCTTCACAAGTCTTAGCTTTGGTGAATGTGGGAGCTTGCTTTTTACCCTTCCTCCCATTCTTCTTGAATTTCCCCTTACTCTTAGTGCTTATGTTAAGCACATCCTTTGGTGGGTTCACATTTAACCCCATGTCCCTTTCGGCTTGCACAAGTAACTTGTGCAATTCTTCAAGAGACACATCCTTGTCTTGCATGTTAAAATTCACTCGGAATTGAACATACGCTTTCACTTTGGACAAGGAGTGTAGAATCCTATCTACAATGAGTTCTTTGGGGATTTCAACCTTTTGAATCTTCAATGTCTCGACAAGCTCCATAAGTTTGAGCACATGAGGGCTAACCTTTTGGCCCTCCTTGAAGTCGAGATCAAAGAATGCCGTGGCCGCCTCATATTGGACGATCCGCGGAGTTTGTGAAAACATTGTCACAAGCTTGGAGTAAATCTCATTAGCATTGCCCATTTTAAAGGCTCTCCTTTGGAGGTCCGCTTCCATCGCAAATATCAAGACATTTTTCATTGCGGCGGACTCCTTTTGGTAAGCCTCATATGCTTCCCTAGTGGCGGCGGTCGACCTAGTAGTAGGTTCGGGTGGAGAGGCCTCGGTAAGGTAACGAAGCTTGTCGTCACCTTGGGCGGCCAATTTGTGTTGGGCATCCCAATCGGAGAAATTTGACCCATTCTTTTCAAGTTTACATCGATCCATGAAGGATCGGAGCCAAGAATTATTAGCGAGAGGCGTGGCGTTTGGTGTTGGTGTTGCCATTTGTTATGAGAAAAAGAAGTGGTCTATAAAACAAAATATAAAGAGTAAAACAAATGTCGTTTTAATAATAATACTCGTAAAATGTATGATTTAAACAAGTTTTATGCATTTTTCTAGTGACCTCTACCCAACTAGATAAATGATTCCAAGACCCAAATTCATATCAACTTAGGCACGGGGTAGCCGATGAAACCTTTATCAATATAACTCGGTGGATTAACTTTTAATCGATTCTACTTTTAGAACTCTTGGTCGATAAAATTATTCTAATGTTTATCTATAGCCCAAAACACATCAACAAGGGCACGGGGTAGCCGATAAAACCCTTATCAATAACTTTTGTTTAGTTCAATCCAAATTTCGAATAAATGTGTCCATTATCCAAACCCACATTAACTTAGGCACGGGGTAGCCGATGAAACCCTCATCAACATGAATTCGGTGGATTAGACATTTATCACCCACTTCCCCGACGTAACAAGGTTTGTACCCCGGGGTAGCCGAGTGCACTCCCTCGCGAAATAGGTTTTCATGGTTTCTACTATTTGGTAAGGCTATGTCTCAATTTATTGTTTTAGCGAGAGGTCATGTCAATTTATTATCTATCACGTTTTAAGTGAATTAAAGCGGTGAACTACGATAATTTTAATTGACACGGTCGATAAACTCGATAAAATAAGGATGCATGTTTTAGTAATGGCGATTTAGCGATGCATGTGACATAAAATAAAACGCAAGCATAAAAATAAATAAATCCTAGTATGGCCTTTCCTAAAATAGAAAAACTATTTAACTATTACATATTCGGAAACCAACTCCATTGGTCCCTTGAACTTCGGTTGTGGCACGCATCTCGAGGTAACACCGTCTTTATGTATCGCCATCTTGAAGAAATCCGTCTTTGGGAACTCCGGAATGAATAAAATTACATAATAAATTACATAATTTCCTATTATACATTTGTAACTAAAATAAAATAAATCTATTAAATTACAAAACGGTGATACGAGATCACAAAAATTACAACCGAATCGATATTCCCATACATTTCGGGAAATACCAATTAAAACTAAGGTCATACTAAGTAAAATTACATAATTCAAAAATTACATAAATTAAAATTATGACAATCATAAAGAAAAAGCAGCATTATAATATGTATGAACATGCTCAATTTTATGCTAAATCGCCTTTAATTAGCCAATATCGTATATTACTCGGTTTTTACGGATTTGCGTGATTTCAACATTTTACCATCACAAAAATTACATAAATTCATATTTATGCATAAGTTAATTACCCTAACCTCTTAGGACTCAAAATTTATTCTTCACTAATAATTTGACCATAATTAACTCATATTTATAAAATTGTTCATTAATGGACTAAAAATTACAAAAATAAGCTATAAACTTCAAACAAATCACAAAATTTCAAATAAATTTGAAATTTGAAATTTAAACTCATGAACATTCTGGAAAAATACCATGACACTCATAATATTCAAAAACATAGGTTAAAAATTTCGAAATTTTTCCGGAAAAACAATGTTGCGGTTTATCGGTTTTTAATAAAATAATCATAAAAACATGAGAAAAATTTTATTCATCAACTTTTCAATTTTATATCTGAAAAAGATAATAAAATGCAACATTGGACGTTTTTCCTTAGTCATAGATTATGTTTTATTAATTTTTCACTAATAATGTCACTATTTATGCTATTTTTTTTTCAAAAATCCATAAATCATGCAAAAAGACTTCACTATAGCCCATTATTTTACACACATCTTGTAAAATTGCATATGAAAACATAATAAATCTCTATGACCAGATTCGAAATTTATCTCATATTAACCTATTTTTCACCTAAATCCGAATTTAATAATGAAAAATCCATTTTTCGAGCATAACAAGTCCAAAAATTATGAAAATTTACAAGTTATCTCAAAATAATATATGTGACAACATATCCAAAAATCACTGGAAAATTCGAAGTATAGCTGATTTTAGACCGAAAATGACATTTTTACTCATAAAATCACATTTAAATGCCATTATTGTATAATATGAACAATAAAAATCCTTAAAATTAACCAAAATATCCTAAAACATTTTAGGACCAGAAATTTTAACATGCATGAATTAATTTCGTGATATATCATAATAACACAAATTTTACAAGTTTTATATGTTAATCTTTATAACTCGGAAAAACTTTTAACCGATTTGCATGCAAACAACCATGGCTCATGATACCGATTGAAGGAAAAGTAGATCTATATACTTACATATTCATATATGTTTTAATTTAATTTGTCATAAAATTAAAGATGGATCTTATGCATGCAAACATTAAAACAAAATAAGGAATAAACATTATTCTTACATTGTATTTTCGGTTTATGGGCACAAGAGAGATCACCTTTCTCTCTTGTTCTTGTGCTATCCTTTAATGGAAGAACTAAGATCCAAGTGTAGGATCTCTTCCAAAGCTTAATACCCAAGGCTTACTCTTAATTAAAATTAATATTATAAGAACTAGTACAATATTAATCTTGTAGAAAAAGACCCAAAATATTATAGAACACTCAATATTTCGGTTTTATGGGAGAGGAAGAAGGAAGCTTATTATCTCTCTAGAATTCTTATTTTAGATGAGTAAAAGTATGAATGAATTATCAATAATAATATTGAGTGAATGGTAAAAGGAGAGGAAAAACCAAGTAGTTTTTCCTTCTCTAAAAACCGGGTGGAGTAGGGGGTGGAGGGAGCCAATATATGCACTTGTTTATCTTCACAAGGTAAACTTGGGTTGCATGGCTACTAAAGCAAACAATCATTATGTTTACCACTAATTTAAACAAACATAATATTTGCTTAAACCACCTCCCATTTTCGGCACATTGGATAATATGGGATCCATTTTATTTTTGTCAATTTGTCTTATGTCACATGTCATATGTAACATAAATTTGTTATGTATTTTTAACATATTAAAAATCAACGTATTAATAAAAATACGTCATATTCAAAAATCGACTTAGTAATTCATAATTACTTGTACCAAAATAATTTACCAATTTATAAATCGTATTTATAATAATTCATTCAAATTTAATTGTTTCCTTAAACAATAATTTCATCTGAGTAATGATACAATTCGATTACTCAGACCGTATCTCATTTTAATCAATTTCAATGTGATACGTAAATTTTACTTCCAAAATCGTCCTCAATTTTCAAGTAATTTAATTAACTCGTAACATTATACGATTAATTAAATGATCAATTAAGAGTGTTGCCCTATAGGTATGACCTAGGGGATCAACTGATCACCACCGTCGCACGACATGTCAGTAATGTCAAACTCTAGTCAGCCAATCATTACCGATATATGTTGATCAGTTGACAGTAAAATATTACTTCTCAATTGTATTTTTTATAATGAGATTTAAACATGTGATCAACATGATCAACAGTCGTGATCGCATTATTGTCGGAGGACACAAATTCCAACACGATTAAAATTATTTTACTCGGATGGAAGTGATTAGTAGGTTATTTAACATATGAATGGGTCGTGAAAACAATAAAACATGGATGAGACGGAATTAAACGAATTAACATAAGATGGATTAATTACAGGAGTAAAAAATATTAACAAACCAAACAAATTAAATCAATTAATTAAGTTAAATACGATGGATTAATGACGAATATATGATAGATATGACAAAAGACAGATAAAAACTATATCAAAGACGAATTCCAGAAACCCAATATTGATGAATTGAATCTCTACAACCCGGAATTGAATTTAATGACGAAAACCCGCAAATATTGGATTATTTGGGATTTAAGTCGGATTTGTGATGATTTAAAACATATTAATGATGATGATTATAATATACATGTGAATTATATGCTATCATGATGAAGAATTAACAAACAAACGAAACAAATAAAAGAACTTGACGAACAACAGAGGACGAACGAAGAAGAAAGGAAGCAGGAACTGCGGCAGCCTCACGAAGAGGCGCAACAGGAACTGCGCTCCTTCGAAGAGGCGCAGGAGTTGCTGCGTCCTTTCTCGACGGTTATCTACTGGAAATCCGTAAAAAAGAGGTTTTAAAGCATGGTTTTAGAAATCGGTTTTAATGGTATTTTCGACATAAACCTTACAATTGATGATGATACAATAAATAAATACAATAAATAAAAAGAGAGATTACACCCTCAGACTTACATGTTAACGAAACGAGAAGGACTAAGATATCGATTAGTGATGCTCGACGCGAATGCATAGAAAGTGCCCTCGTAAGAGGAAAACGATTAAGTTAATTAAGTTGATTGATGTGTAATTGGTCAAATTGGTCGGTCATGCAAACGGGGAGGCTGGTACTCAGAAGGATCCGAGCTTACGTGGTCGAAAGTTCAAGCACGTAGACGCCAAAAATTAAGAACAAAGTCTAGAATGCAAAGGGAGAAGAGAAGGGCGGACACTCGCGTGAGAAATATGAGGAGCGAAGGCTCCTATTTATACTAATCACGTGGAGGTAATTAGGGTTTCGGAGACTCTTTGGAAGTGAATCTCGAAAAGATATGAAAAAGATACGAGAAATACGAGAGAAAAGGGCTGGGAAGAGGCGCGCGAGCCCATCTGCGTCTCTTGGAAGAGGCGCAAAGACTGCCTGCGTCTGTTCCCAAGGGGTTTCCTCCTGCGGAAGAAAGATTTCCGCGTTTGAGTTATGGTAGGACGGAAATAATTCGGTTTTCCTTAATATCTTATGTGAATATTACGGGAAATTTGTTTACCAAAAGATAAAATTTATGAAATATGGAATAGAAATATCCGGAACATTCCAGAACATTCTGACTCGGGATTTAACGGTTATCAGAAAATGAAGACGGTTTTAGGCCCGGACTCCAAATGTACTCTAATTACTGTCAAAACGACCGTATCGGGACGTAGATGACAACTAAGAGGTAGACATTAATATTTGAGCAATCACTTGACGATAATCTTACGAACTGTCCCAAATCGTTCCGCGTACCAAACATGCGGCCCAATCATCACCAGGTGGTTCGCGAGAGGTGCAGAAATGAGGTATCTACACTAGGTTTCAACTTAGGCTTGACTTAACCCAAAGTACCACATGAGTGATCGGGTTTGTGGGAATACGGCCAAAGATGGCGAGAAAAGAGCGACTTCGGGGTTTCTAAAACTCGAAAATCCCCTAATCAAGGTTCGTCGTCACTTGACGCGGCCTAAAATTACTTTAACGTTGCAGGTGACGAGGCTTCTACTTCTGGGAGAGCTCCCATGGACATAGACATAGCCGTCGACGCTTCTCGTACTCTCGAGGAGGCAGTTGCTAAGGACAAGGTGGAGGAGGAGGAGGCCCCGAGGCGGGCCAACGTTGGGCAAGGCGGTCGTCAGCAGAGGGGAGCACCTGCGTGGGCTGAGACCTGGGACAACAGGCACTTGCTTTGGGCCGCGGAGGGTCACCTGTCCTATAGGACGGTGAAGAGCTTGGTAATCTTGGATTCATTACTCATCATTCATCCTCTTTCATTTCATTTGCTCATATCTTTTCCAATTTCATTCAAACTAAAGACAGCTTCTGTTTCAAATCACAATAGGAGGCCGGGAACATCAAATCGTTCTCGGGCTACACGACGGCGATGGAGTGCTACGAGAGGTTGTCGACGGAGAAGCGAGCCATGATTGAGCGGGGAGCATTCGGCGCCTTGGTGCAGGCTTCGAGGGATATCGCGAAGAGGAAGCTGCGGGCTAACCTTAGCCTAGTCTGCGCTTTCTTGGACCGATTCTAGGATACGACTTCCACTTTTCACATGCCTTTTGGTAAGGTGGGAGTGATGTTGGAGGACAACGGCATGATCTATGGTCTGCCGTGTGGGACCGAGGCGGTAGAGTGGCCGGAGACTGCCGTGAGGGTGGACTCGGCCGAGGCTAGGAGGTTGATCGGCTGGAACTTGGCGCCGAAGGCTGCTGCAGTGCCTGGTTTGGTGCCTAGTTCTAACGTGCGAGACTACTTTGCGGGGAAGACCCCGACACTGGTGGTGATTGACGGGAGGGAGACGGCTCCTCCTCCCTGTACAGCTGAGTAGAGGGCCCTTTTGTGGCTTTGGTGGTTTCTGTCTTCGATCTACCTCGGAGACAAGGGAGAGAGGCTGTCGATGAAGCTTCTTCCCTTCCTTTATGACCTGAGCTCCCTAGGACGTTGGGGCTGGGTCACTGCTAGTTTTGCGGTCCTCATCCGCTTCATGAGAGCCATGGTTCGTCCGGAGTTGATGGAGAAGGGGACTTCTCCTGGTGCCGTCGGCCCTGGACTACTGTTGGAGGTATGAACCTTCATTCAGACTAAAATCACTTCTTTTCTTTATCGAATTATGAAAGATCGTTATTGACTATCTTGCTTCACAAGCGTGGGTGTACTCCTACTTTCCGAGCCTCTCGCCCAAGAGGACGAAGCCGCTGGAGAAGGCCTATCCCTTTGTGAGGGATTGGGTGATGTATCGCATGAGGAGCAAGCGTTCCTCTCACGGTGTCTACCGGCGGGACGTGAACGCTCTTCAGCTGGATAGCGTGAGAATCTCACTTATATTTGTTTTGCATCTTTATTACTTTTTACTGATCATAAGAATGATTTCTTTCTTGTCTTTTCCTAGTGGGTGCCCAGGCCTTGGGCGGAGTACGCTGGCGCTCCTCCTTTCGTGGCTGAGGTCCTTCGACCCAGGAGCTCGAGCCGGTTGCTGCTGAGGACGTCGATGGGTCCTGTGTGGTACTTGGGCGAGCGCTTAGCTAGTCAGTGCTCTCGGGATGTCTTGACGGTTCTCATCAATCCTCCTAGGACGATGTTCAGGGAGCCTTCTGAGGCTGATAGGGAGCCTGACTTGGCTGGCGTTGGTGGTGACGCCCTTTTGCTTCCTGGTGAGGACTACTCGGCGTTCCTCTAGGGAGGTTGGCGTACTGGCTCGTTGTGGTGAGCATTTACTCTCCTTATGACCACTTCGAAGATATGATGAATGATCATCGATTTAATGGCAATCCTTTGTCTTTGCAGGAGGTTGAGGCGGCGGGCACCGAGCCCCCAGAGTACCCCGAGACTCTCGAGTACTTTGACGCGACCGGGAGGACGACGATGTCCGAGCTGCGTGACTTTGACGTGGCTGTGACGGATGCTGGCATGGACGAGTGGCAGCATCTGATTAGAAGGATGAGCCTCTAATTTGTATGATTTTTGTGTAAGAACACATTTGATTGAACTTATCCAACTATTGAGAACTTCTTATTTCAAAATGCAGGTTGCGCCGTCTCGGTTTGTGGCGTTATGGAGGGTAGCCAACCGGCTGCGAGCTACTGCCGTCGAGGCACTTGTCTGCGGTCGAGGTCGTCAGGTATGAACCTTTCGCCTATTTCATTTTTTTAATTTTCTAACTTTCTTATGATTGCTTGAAATGATTGACATGAGCCAATTTGTTGTTTGCAGAGGGAGCGCGAGCTGGAGCGAGAGCTGGCCCAGTCTCGGGAGGAGACAGCTCGTTTGCTGAGGGAGCTCGAGGTTCGTGACGCCGAGGTTGCTGCTCTCGAGGCGAGAGTTTTGGAGTTAGGCGGCGACCAGCAGTAGTTTTTGTTGTTGTTTGTTTTGTTTGTTGTCTGTATCTTTCACATTTGTACATTTAGGACCTACATTTTGGACATTTGGGACTTTGCTTGGGGCTCGAGCCCCCAGTTTGTTGTACATATCCCTCTTTTGGTTGTATATACGACGGCCTGAGTGCCTTTGCTACTGGGTTGCGTTGTTTGTTCCTGCAGGTTAGCTTTGAACAGGTTTGGTAGATGACGGTTTACGCCGTCATGTTGCCGAAATTTACATAGAAATCACATAGAACATGTATGCATATATATGGCCTAAATTAGCGCAAAACAATGACTTGAAAATGCAAAAATGCAAAAATTTGGTCGGAAATGACCGGACGGTAGGGAGGGTTTGACTCGAAAATGCAAAAATGTAATGCAAAAATTTGGTCGGAATTGACCGGACGGTAGGGAGGGTTACCCCCTAAAAAAAGAAAAAATAAAAACATATAAGTTGGAAATGGAGAGTGAAATGTTGCCAAGTGTGCTAAAATGACGAAAATGTCGATATCGTCTCGAGATGCGCGTCTGTGAAATTAGGAAACACGAAATATGGTAACTTTGACGTATTTACCAAAATAATAACCCGTATGAATAGGAAATTATTCGTTGAGGAATTTAGGAAAGATCCAACGCGGAAAATCACAGAAACGTTGATGAGGAAGAGGCGCAGCAGGACCTGCGTCCCTTGGAAGAGGCGCAGCAGGCGCTGCGCCTGTTCCCCGGTGTATTCGTCCTGGCGAATTTTAGGAAACATATTTTATTATAAATAGAGACGTCGATAGAGGTTTTATTCGCACAATTCTTCCGTCTCTTCCTTCGTCTTATTACATAAAACTCTCAAAATAATCCTACATCATGAATACTCTTGAAATTCGTCTAAAAGAGTGGACCAATGAGTTCTCTAGCGTGGAGAAGTATGACATGGGTGCCTATAATCTTAGATCGTTGTTGAGTTTGAAGCTTATCAAGGTGGTCAAACCATTCCTAGATGCTTGTCTTGATTATTGGGACCCGAACTATCACGTTTTTGCCTTCCCTGGAGGTGACATTTGCCCATTTCCTGAGGAAATTGTTGCGATTGGTGGGTGGGACCCAAAACACTTGCCCGCTATTCCTTCTAATTCACAAGGGTATAAGAACAAATTTAGAGACTTGCTTGGGTTGACAAGAATTGAGGTGGACCGTCTAGTGACCTCAAAAGGAGTGCGAATGTTGGACTTTATTGACCGATTTATTAACAAGGCTGACCCTCACCATCTCTTAATTTGCTAGGCGAAGGGCATTCGGATTTTGCTTGTTACATGTATATGTCCTTCAAGGGCACGTTGATGAGGATTTGAGAGGTGATCCCCGTTTCCTGGGCCTAGTTGAGCAAATGGAACTGCGCAGGAGCCCAACTTGTTTATGTTTAGGAGAGATCCTATTGGGTTTAGATAACAGGAAAGCCAATCGCGACCTACCTTATTTGGGAAGTCCCATTATCTTGCAGGTAAAGAATAAAGAAATTCTTCTCTCTTTTTTCTTTTCTTGTTTTCGTTTTCTTTTTTTCTTTTTTTTTTTTTAACACCTGCTTTTTGGTAGGTTTGGCTTATGGATCGTCTTCGATTGATCGAGCCCCCAGTTAATGTTCCTGCCTATTATGCTTGCTCAATTGCTATGAGGACTAGGCTCTACATGGTGGACTTCACTCGAGTCTGCAATTATTGGGAAAACAAATTGAAGAGTGATGACGGTCCCTTGATTAGATGGATCGTACCATGGTGGCATCTCTAATCTGTCACCGGAGTGTCTTCCTTGGATCCTACCCGATCTGTGCGCATTCCTGGCTTGGAATTCATGGTATGTATCTTCCCGGAGAAGATGATGAGACAGGTTGGACTGAAGCAAACAATCCCGAAGCTTGACACTGTTCCGCAGACTGCCGTGGCGTTTACTACTGAGAGTCGAAGGGAGTGGGCCATTAAATGGGCTCAAAGAAATGTATGGTTCTTGAACTCTTCTGTTAGTGCTTTATGGGTGTCGGACTCCTATCTGCGGTGGAGGAAAGCTACTACTCCGGAGGAGCATGAGAGATTGAGGAAGCGCGAGCCTGTTGACTACAATGTGCGCGAGGTGGAAAAGGAGAAAGAGAAGCATCTGACTGAGGGATAGGAAGAAGCCGGGTTTCGAGTTGTTCATCCTTCAAAGAAACCGAAGACCTCTCCTGCCGTGGACAAAGTGATCGACAAGAATGGGAAGGTTAGACCGCGAGAAAGACCATTGGTGATTAGGTCCGAAGTGGCGCAAGAGCGTCCGGCTCGAGGTCGTGACAAGAAATATGACAAAAATGACAAGGGCAAAGGGAAAATGGAGGAATAGCCCAAGTCTTCATTATTATTTATTATTATTATTGTAATAAGAAGGTGGAGTTTTTTAGAATCCTAGCCTATTTTATTTTATTTTTTTGCATTGTTATTATGTAGCGTACTATTATTATTATTTAGAAAATGAATGAAATAAAGGAGGTTAATTGGTTATGAAACCGTTGTGATTTTCTATTTCTTATTCTTGTCGAATTCCAAATGCAATTGCAAATGTCCTTCTATTTACATTTTAAAATTAATGGGTTGTATCCTGCGAAGGATTGCCTACGTATTCATTAAAAAAATGAAATCAAACCCTTGCGCGTAGTTCGAGTAAATGTAAAAGAATAATTGTTCTAAGCAAGAGCTTGTAATGAACTTAGAAAATAAGCATGAGCTTTTTACTTACTCTTAAGGTGCAATTTAGTTTATTTGATGATATGAGGATGACAAATTGTCAAAATGCAAGAGCATGGTGACATAGCTCATTTCATCTTGGCCAAGAGCCGTTTATTTAGTGCCACAAGAGCGACACGTGAGGTTACGCGAGGCGCGTTTTTGTTCCTATTCTAGGCATAATACCGCTTTAGTTGGTCAAGGTTCGTCGGGTTGGCAAATTCATTCCCATCTAGGTCTGTGATTCTAACCGCACCCCCTGGAAGTATGGACTTGACTAAAAATGGCCCGGCCCAATTAGGTTTTAATTTTCCTCGTGGATCGACAGGTAAAAGAGCTCTAATCGACTTGAGTACTAAGTCTCCTTCCTTGATGTTCCTTGGCTTGACCCTTTTGTTTAAGGCTCGTTTGATTTGTGCTTGATATGTTTGGACATTATATAATGCGCGTAGCCTACGTTCATCCAGGAGGATGAGTTCTTCATATCTATCCCTCTTCCAATCGGCTTTCGGGATTTGACTTTCGAGTAAGATACGCAAGGATGGTATTTCTAACTCGACTGGCTGTACAGCTTCCATGCCGTAGGTCAAATATAAAGGGGTGGCCCCAGTGGGTGTCCTAACAGATGTACGATATCCCCACAAAGCAAAGGGTATTTTGTTTGGCCAATCTCGATAGTTGTCAATCATTTTCTTGAGAATTGTGACAACGTTCTTGTTTGCCGCCTCTACCGCGCCATTAGTCTGTGGTCTATATGGCGAAGAGTGGTGATGCCTAATTTTGTACTTGGCTAGCAATTGCTCAGTCTCAGCTTGGAAATGTGATCCATTATCAATAATGATCTCATGTGGGCAACCATATCGGCAGATGATGTTGTTTTGTATGAACTTTGCTACATTTTTAGATGTGAGACTAGTGTAGGAAGTCGCTTCTACCCATTTGGTGAAATAGTCAATTGCCACTAGGATGAAACAATGACCTCCTGTTCCGGCTGGAGTTATCTTCCCGATTATATCAATTCCCCAGGCAGAAAATGGCCAAGGAGATGTCATCGTATAGAGCAATGAAGGAGGGACATGTTGTACGTTCTCGAAGATTTGGCAGTTGTGGCAATGTCTTACGTATTTGATGCAATCGGATTCCATTGTGGTCCAATAGTACCCCAAACGTGTGATTTTCTTTGCCATCATGGGCCCACTCATGTGAGGACCGCATTCTCCATCATGGACTTCTTCCATCACTTTCCGCGCCTGTGAATGATCAAGGCAACGTAGGATTACACCAAGAGGTGTTCTTTTGTATATCTCTCCTTGCATGAGAACATATTGGGAAGCTAATAGGCGTATAGCACATTGTCCCCTTTTGTCCATATCCGGTGGATAGGTATCGTTGATCTTGAAACTTAGGATTGCTTGGAACCAAGGTTCCTCTGCGGCTTCCTCTTCATCGGTGATTTGGTGGACATAAGCTGGCTTTGATCGTCGTTCGATGCATAAACGCATTTCCACCATGTCATCTGGCATATTAATCAAAGATACAAGTTTTGCAAGAGCATCTGCAAATTGATTTTCTTCCCGAGGTAGGTGTAGATAGATCACGTGATCAAAGAATTGGGCAACCTGGTCTATTCTGGCTTGATAAGGTGCTAGGATTTCGCTTTAGATTTTCCAAGATCCTGTAACTTGATTGATGATCAGGGACGAATCCCCATGCACTCGGAGGTTTTTAATGCCTAAGCTTACTGCCGCTTGTAGTCCAATGAGACAAGCTTCGTATTCTGCAGCGTTAGTTGTCACCTCGAAGTCGAGTTTGACAGAGATCGGTGTATGCTCGCCTTCAGGAGAAATGAATAACACTCCTATTCCAAATCCTCTTAAGTTTTATGCTCCATCGAAGTAAAGGTCCTAGGAGTATACATCGGTTTGGAGTATATCCTCGTCTGGAAATGACCAAGTATCTATTGTTTGTGCATCATTGATGGGATTTTCTGCAAAGAATTCGGCAACGGCGCGCCCTTATATGATTTTCAGAGGAACGTATTTGAGATCGAACTCTGAGAGCATCAAGGTCCATCTTTCTAGGTGTTCGTTGAGGATGGGTTTCTCGAAGAGGTACTTGACAGGATCCATTTTGGAGTATATTTTTACGGAGTAGCTAAGCATGTAATGGCGTAGCTTCTTCGTTGCCCACACAAGAGCGAGGCATGTCTTTTCGATTTGTGAGTATTTGCACTCGTACTCCAAGAACTTCTTACTAAGGTAGTAGATAGCCCATTCTTCCTTTCCTACGGTTTGAGCTAGCATGGCGCCCATGGCTGTTTCGGTTACTGTGAGATATAAACCAAGAGGTTGATCTCGTTGAGGTGGCATGAGCACTGCTGGTTTAGCTAATATCTCCTTGATTCGGTCGAATGCCTTTTGACAGTCATCATCCCACATGGTGTGGTCTTTTTTCTTGAGCTTTTTGAAGATAGGTTCACAGATCATGGTGAGTTTCGATATGAATCGACTTATATATTGCTCTTTTCCCAGGAATCCTCTGACTTCTTTTTCCGTTTGAGATTGTGGCATTTCGATCAAAGCTTTGATCTTAGAAGGGTCTATTTATATACCTCCTTGGCTAACGACGTATCCCAGGAGCTTGCCAGATGTTACTCCGAATGCGCACTTCTGAGGATTGAGCCTCATGTTGTACTTTCGTAACCTTGAGAAGAATTTGCGAAGGTTCGCAATATGCCCCTCTCTATCCTTGGACTTGACGATCATGTCATCTACGTATACCTCAACTTCTTTATGCATCATGTCATGTAGGAGTGTAGTTGCGGTGCGTTGATATGTAGCTCCGGCGTTGATTAACCCAAACGGCATGTCCGTATAGCAATAGGTTCCCTATTGAGTGACAAAGGCGGTCTTATGCATGTCTTCTATGGCCATCTTGATTTGGTTGTAACCCGCATACCCATCCATAAAAGATAGTAACGCGTGATCTGCGGTATTGTCCACCAATATGTCGATATGTGGTAGAGGAAAGTCATCTTTAGGACTTGCTTTGTTTAAGTCTCTAAAATCAACACAAACATGGATTCTCCCATCCTTTTTGGGTACGGGTACTATGTTGGCTACCCAGTCAGGGTACTCGGAAACTTTGATGAACCCGGCTTTGAATTGCTTATCGACTTCTTCCTTAATCTTGAGAGCCCATTCTGTCGTCATTCGACGAAGCTTCTGTTTCACGGGCTTGAAACCTGGCTTAATTGGGATTCTATGTTCTGCGATATCCCTGTCGATCCCTGGCATGTCTTTGTAGGACCAAGCGAAAACGTCTTTGAATTCGTTTAGGAGGTCTATGAAACTGGCCCTTTCGGCGGAGCTCAAGGTAGTCCTTATCCTAAGTTCTTGGGGTTCTAGTTCGGTTCCTACATTGATGGGTTCGGTGTTCTCTATTACTGGTCCCCCTTCCCCCTCTTGTAGTATTTCCTTGGCTATATAGGGAGGTATCCCAATTGAGTGCGGATCCGGGTCATCCTCAGTATCATCGTAAACAGAATTGCATTCAAGATAACACAAAGAGTAAGCAGAACCTGATTTATTCATATTAAATTTTGAGAAAAGTTGAAACAAAGAAGCCATCTGATCTGTGGTCAGCGGCGGTAAAGGGACAGTTGTTGGGACATTTCCCTAACTACTGTTACTACTTGAGGCTAAGCTAGGAGAAACAAAGGGAGTGGGGACGACGACAGGAGGAGACTTCCTAGTAACTTCTCTAGACTCCGACTCTGACTCCAACTCGAATTCATCGTCTTCTAGTTCTCCTTTGAACATCTCTCCTTCTCCAGTGATGAGCTTGAAGAGTCTTCCTTGATTGTTGGTCCACTTGATTGATTTTCTCCATCCTTTCTGCTGGTTCGCGTTTGTTTCTGTGATTAACGCGGTAGGGTTGAAGTGATCGTCTTGAAGTATCATGGTAATGATCTCATCTTGCGCGGCTCTAACAAATCGATCTTCTCCAAATAGTAGACTAACAGCTTGTTCGTCTAAGCAAGGTGCTTGACGAGCCTTGACGGTAGGAACCGTTTCTGGAGGGATGAAGTAACAATCGTGAAAGATCTCGATTCCGGCTAGCTTCCTTCCGAGATAGTGCCAAGGTTCGGGAAATCCGTGAAAGAGTTCTTGACTTCCTTCCCTAACGAAGTATCCATTTAGGGAAGGGAGATATGGTCGCATTTGGACTCCTACGTGCTTACGGCTTTGAACTTGAGCAAGCATCTCGAGAACTTCCTCTTTAGTGGGTTTATATCCTAGTCCAAGTGGTATTATTTTTGAGTTGCCTTCCTTGTAGGGTGAGAAGGTGTTTCTTCGGGCAGGGTTCAAAGGAATTCCTGGGAAGTATCCCTGGGATTTGAGTATGTGGTTGACCACCAAGTTGGAGTAGGGATCGTAGTATAGGGGTGCCAACTCACTTTCTATGACACTTATGCTTTGAAAGTCCCCAAGTTCATATACTGGATCCGCAAGGACGACTTTATTATTTGACTTCTTTTCGATTATTGTTGTTTTGTGTGGATTTTGCGCAAGGCGAAATCAGATCAGGGTAGAGTTGTGTAAGGTTAACTAGCTCTAGGTAGTCTGTTGGTCAGGTCGTCAGGGTACAATAATAAGCTATAAATGAAATAACAACAATAACAATAAGACAAGCAATTTTGTACGTGGAAAACCCTTGAATGAGAAAAAACCACGGGCACCAAGCCAGGAGAGGATTTCACTATGCTATCTGGGAGAATAATTACATGATTATAACAATCTTTGTATTTTTCTAAGTATTGTGTATGCTCCTTCTTGCGTATGAATGATATATCTTCTAGTATCTTCAAAGTGTTCCTTATATAGTCTTCTTCCCTGAACGGCTGCTTGATCCGGTATTAAAGGCAGAATATTCTCCATAATTGCCAGTAATAATTGCTAATTATTCCTTCCTTAATTACTGCATTTACTGCGTAATCTTCACACTTAATGCTGCGTATATAATTCCTTTATTATACGCGTATATAATTCCTTTATTATAATGCTGCGTATATAATTCCTTTATTCCAAGAGGATTCTGAGTGTTGTTGGGCTTACCTTCCGGTGGTATTGGTAGTCGAGCATCCTCAATCATGTCTTGAAGCACATTTTTCAATATTTGTAGCATTTTTCTGTGTCATGTCCCTTACCCCTATGATATTCGCAGTATGAATTCTCGCCCCAGAACTTGGATTTCTTTTCTGGCTCGGGTGTAGGGCCTATGGGTTGGAGTTTTCCTTGTTTCATCAACCTTTTTAAAGCATTGGAATAAGTGTCCCCAAGATTTGTGAATTTCCTCTGTGAGGTACTCTTCTTGGATGGCTCGAGGAGGTTAACTTCATCGGTCTTTCTAGTGGAGCCGTAAGAATGACTTGTTGAACCTTGATATCCTCGACCTACCATTTTGGACAAGAGCCCTTTACGGATGTCATCTTCGATCCTTGTTCCTAGCACGGTTAAATCTTTGAAAGTTTTGATGTTTTGGTACCTCAAATGACTCGCATAGCTGGGTTTTAGGTTGTCCACGAACTTCTCCACAAGGGTAGCTTCGTCTGGGCGTTCAACTAGTTGGGTACTAGTCTTCCTCCACCTACTTAGGAAGTCGGTGCAACCTTATTTGTAATTTTGGGTAAGAACCTCTAAAGTGCTCATGTTAACTTGGATCTCAGCATTATCCGCGTATTGCTTAGCAAATTCGATCGCGGCATCTTCCTAAGTAGCGATCTTCTTGTGTTCTAGAGAGTAGAACCATTGCTTTGGGATGGTGTCAAGAGATAAAGGAAAGATCCTTAAGAACATCTCGGGTTTGATGCCTTTGATAGACATGTAGTCATTGAAAGCACGGATGTGATTCAAAGGGTTTTCGTGCCCCTTAAATCTAGGGATATCCGTCATGTTGAAGTTGGTTGGTAACTTGGAACTCACGGCCTCATACTTATGGTTATTTTCCCTATAAATGTCATCCCCTTTGAGATACATCAATTGTTCCTCCAAATATTGGAGTCGTTTCTCAGCTGCAGTTATACCCATGGGAGGGTTTTCTTCCCCGAAGTTGTTCACAAAGCCATCATCTACTTCACTTTCCCGAGGAGGCAACCTCATTTCTACGGTATAAATTCGGCCTTAGATTGTATCGAGGCGGTCATACACTTGGTCTTGAGTGACTTGGAGACGAGCTAGCGCGGTTAGGATTTGATCATTACCATCCTGGAGTTTATTGAAGTTTGCGTCGCTCGTTTCAGGCATCTTGGGAACTGGATAAGAGATCGACGACGAATCAAAACACGATCGACCATTCTAACACACTTACTAAGAAATAAATGTTTTGGCTTGGGAAGTGGCTGTGTACCACTTGTGTCGAGTGAGTTTTTGAAAAGATGACAAAGTTTGAAAATGTGTGTCCTAGTCAACTATAGTGTAGTTGTAGGTGGTCTCGAAGTGAGGTTTTGAAATGGGCTTGGGCCCGGAATTTTGACTCAAATGGACAGAGTTTTGACTCGGTTTTGCGCTAATCATTGGCTTTTTCGAAATTTACATTTTAAAGGGATTTTGATTTTACAAAAATCGTCATGGTTTCGTTTAGAAATGGTGATCACATAAGGTACAAACATTCATACAAGCATTATAACGGGATGCTGAGTGCATTTAAAAGGGTTTTGGTTTAAAGGGTGGGTTGCCATACCGAACAATCAAACCCAAAGTCTGTGGAGAGGCTCGTACCAAACAAGAGTAAGGCCGATTCCTAGTCCATTTCCTCAAGTAGTGAAAGTCCTTGATACAAACAAGAGTAAGTACCATGGTATGGATGACGTCAATCACTATCCATCCTTAGGCCCAAATAAGAATTAGGACCGTTTAGACGGGACGATTGGTCGAATGGGTTGGGTTGGGCCTAGGAAGGCCGAATGAAACGATTTAGAAAGACCGAGTTATGAAAACCGACAATTGTCTTGTACAAACTATTCCCTAACCTTGATCAAGTTTCACCCTTTTGGCTACACGTAAGTGTATTATCCCCAGCGGAGTCGCCAAACTGTGGACATGGGCCACGGGGGCGCTTGGGAAACAAGCGTTTGCATTTGTGGAGTCGCCACCAATTTATTGTGGAAAATTGGAAACCGTTCGAATACCTCGTGTCATGTCAAGACACAAAGTAGTGACATGAACACCAAGAACTCGTTACACTTAGCATTCTATGTCTAGAATGACTCTCGTAGATGCCAATGAACACGGATATTCACAGAGATCTGGAGTAAGGGGTGAGGGTACGTATTAGGAAGCTCTTTTGATCGAACACCTAATCCCGCCCGCCTCGATAGCGGCCGCTACTAATGATTAGGGAAAATCGTCTATACTCGATATATTGTCGATTATATGCATGCAATGCAACATCCAAGTTTTGATCCTAACATGTGAGAATTAGGCTTTGTCGGTGAACAATTAATTTAGCATACAATTGAGTCGAAGTAGGGATTTAGATTCAATTATATGTGGAGGCATACAAACAATGCGATAAAAGAAATACAATAATAAATACAATAATTACAACGGATTAATGATTTATGTCGAAAATACCTTTAGAAACGGATAATTTGAGAAAAAAGAAAAGAATAAATAAACGAACAGGAATTAGGCGATAATACGAATAATAGTAGATTAATACATAAACTAAAACTAGTTCAAGGCAGAACGGGAGTTCAGAGACAGAAATCAACCTGGAACAGGCGCAGCAGTTGCTGCATCTGTTCCAAGGCTGAGTTCTGGTTGTGAAGCCGGAACTGCAAATCGTTAATATTCGTGCGTGATATTTAATGATTGATTACGATATATGACTCGGATGAAAGTGATTAAATACATTAATTACATGTGAATGAGTCATAAAAGCGATAAAACATGAATGAAACGAATGCAAACGAATTAATTACATGAATGAAAGATTGATTAGTGACATGAGTGAACTAATTAGGGTAAATATGACGAATTAATGAAGAACTAATGACGGACAAACAGGTGGGAATATATCAAAGATCGAATTCCAGAAATTCAACATGAAAGAATCGAATCTCTACAACCCGGATTGACTTTAATGACGAAAACCTGCGAATATTGGATTATAAGGGATTTAAGTCGGGAATTAACGATGAATTATATACTAACAGTGATTAACAATATGTTGAATTATTAGAATTATCATGCTTAAGTTGTCATATGAACAATGAACAATAAACGAAAGAAAATAACAAAACAAACGAATTGACAGAAGACGAAGGAAGAAGAAAGGAAGCAGGAATTGCGGCAGCCTCACGAAGAGGCGCAGCAGGTGCTGCATCCCTTCGAAGAGGCGCAGCAGTTGCTGCGTTCTTTCTCGATGGTTGTCCTCTGATAATCTGTAAAAAGGGTTTCAAACATGGTTTTACAAATTGGTTTTTAGAAGTACTTTCGACATAAACCTTACAATATGATAATAAAAAGTAAATAACAATAAACAAAGAAGGATTTACACCCTCAGATTTACATGTTTGACGAAACGAGATGAACTAAGTTTATGATTAGTGATGCTCGACTCGAATGTAACGAAAGTGCCCTCGTAAGAGGAAAACGATTAAGATTTATTAAGTTGATTATGGTGGAGTTGGTCAAATTGGTCGGTCATGCAAACGAGGCTGGTACTCAGAAGGATCCGAGCTTACGTGGTCGAAAGTTCAAGCATGTAGACGCCAAAAAGTAAGAACGTGGTCTAGAATGCAAAGGGAGAAGAGAAGGGCGGACACTCGCGTGAGAAATATGAGGAGCGAAGGCTCCTATTTATACTAATCACGTGAAGGAATTAGGGTTTTCGGAGAGACTTTGAAGTGAATCTCGAAAAGATATGAAAAGATACGAAAAATACGCAGAAAAGGACTTGGGAAGAGGCGCAGCAGGCACTGCGTCCCTTGGAAGAGGCGCAGCAGCTGCTGCGTTTGTTCTCAGGTGGTTTCCTCCTGCGGAAGAAAGATTTCCGTGTTTAGTTTATGGAATAACGGATTAATCTTATTTTCCTTAATATTTTGTGTGAATATTACGGGAAATTCTTTACCAAAGATTAAAATATTGCGAAATATGGAATAGAAATATCCGGAACATTCCAGAACATTCTGACTCGGGATTTAGCGGTTATCAGAAAATGAAGACGGTTTTAGGTCCGGACTCCAAATGTACTCTAATTACTGTCAAAACGACCGTATCGGCGCGTATATGAAAATTAAGAGGTAGACATAAATGTTTGAGCAATCACTTGACGATAAACTTACGAATTATCACAAATCGTTCCGCGTACCAAACAAGCGGCCCAATCATCACCGGGTGGTTTGCGGGAGGTGCAAAAATGAGATATCTACACTAACGTTTCCGAATTATTCTCAAATTTCTTAAAGAAACTGTTTTCACTCTCGGATCTCTGCGTTGTCCTCATAACACTCCCCATATTTAAGTTCCTACAATGGGCCATTACCCACTGCCTTCTTTTGTTGTACACTTCCTCAAACCAGTCATGTCCGGGACCAACTCCATGTTCCGTCATTATCTCACACCAACGCATGTCAAACTCATCTGGTTCAATATCTTCGTCCCACATTATGACATTCAACTTCTTCGTGAAATCTGTAAAATCTTTCGCGTTGCTCTCTTATTTCACAGGTACCTTGTTCATGATGTGCCACATGCAAAAAAGGTGCCTAGCCGTCTTGAATATGTGATGAACAGATGATATAATTCCTGAGTCTTGGTCTGTTATAATATACTCTGGTTCCTTACCACCCATCGCAACCAAAAACCGGCTAAAAACCCAATCAAAATACTCATCCTTCTCCCTAAAAATCAATGCACCAGCAAATACCCATATTTTATGATTATCAACACCTGTGAAAGGTGTAAAAACCATGTTGTACTTGTTTGTTGAGTATGTGGGGTCGAAAGACACAGCATCACCATATACCGAGTAGTTTCTTCTAGCAACTCCATCCGCCCATATTGCCCTGATCAGGCTGCCATCAACATCTACCTCATAATCGAAAAAGAAATCATCACGCGTTTCTTCCATGTTATTAAAACGGTCTATTAACAACTGACCATCCCTGTCATTAATGTAGCACTTTACATCTCTGTGAAAATTCTTGAAGTCGGTTACACTCGCTCCTATATTCTGAAACCCATTAACATGCTCCTTGCACATTTTGTATGTCTTTGTAGCACCTATCTTTAGCTGCAGTTAATCTCAATGTCAGTTCAATTACTGTAACTTAAACACTCAATAGTATAATTGTTATCATAAGTAGTGTAACTCTAATAAAACTACTAGTTTCTTCAAGTGCTCAACAACAATGCAAAATTTTTAGTGTAATTTCTTTGTGATGGTTAACATTCTTCAATGTCATTCATATGTAATTTTATGACACTTTTCTCACATTTCAGCTTAATTATAACTTCAGCAATGACAACTGTACTTTTCCTTCACAAATACTGTAACTTTTGTTAATTTCTTTACATAACAGTTAACGTGTAACTTAACCCCTGACGGCTGTCATTTTACTTCTGAAGAACTGTAACTTTACTACAATTTTTAACATTACAGCAAAAATATAACTTCAACAATGACAATTGTAATTTTACTTCACTAGTACTGTAACTTCACTTAACTTTTTCCAAAAAAGCTAACATGTAACTATAACTATGACTAATGTAATTTTACTATACAAATACTGTAACTTTAGGTAATTTTTAAACATAGCAGTTAAAGTGTAACTTAACCCGTAACAACTGTCATTATACTACTCAAGTAGTGTAACTTTACTTCAAGTTTTAACATTACAGCAAAACAATAATTTTAAACAATTACAACTGTAATTTACCTCACAAAAACTATAATTTTAACTTTACTTAAACCATAACGTTTCGTTCCCTACAATATATCAAATTTGTAACTTTAACAATCATAACTGAAATTTTACTTCAGTAGTACTGTAACTTCAGTTATTTTTTTTTTCATAACAGCTAACCTGAAACTTTAACTATGACTATTGTAATTTAGTACTACAAATATGTAACTTTAACAACCAAATTAATTAACTAATACAACTGCAAAAAAAAAACAGTTTCATATTATGCAATAACACTACTAACCCTTGAGTTACAGACAATGAGTCCCTTGTGATATTTGTGTAACCGCCTTGACAATTTCTGAAACTCCCTATCTTTAACCTCCACAATCTCGTGACTGTGTCCCGCATGAAATCGATCAATTACTAGCAGGTCGTTCATCATGAACAATCTAACCCTAGCTTTGCATCCAACTCTCCTCACTTTAGTTTTCCTTTTTTGTTTATCTCTACTCTCGTCCACCTCCTGTGTGCTTCCACCAACTACAACATCTTTGGATTTGCCCACCTTCTTTGCATACGTAAACCCCTCTCGGTTACATACTAGGAGTTTCGATCTAATAATTCCGTCATGCCACTTCTTCGTTGTGTATTTACGCACATCAAATCCACAGGCCAGCTCGTACATCTTATAGAATTGAACAGCTTCTTCTATGGAATCGAATTGTTGTCCTACATATGGCGTAAATTGGCTTTCCACTGTCCTACAAAATTCATCCTCCCCTACACCTTGCAATACTTGAGAGAATTCATCTTCCCCTACATCTTTAACATCCTCACAACATTCTTCCACTGTAAAAATACAAAAAATCCATTTATTATTTCACCAATAACAAAACCTATAAAAGCCTCATCAATAATATTGTAACTATACTGACATAAAACAAAACTGTACCACGTAAAGTATGTAACTTCAACAAATTTATACAAAAAGAAAGTTGCCTTTTCAACTGACCTTACAAATTCCTTTCGACCCTAAATAAAATAGAATACAAAAATCTTTCAGGAAACAAATAACTTCACTAGAAAAAAATCATTTGTCTGACTTATCATCTAACTACCGTTTCATATAACTTTACACAAAATCATCCGCCTGAATACTCATCTTCCAATTATGGTTTAACAATAAAAAAAATTAAAAAACATTGTTGAACACCAGTAAACTTACCATTGTTTACTTGTACAATCTGCATTTCCTCCATGAAAGAAAAAAAAGAAGCTGAAGAACATGCAAAATACTAGACGGTATAAATTAAAAAAACGACACTAGATTCTCTCCTTCAAACTTGCATGTAAAATCCGTCACAATTACAGAGCTGAAGAACCTGTTAATTTTTTTTAATTGGAATAAAGAAGATGATGAAACAATAAACTGAAAAAAAAAAGATAAAAAGGAAGATGAATGTTTGAAGGTAATGAAAGCTTCAAACAACATGATACATTCTGTAATTAATGTTTAGTTAGAGCATTAATCAGTGTTTGAAAAACGTGGACAACGTTGGAAACCTAAACCCTCACACCTTTTTTTTTAATAATTAATGCCTACTTTTGTCCACTTAATCTCCACCATCCATCCAACTTAATCCTAGGGTTGAAAATAGGACTTATGGACTCAACCAAAACTAAGGACTCATCTGAACCCATCTCTCTCTCTCTCTCTCTCTCTCTCTCTATATCTATCTATCTATCTATCTATCTATATATATATATATATATATATATATATATATATATATATATATATATATATATATATATATATTTAGGATCCGGTGAGAACGATCACTCGGTGAGAACGGTGAGAACAAGAGACTTATAAACTAATACGCGTTCTATTACTCACAGCTAACATTCATTTCTCACAAATCACGTCTCTTCTCAAACTCTAACCACCACTCAAATTCCCCCATCACCTAGAGTCGTCGCCGGCGACGACTACCAACAATACCGACAAATCGTCGCAAATTTCCCTCCCTCCTCGATTCCCACCACCTTTATATTCCCCAGTACCTGTCGTCGTCGTCGACATCAACCGCCACCAAGGCAAGCGAATCATAATCGACATCCCGCCGGCGAAACTATTGAACACCACCAATACCCAACATTCCTTATTTGCAAACCCAGATCTCGATTCCCCATTCTCATCAAGCCGATGGCTGACACCAGACGCCAACACCGAGCCAAAAACTATCGCTGTCGGTCACCACCATATCCGCGAGCCAAAACCTAACCCCCAAATTGATTTCAGAGCATCACTTGGTTCTAATTTTAATGCAAATGGAGCATATTTAAAGGAATTACTAGGGAATTCGGGGATTGAAATTGGAAATGGGTTCTTAATTTACTATTTTATGGATGATGTGGCTGATGGTTTTCGCTGTATGTTTGGGGGTTAATTGCTCAATTTACGCTATTTGAACTGCTAGAATACCCCGTTCTTAGGTGGTGGTTGTCTAGGCCGCAGTGGTTGGGGAGATGAGGTGGGCGGTGGTGATTGATGCGGCTGGTGTCGTGTCGGTAATAACGTGGTGTCGTGGTGGTCACTGAAGGAGTAGGAGGTGTTTAATGCTGATGGGTAATTGTATTGGGTGGTGGGGGTGGAGCGGAATCATTCAATCGATGGATCGAACAACCCTAAAGTTTGTAAATTTACAATAAAAATCAAAGATGCATGGGTAAAAATGAAGCAGAAATTACGCAAAAATCAAGAGAAGATGAAGTGATGAGATTACAAGGAAGGCAGACAATTGTGATGAAAAATGGAATGGTGGTGAAATGGTATGATTCTGCGTGTAAGCTAAGTAGAATACCAAGTGTTGAGGAATAGCAACATCTTTTTTTACTGAAGGGTAAATTAACGGCTAGCAAAAAGAGTATCTACATTCTTTAAAAAATGTACATAGAATGAAAGTCAAAAGTGTACCTATGATTAAAAAAAAAGTGTATATAGAATTCACTTAAAATATATAATTTTGGTAAAAAGTGTACCTACTTTAGTTAAAAGTGTATATGAGATTTGGTAAAAAAAAAAAAAGTGTCTACATTCTTAAAATGCGTATATAGAATTTTGGTAAAAAGTGTACCTACTTTCGTTAAAAGTGTATATGAGATTTGGTGAAAAAAAAAAATGTATCTACATTCTTAAAATGCGTATATAGAATTTTGGTAAAAAGTGTACCTACTTTCGTTAAAAATGTATATGAGATTTGGTAAAAAAAAAAAAAAAAAAAACAAAAAGTGTATATACATTCTTAAAATGCGTATATAGAATTTTGGTAAAAGGTGTACCTACTTTAGTTAAAAGTGTATATGAGATTTGGTAAAAAAAAAGTGTCTACATTCTTAAAATGCGTATATAGAATTTTGGTAAAAAGTGTACCTACTTTAATTAAAAGTTTATATGAGATTTGGTAAAAAAAAAAAAAAAAAGAAATTGCTACATTCTTAAAATGCGTATATAGAATTTTGGTAAAAAGTGTACCTATTTTAGTTAAAAGTGTATATGAGATTTGGTAAAAAAAAAAAAAAAGGTGTCTACATTCTTAAAATGCATATATAGAATTTTGGTAAAAAGTGTACCTACTTTAGTTAAAAGTGTATATGAGATTTGGTAAAAAAAAAAAAAAGTTTAAATATATATTCTAATGTATCTAGTGCGTTCTCACCGAATGATCGTTCTCACCGGATCCCACCTATATATATATATATATATATATATAGATTGAATCATGTGAGGCACCCTTCTTAGGGTGAGGCAGCTGTACCCACCCTAAACCGTCGGATCTAATAACTATAGACTCACCAGATAATGCCACGTGTCCCCTATATTATCCACCACCTGCACAGGTAACAGCTCATTTACTCAATTCATTTTAGTGCGTCTCCTTCTCTCTCTTCAACTCAGCTCGTTCTTCATCTCGTCTCCATCTTCAGCTCAGCTCTGTCTTCATCTTCACACTTCGCTCGCCATCTTCTCATTCAGCTTCTGACCGCCATTATCACCAAGCTTCGTTCACCATTATCATCCAAAATTAGGTTATTTCTATCAATTAATTTCTTTTGATTTATACCGATTCAATTTAATTTAATACATTTTTGATCAACTTTATTGAATTATTAATGGAGAATATTCAGAGTTATTGTACTGGTATTACATTAATCCTTGTTGAAATGTTGGATAAATTAATTTTGATGTGAAATGTAGCTGTGGTGTGCTACTGTGTGTTTCAGATGTGTTCGTTTTGAGCTGTTTGCTTGAAATTCATATGTCAGTTTCATTCTGTCTTCCCTTTTCATACAAACCTCTTTATTTTATAACTCCCTCCCTTCCTCCCTCCCTCCCTCGTCTCAATCATTTGGCTATCTTTATTGTGATTCATCATTCCAAATTCCAAGTCTTTGTTAGATCAAAGAAACAAAAAAATGATGGGAGCAATAGAGATAGCCAAGAAACTGAATCTACAACCACACGTGGAAGGTGGTTTTTACTCTGAAACTTTCAGGGATCATTCATTTCGCTTTCCTTTCCACGCACACTTACCTCCTCACTGTAACTCTTCAACTTTCTAACTTGTCTTTACATTTTAATCATCTGATTCATCTTAATTATGTTATCTTTGATTACCCAGTGCCTCAGTGCTCTCGCAAATTTATGATAAAAAGAAAAGCGGCCAATTTAGGGAGTCATTTTGCTTTATTCCATCGTGATACAAAACCAGTCTTTGGCTCCACTTGAAATGAAAAAGTTACTTTGATTACCCATTTTCAGTTGGTCTCTCTTGTGACGGATCACAAACCAGTCTTCTCTGATTCATCTCATTTTCGCCATTATCACAGTCCTTTCAATACTAATTACTTTGTTTTCATGCAGGTTGTAATCGTCATTGATCATAATCAAGCACAGTCGATTTAGGTACTTTTGATTCAATAGTATTCATTTCAATTCATCCGTTATTTTCATCCCGTGTTCTCCGATTCATCTCGTTTTCGCTATTATCAGTGTACTTTCCTTCCGTATTTTTCATTCTAATGATATCTTTTCCGAATGAAATCATGTACAACCAAGTAACAATATTTATTTGACACTAGTACTAGATAGTAGATACTCTAGTCTCGCGTGATGTGAGTTTTCGTTACGAACTCTGTTGATGCTCATGTTCTTTTTCAAGAAAATTTAACTTGGTTATGCTTCAAGTAATCAAGATTTGCTTTCTTAATGTCAATGACACGAACAGATATATGAAGCTTAAATCACCAATCAATCGCCCTATTTCATTCGTTACATTCAAGCTCAACTAGTTTCATTACTTATTAAATTGTGAATCCTACAGCTTAATTTGTGAATCCTAGAGCTTAATTTGTGAATCCTACACCTTAATGTTTTAAATTCATAATTCGTGAATCCTACCCTTTATTTTGTGAAACTTGGACTTTAATTGGTGAAACTAGAAAGTGTTTTGGTGAAACTTGAACTTAATTTTGTGCAATTGTTTGCTTACAAATTTTGTGAATCCTACAGCTTAATTTGTGAATCCTCTAGCTTAGTTTGTGAAATTGGATAGTGATTTCGTGAAACTTAAGCTAATAGCCTAAATGTTTTCATTACTACTAATTGTTTGTAATCCTACAGCTTAATGTTTTCGTGAACACGTCGTTTGAGGAGCAAGGACAGCTAACTGTCTACCAGCAAAGGTTGCCGACTTTTGGGTCGTCTAGGCTTTTTGGTGATTTGACAAGGGTTATGTTACTACCCAAGTCAAAGGATCTATGGTTTGTACTTCACCTTCACACCTTCCTCATTTAAATGTCATTTTGCTAGTTCTTGAATTAATGGAAGTCGAAATAAATCGACTAAAACCGAATCGAGCATATGGTCTTTTTTTACCGATGTAGGGATACCGGACCCCGAGTATTTCATGACGAATCAATTAACCGAGAAAAGCGACGTGTTCAGCTTTGGGGTAGTAATGCTAGAAATGGTAACAGCCAGAAGGCCAATACAAGGAGGGAAATACATAGTCAAGATAGTAAAGGCCGCGATGGATAGAGAAAAAGACATGTATGCCCTTCATGAAGTAACAGACCCAATGCTTATATCATCATCAACAACTCAACTGGTTGGTTTTGAGAGATATGTGGATGTAGCATTAAAATGTGCAGAGGATTCAGGAGTTGACAGGCCGACAATGGGTGAAGTGGTAAAAGAAATCAAGACAATTTTGAAACAAGCTGGTATGAACCCGAATGCGATTCTATGCGGTTTCACGAGTTATGAAGAAGCCGATGGCGAGAATTCACATCATCCTTACATCGATGATTCTCTTTTGCGGTATGGTATGAATGTTCCCCTTACAAAGGTTGTGATTGTATGATAGAATCTCGAAACAAAATGAACATGTAAATAGATGTAGATGGTCCTGTATTTTTTATCTCATTTTGAGATTAGTAACTAGACAGAAATTGATACTTCAATTCTTTAGAATGGTTACATTTTTTCGTCACATTCATTTGAATTTTTGCACTCCTGAATATCATGGTTTTAAATATCTCAGATGTATGAACGATTTATCAATGTTTTTCGAGTTTAATGTGACCAAATATTAAAGTGATATTAACCGCATTTAGCAAAAGTATACCATAATAACCAATCTTAAACATTTCAAACAAACTCGCTTACCCCAAAAATATCTAAAAAAAAAAAAAAGATGCAGAGAGCTCCAATCAACGGCACAAACTTCCCTTAATAGTTCATTTAGATTTAGATTTTCACAATGTATATACTCGAACAAAGAGTCTCTTCTAAACATTTATTTAACGAAGATGAGGAAGATCATCAAAAATACAATCAATACGAAGAAGAATATCGTGATCGCTTGACCATCCGTTTGAGGAGCAAGGACAGCTAGATTTTCGCAATTGTTGCATATCTAAAGGCTATTAGCTTAAGGTTCCCCTTATTTAATCTTTGTTATGTACTCGTATATCTTAACGGCTATTAGCTCAAATGGGAGAGCAATGTGCAAATCTTGCACAAAGGTATGAGTTCGAATCTCATATAGCCTAGTTAATTTAAGAATCTAGTGTATTAAACTTAAATACAATAACATTGAGGATGAGTTAGCCAAATCCGTCCTCAGATGTGAAAAATTGAGGATGAGTAGAAGAAGCTCAAACTTAGATATGCACAAACGGCGTGCATAAGCCAAAACGTCGTGCAGAGCCACTAAAGGAGCAAAGGATTACAATTTTGAGTCCTTTGTAAAGTCAATGTTAGAAATTATCTAAATTGGGTGCAATTGGACATGATGAGAAAAAGGCCAAAACCCAAAAGTCCACTACGAAATACCAATTAGGCTTTGAAGTAACACTAGCAGTCAATAACCAACATGGGAGTCGAACCCACACCTTGTGCATTGCACAACGCTCTGCCATTTGAGCTAATTGGTTTTAAAATAATTAAATCATTCCACTAGTTTTCATCATGTGAGTTGTTCCCTTACCTTTTTCCACCTTCATGTTGAGGAACAAAATTAATTGCGGTTTTTTTGAATATGTGCTACTTTAGTTCATTCCATCTTGAAAGAATGTGAAAGAAAATCATACCCCCATTTATTTTAACCACTTATGATGACCAAGTTTCACAAAGTAAGGTTTGAGATTCACCAAATAAGGAAAAGAGCAAAAACGTGATTTTAACCACTTATGATGACCAAGTTTCACAAAACAAGCTCTAAGATTCATCGAACAAGGTCCGAGATTCACAAAACAAAGTCCGAGATTCACCGAATAAAGAAAAGAGCAAAATAGGTGATTTTAACCACTTATGATGATCAAGTTTCACAAAACAAGCCCTAAGATTCTTTGAATAAAGTATGAGATTCACAAAATAAGGTCTGAGATTCACCAATTAAGGAAAAAAGCAAAAAAGGTGTTTTTAACCAAGGACTGAGATTCCTAACACTTATGGTGACCAAGTTCTAGAAAATTATCTTACAAGTTCACAAAACAAGCTCTAGGATTCACAACATAAGGACTGAGATTCACAAAATAAGGCAAAGACCAAAATAGGTGATTCCTAACACCTATAATGACCAAGTTTAGAAAATTATCTTACAGATTCACAAAACAAGCTATAGGATTCACAACATAAGGATCGATATTCACAAAATCAGGAGAAGAGCAAAACAGGTTATCTCTTATCACTTATAACAAAATTTAAGAATATTACCTTCTAAGTTCACAAATTAAGCTCTAAGATTAATAGAATAAGGTCTGACATTCACATAATAAGGTTTGAGATTAACAGAATAAGGTCTGAGATTCACAAAACGAGGTCTGAGATTCACCAAATAAGGAAAAGGGCAAAATAGGCGACTTTAACCACTTATGATGACCAAGTTTCACAAAACAAGTCCCACGATTCACTGAACAAGGTCTGAGATTCACAAAACAAGAACTGAGATTCACAAAATAAGGCAAAGAGCAAAATAGGTGATTCCTAACACTTATGGTTACCAAGTTTTAGAAAATGATCTTACAGGTTCACTAAACAAGCTCTAGGATTCACAACACAAGGACTGAGATTCACACAAATGAGGCAAAGAGCAAAATAGGTGATTCCTAACACTTATGGTGACCAAGTTCTAGAAAATTATCTTACAAGTTCACAAAACAAGCTCTAGGATTCACAACACAAGGACCGAAATTCACAAAATAAGGCAAAGAACAAAATAGGTGATTCCTAATACCTACAATGACCAAGTTTTAGAAAATTATCTTACAGGTTCACAAAACAAGCTATAGAATTCACAACATAAGGACCGAGATTCACAAAATCAGGAGAAGAGCAAAACAGGTTATCTCTTATCATATCTTAGGCATCGAGGACAAGCATCCAAATATTGATTAATAAATGAGGAGGTAAGCTGTTATAAGATTCGAAATGCATCAACATGTATTATCTGTGCACATTCTGAATCGAAGGAATTTCCATAATGTCCTGGGAGTAATCAGAACACAGAGCATACCTAGCATCATTCAAAGGCGAGCTGATCCCACAAATACACACAAGCAATTAAGTCACTATGCAGCAATCAAAGCATTGCTTCTTATGAGAAATGAAGCAGGAAAACACGATATATATAAACAAGGCGCAATCGCATCGCAGAAATGGTAGCCTGGAAGCATATACACCATACAATCATTCAATTCCAATAAATGCAAACTGTAAACATGCAAAGATACGCCACTTTCCAGCCAGTGGGGGACTAATAAACCTTAACACAGATGTCACTGTCTAAGATGTGCTGAGAAGTTCTAAACTCGGAATAAACCAAACCTCAAATACTGTCAAACTGCATCAAAACATCACCATTCTCATCTAGAGTAAAATCCTTGAGAAAGTTATGCACAGATACGATAACATAACCGCGATCATACACTTAGATCGTAGAATCCAGTTTGAAGTGTGACATTCTAATGAATGATGACGCAGCAGATAATAGCCGTATTTACAGATACTAGGCTAATCTGGAAACAATTTGAATCATGAAGGAGCGTGAGCAGAAGAAGGTTATGAATTAAGATGATGAGTTTATAAGATGTGGCAATGTTGCAACCTCGGCATTCATGGCTGGAAACAAATTCTGAAAGTATTTGCTAATATTTGTTGAGCAACTAGTGCAGTGCAGTCATGAGTCAAGTATCAGGTATTTGTAAGTTGTAACTTCAATTTGTATTACCTTAATTAGAAGTCCCATGTGTTGATTTCAAAGGGAAGATTGAATTTGAAAACAAATAGGGAGTAATAATAATAATGTGTGGCTAAAAATTCATGAAAAAGTAGTCAACTTTGCACCTAATTTGTGATCACCATTGGTGGTTCCCTGAATATTAGTCCGTATTATTAAAGATTATTAAGTTTGAGACATAAAAGTAATCTACTTTGCACCTCCCTAAGATATGATATAATAATAAAATAGAAAAAGAAGAAAAAGAGGGAGATAGAGATAGAAAAGATACAGTTGCAGGAGACAGGATTGGAAGGAGCAGAAGGGAAAGACCATTTGGTTGAATTGAATCGCTACAATTGATCTGAAAATGCTCAATTGATCAAATTGATCGAAAAAACGCCGGAATTGATCAAATTGATCGAAAAAAAATCTGGAATAGATCAAACTGATTGGAAAATCGCTACAATTGATCGGAAAATCGCTGCAATCTACGAACAATTGCTTCAATTGATTAGGTTATGGAGATTGATTTGGGAAAGATGGCTGAGAGGAGTTTTGATGATGAAGAAAGAACGTTGTTTGTATAGGGTTGAGCGTGTGTTTGTAATAATGTAATTGAGTCAATTTTGATCTAAGCCCGCGCAATATATCACAGTCCGGTCAACATGTATCATTTTGGTGAGACCGGCCGCCTCGCCATAATGAGGTGCCTCACCTGATCCGGCCTCTATATATATATATATATATATATATATATATATATATATATATATATATATATATATATATATATATATATATATATATAGAGAGAGAGAGAGAGAGAGAGAGAGAGAGAGAGAGAGGGCAAGATCCGGTGAGTCCACCTATATATTTGAGTCCATGAATTCATAAAACAATATCGCGCACTATACAAAACAATATCACGAATTTTTTTTTCAAATTTTTTTTCGAAATTTTTTTTTCAAAATTTTTTTTTCGATTTTTTTTTTCGGAAATTTTTTTTTTCAATTTTTTTTTTTCGAAAAAGTTTTTTTTTTTTTTTTTTTTAAAGCTGTGATATTGTTTAGTATAACGTGTGATATTGTATTACAAAACAATATTACAATTTTTTTTTTTCATTTTTTTTTCGAAAAAGTTTTTTTTTTATGTAAGATGTGATATTGTTTAGTATAACGTGTGATATTGTATTACAAAACAATATCACGATTTTTTGTTTCAATTTTTTTTTTTTCGAAAAAGTTTTTTTTTTTTTTTTTTTTTTTTTTTTTTTTTTTTAATGTAAGCTGTGATATTGTTTAGTGTAACGTGTGATATTGTATTACAAAACAATATCACGACTTTTTTTTGAAATTTTTTTTTCAAATTTGTTTTTCGAATTTTTTTTTTTTTTTTTTTAATATAAGCTGTGATATTGTTTAATATAAAGTGTGATATTGTATCATGGACTCACGGACTCAAAAAGATAGGGTGGACTCATGTGATCCTAATTCTATATATATATATATATATATATATATATATATATATATATATATATATATATATATATTTGAGATCCGGTGAGAACCATCAAGATAATGAGAACTGTGAGAACCACCCATAACTCTTAGATCTTAAATAAACACGGACGACTGAGATTAATCCCCCAAGTCTCCAACACCGTTATTTTACACATTTGTTTCATCGCCCCTCTTTCTTTCTCTCACTTCGATCTTATTTTCGCTTACGCAATTCTCTTTGTTGTTTATGTTTATCTCTGTCTTCAGTTCCGCATTTATCACACTTCAGCATACATCTCGAATTGTACACTCAACCGCCATTACTGTGACTTCATGTACAATGAGCACCCGCCTTTCTCTATGCTGCTTCCTTCTAAGTTTGCTCCGATTTAATCTATCGTTCTCTTGCTTTTTTCCTTAAAATTTAGGTAATTCTCAATTTCCCATATTTCCTTCTATTCCTCTATTTTGACGATTTTTATGCTTCAGATTAGTCGATCGGGTTTTATTTCTGATTTGATCTACATTCATTTGCTTTCGTTACTTTAAGTTTACCTGCATTTTTGGCTTATTACTTATTAATCTATTCAATTTATGTATTTATTCATTGATCTATCATTATAACTGTGTTCCTTGCTGATTTTGATTTCTGTATTTTGCATCATAAAAAAGTTTTTATCAAAATTAATCCATAATTATTGGGACGGAGGAAGTAGAATAGTAGATAGAACATTGTTGGAGATCAAAGTTGAAATGGATTAAAAAACAGATCACGATTTTTTAATTATAAATGCCAAAAAGAGTATCATTGAATAACAGTATCATTGAATACTAGCATTCTGGATGATGTTTCTGATGCTAATCTCTTACTGAGTTTATCATAGTTAGTGAAGCAATATATTGAGAGTGGTTTTGACCTCGAGTTTATGAATCTAATGCTATCTTTAGTATGCTAAAAAAACTGTAACCATAAAACACTCGAGTTCCGCCTGATAGTCATATTCTCTATTATGTGATGCTTGTTTCATTTATAACTATCAGTAGTCAGTCTGTCACAATCTTATTTATTATGTTTAAAATAGCACAACAATCATGCCAATCGATAAGGTCTATACACTTCCCCACGCTATGACACGTTTGAGTATGGCTGGATGCGACATCACCGACTACCTCATGAAGATTCTAACCGAGAAAGGACGCTCCGTTCCCACAAATATTGGTCGAAAAATTGCAAGGGATATAAAGGAGAAGATGTCTTACATTTATCTTGACTTCAACCATGAGGTTGAGACTGTCAATACCAGCTCATCGGTCGAGGAAAGATATGAAATGTCTGATGGTCAGGTTATTACCGTTGGATCGAGCGTTTTATATGTTCGAAGCCCTCTTCAAGCCATCAATTATTGGTCCGGACGCTTTGGGTATCCATGAAGCCGTTCACTACGCCATGATGAAGTGTGACATTGATATTAGGGAAGATATGTATCGTAACTTTTTGCTTAGTGGAGGAACCACAATGATCCTTGGGTTTGTTGATAGAGTGAGCAACGAAATAACTGATTTGGCTGATAGAGCTAGTAAGGAAATTACCGCTTTGGCTCCAAGAAGCATGAAGCTCAAAGTTATTGCCCCACCCGAGAGGAAGTACAGTGCCTGGATCGGAGGGTCCATTTTAGCGTCTCTCGACACATTCTAACAGGTAAAACTTTGTGGTGATCAATTTCGTTTTTTTTTTTTTTTTTTTGTGTTGGGTTGTGGCTCACACCCCACCCCACGAACACGCATGCTAGCGGTTTTCAATGAGATGTTAACAAACATTTCGCCACTTATTTTTCCAAAGATCAACCGTGATTGTTGTGCTATTTGTATCGAGATGTACCTAAATATGAGACAAAACTATTGTGAACTTGTGGCTTTGATCAGTGCATCAAATATTATTTAGGAATTTGACATTTCAATAATTGATATCTCTATCAATTTTTGTCTCATATTTAGGTTAGAAAAGCATGAATGGTAAGGGTTTAGGCTTAAATAGCCTTATCAGTGCATAGGATAGCCTTGTAGATGCATGAAAAGGCGATATATGTGCATTAAACAACCTTGTACATGCATGAAATATGTAAAATATGCATCGTTTCGTCTTTTTTTTTTCTTGTATTTGATCCCCGTTTTAATGTGTGCTTGTGTTTTTTATTTCTTATCCCCGACCGAGTAATAATGGTAAAAGTAGCCTTGTAGATGCATGAAAAAAGTATAATAAGGGAAATGGTTTAGGGTTGATACGGACCGCTTAATCCAACCCTAAACCTTTTCCCGTCCTAAATTTTAACACTATTCCTGCATTGTTTGTCCCAATAATAATGGTTAGGATTTGGGGTGCAATAGACTTATCAATGCACGAAGTAGTCTTGTAGATGCATGAAAAGTAATATATGTGCATTAAACAACCGCGTACATGCATGAAATAAGATTACATGTGCATTAAATAAGGTTCTATGTGCATGAAATAAGTGTTAAATGGGCATGAAATAAGGTTCTATGTGCATGAAATAAGGTTCTATGTGCATTAAGAAGTTCTTTTGTTGCATCAGTTGGTTATCTTATGATACTAATTATTGTTGGTTAAGGACGTTAATTTTATGTGGCATGAAATAAGATTATATGTGAATGAAATAAAGTTCTATGTGCATGAAATAAGATTCTATGTACATGAAATAAGTTCCTATGTGCATTAAACAACGCATAATCAAGATATTAGGATAAAGTATTTTTTTCACAAGGATTATAAAGCTCCTTGCTGTCAAACTCTAATGTACACATCCGTAGCTTGCGTCTTTTATTACTTAGCCACTACACTGCCTGAGAATCAAGAAGACTATACATGGATTGGCAGCTTGAAGTTGGGACTTGGGAGATTACAATTATTCTCATTCTATAATATGATTTGATTCATCTCTTTGGAGCAATTGTGTTGTGTATAACTCTCATTTCATCTTTGTTTGTCCTATTTTAAAGGATATTAGCTCAATGGTAGAGCGATGTGTAATTTTGCACAAAGGTATGGGTTCGAATCCCATATAGCCTATTAAATAACAAGTCTCATGACTGCAACTTGTCGAGATGCAAGTGGTACATCGCAGTCAAGATTAAACAGATTTGTAATCATACTTGGGCAATGATGAGCCGGGTCGCACGTGCAGCAAGAGCGTCAAGGAGGCAGTGTAATAGCTTTGTAGTGATCTGAAGTTCAAAGACTAACTTATGCATAGAAAATATGACCATACATTCCGGTCCTTTGTGATCTCAATGTAAAAGAAACACGGGTACTTCCTAGCCAATGTGGGAGTTGAACCCACATCTTGTGCATTGCACAATGCTCTTCCATTTGAGCTAATTGACTTGAAAGTATACGAATTGAATAATAATAGACATACACCACAACACATTTCTAGCAAAACCAGGACCAAACATCAAAATTAAGATAGGTGGTTAGTTAGGAAGACGAAGTGCGACTAGGCTAGCGTATGAAAGAAGAATATTGAATGCTCTATGTCATTTGCACTTATGACCAGACCCCTTATATTGTAGGTTGCCTTCTCTAACCATAAAATTGATGCAGTTGGTATTGGTATCAGTTGGATGCAGCTGAAGAAGAGAAATTGTGGTTAAGATTAGCAGATGAGTTGGCATTGGTATCAGTTGCAGTTTGTTTAGTAAGGGAAAGGCCTGAATGAGCTCCACAGGCTTTCTTGAACGATGGCGGTCTCTGTTTATATGTCTCTCACAGTACTTTTGGTCAGGTACTGCATCTCTTGAGCACCGCCAGTTCTTCCCGTCTGTCCTCCGACACCGTCCTGGCTCCGGATCAGTACTATTGGAGAACCCGAAATGGAAAGGACTCCATCCATCTGCACCAATGATTGTCGGTTTTGTCAAAAGTCAAAGATGTAGTCATGTAGATTTAAAACTCACACACGTGAAGCAGTACCCTAGATTTTTGCAGTTAATCAAATCTCCATTTTCAAACTCAGTAGACAGTACATGACAGCTTAGCCTATGTACATTAACACAATGTGACAAAGAAGAAGATATTTTTGTATATTCCAGTATCTATAACAATATCCGCCTTGTTTATTGCCTTCTTTATACAAGCAGTATAATAGTGATATAAGAGGAAGCGTTGGGCTAACGCCGGAAGCTCCTTACTGGGCGCGGTGGCTCAACCTCGTGGGCCTGCAGCTGAACCAGCTTGTAGACAGCCGCTCCTCCTAAAGCCCCAAGTGTTGGCGCCACAAAATATATCCACAATGCCCTGTAGTTTCCTGCTGCTACTGCTGGCCCTAGTGTCCTTACTGGATTCATCGATGCTCCACTCGATGGACTGCCAGCCCAAATACCGCGGTTATTAATTTTAGAAAGACTGCCAGTCGCGGTAATTAAAAAAAAAAAGAGAATTCAAAGACTCACCCTGCAACAAGTATGTTGAGCATAACTGTTGCACCAACTGCAATACCTGCTAATTCTCCCACCCGTGTTTATGCAATGTTCGATGCATACATCATTATTCAAATTTTTTCATGAAATTAAGTCCCCAATTTCATTACTTCTCCCAATTTGGGTAATTTCTGAATTCTCCATACCCTAATTTCTCAATTACCCCAACTCCAATTCACGAAATTCTAATTTGATGCATCTAAACAGAAATTATGCTCTGGCGATAATAAAGACTATGTAATTCACGAAATTCAGTCGCTGATTTTACTATTTCAACCAATTTAGATAATGTATCAAATTTCCCATCCATAAATTTCCAGTTTCACAATCTAATTCAAGAAGTGCTAATTTAACAAACATAACTTATTTTTACGACTTTAAACAAATAATCAAATTCTAAATTCAATTAATTTAATCGACAAATCAACAATATAGAAATTTTACCTCGTCGGAACATCAACATCCATTGATTGTCGGATATAAGGCGCCGAGTTAGTGATGTCGAAGGCCGAGTTGGTCAAAGAGAGAGAAAGAAAGTTGGGAGATAAAGGAAAAATGGAAAATGAATGAAATCAGAATGTTTGGGGGTGCGTCGAAGTATTTCAGTTTGGTTCGACTTTGTGTAATATATTATTAGATCTAAGGATGTGAGTGAGTGGTTCTCATAGTTCCCATTATATGTGTGGTTCTCACCGCCATCTCGACCCTATATATATATATATATATATATATATATATATATATATATATATATATATATATATATATATATATAGAATTAGGATCAAATGAGTCAACCTCCCTTAGGTGAGTCCATTAGTCCTAATCTTAGCCATTAGATTATAACACAATCAATGGTTAAGATTAATTCTGAAAATAAAAGGTCCCTATAAAACCCAAAAAACCATAATTCCATTCATTCACCTGCCTCCCTCACTCCCACTTCTCTCTCTAAAATTCTAAATCCCTCCTCTCTCTTTTTCCTGCTCCCACCCCGACACCACTACTACCGCCACCCAACCCGCCGCCGCCACCATGGTATGCCCAGAAAATGCCCTCACCACACAACCGCCCCCTACCACCACGCCCTCACCACCACCATACTGATGCCACCAATCTACTATTGTCGCCGCCAACTGCCCTGGACTCGCCGCCACCACACCACGCCGAGACCTACCCCTGCCGCCCACACCGAACCCTCCACCAGATCCACGCCTCCACTTCTTTTCTCTTTTCTTCATCCTCCTCTTTCCTTTTTTTCGACCACCACCCCGCCATAATCCCGACGAACAACAACAACGCTTACTCGTTTTTTTTTTCATTTGATTTTTTTGATTTCTTTTTTGTCGATTTCGTTTTGGACCAATCAAAGTTGTTTGGTGGCGGGTCATGTGTTCGGCTATTGATGCGGTCGGTATCGGTGGCTTTGACGGTGGTCTTTGTGGTGGTTGGGGATGGGTCAGTCGTGGGGCAGTTTGTGTTGGTGGTTGGGGATGGGTCGGTCGTGGGCCCGATTTACTTCCCCTCTTTTTTTTTTTCGGTTCTCTTTTTTTTTTTTTTGTGAAGTTAGGTTGTTGTTGGTGGGGGTGGCGACAAAGGAGGTTGTCGTTTTGTTGGTGGTGGGTCCTGTGATGGTTGGGGTGGGTGTTGGTGGGGGTCGTGGTAGATGGTGGTGGTGGGGGTGGTTATTGCCTATATATAAAATGACTCGCATTAAAGTTTCGACTCGCAAGCATTAAAGTTTTACTTCGGACCATTAAAGTTTCACTCGTAGACAATTAAAGTTCTACTCGTATAATTTTATATATAAAAAATGACTCGTTAAGAATTAAAGTTCCACTCGTATACAATTAAAGTTCCACACATATACAATTAAAGTTTTACTCATAATTCGGTAAAATGGCCTAAAGAAATTAAAAGTTGCACTTATAAGCATTAAATTTACACTCGTATATGATTAAAGTTTCACTCCTAAAACATTAAAGTTTCAGTCAAAAATTGGTGAAATTACATAAATTTTAATAGTTTCACTTTTAAGCAATTACATAAATTTTAATAGTTTCACTTTTAAGCATTAAAGTTTGGTCATAAAACATTAAAATTTCAGTCAAAAATTGGTGAAATTACATAAATTTAAATTAAAATTACATTATTACATAAATTCAATTTTTTATATTTAAAAATGACTTAAAAAAATTAAAGTTTCACTTTTAAGCATTAAAGTTTCACTCGTAAAAATTAAAGTTGCAATCATAAATCAGTGAAATTAAATAAATATTAGTTACAATTACATTATTACATAAATTCAATTTTTTATATTATAAATAGCCTAAATAAATTAAAGTTATAATTTTTAGCATTGAAGTTTCACTTGCAAAACATTTAATTTATATTCGAAATTCAAATAAATTTACAAAATTACCTTAAATACTAAAGTTACAATCTTAAAGAACTAAAGTTACAATCATAGATTAAAGTTACAATCTTAAATGATCTAATGGCTATGATTAGGACTCATGGACTCACCATTATGACCCATTTTAGAGAGAGAGAGAGAGAGAGAGAGAGAGAGAGAGAGAGAGAAATTGATACTTCAATTCTTTAGAATGGCAGGAATTCACATCATCCTTACACTGATGATTCTCTTTTGCAGTATGGTATGAATGTTCCCCTTACAAAGGTTGTGACTGTATGATAGAATCTCGAAACAAAATGAACATGTAAATAGATGTAGATGGTCCTGTATTTTTTATCTCATTTTGAGATTAGTAACTAGACAGAAATTGATACTTCAATTCTTTAGAATGGTTACATTTTTTCGTCACATTCATTTGAATTTTTGCACTCCTGAATATCATGGTTTTAAATATCTCAGATGTATGAACGATTTATCAATGTTTTTCGAGTTTAATGTGACCAAATATTAAAGTGATATTAACCGCATTTAGCAAAAGTATACCATAATAACCAATCTTAAACATTTCAAACAAACTCGCTTACCCCAAAAATATCCAAAAAAAAAAAAAGATGCAGAGAGCTCCAATCAACGGCACAAACTTCCCTTAATAGTTCATTTAGATTTAGATTTTCACAATGTATATACTCGAACAAAGAGTCTCTTCTAAACATTTATTTAACGAAGATGAGGAAGATCATCAAAAATACAATCAATACGAAGAAGAATATCGTGATCGTGACCATCCGTTTGAGGAGCAAGGACAGCTAGATTTTCGCAATTGTTGCATATCTAAAGGCTATTAGCTTAAGGTTCCCCTTATTTAATCTTTGTTATGTACTCGTATATCTTAACGGCTATTAGCTCAAATGGGAGAGCAATGTGCAAATCTTGCACAAAGGTATGAGTTCGAATCTCATATAGCCTAGTTACTTTAAGAATCTAGTGTATTAAACTTAAATACAATAACATTGAGGATGAGTTAGCCAAATCCGTCCTCAGATGTGCAAAATTGAGGATGAGTAGAAGAAGCTCAAACTTAGATATGCACAAACGGCGTGCATAAGCCAAAACGTCGTGCAGAGCCACTAAAGGAGCAAAGGATTACAATTTTGAGTCCTTTGTAAAGTCAATGTTAGAAATTATCTAAATTGGGTGCAATTGGACATGACAGAAAAGGCCAAAACCCAAAAGTCCACTACAGAAATACCAATTAGGCTTTGAAGTAACACTAGCAGTCAATAACCAACATGGGAGTCGAACCCACACCTTGTGCATTGCACAACGCTCTGCCATTTGAGCTAATTGGTTTTAAAATAATTAAATCATTCCACTAGTTTTCATCATGTGAGTTGTTCCCTTACCTTTTTCCACCTTCATGTTGAGGAACAAAATTAATTGCGGTTTTTTTGAATATGTGCTACTTTAGTTCATTCCATCTTGAAAGAATGTGAAAGAAAATCATACCCCCATTTATTTTAACCACTTATGATGACCAAGTTTCACAAAGTAAGGTTTGAGATTCACCAAATAAGGAAAAGAGCAAAAACGTGATTTTAACCACTTATGATGACCAAGTTTCACAAAACAAGCTCTAAGATTCATCGAACAAGGTCCGAGATTCACAAAACAAAGTCTGAGATTCACCGAATAAAGAAAAGAGCAAAATAGGTGATTTTAACCACTTATGATGATCAAGTTTCACAAAACAAGCCCTAAGATTCACTGAATAAAGTATGAGATTCACAAAATAAGGTCTGAGATTCACCAATTAAGGAAAAAAGCAAAAAAGGTGTTTTTAACCAAGGACTGAGATTCCTAACACTTATGGTGACCAAGTTCTAGAAAATTATCTTACAGGTTCACAAAACAAGCTCTAGGATTCACAACATAAGGACTGAGATTCACAAAATAAGGCAAAGACCAAAATAGGTGATTCCTAACACCTATAATGACCAAGTTTAGAAAATTATCTTACAGATTCACAAAACAAGCTATAGGATTCACAACATAAGGATCGATATTCACAAAATCAGGAGAAGAGCAAAACAGGTTATCTCTTATCACTTATAACAAAATTTAAGAATATTACCTTCTAAGTTCACAAATTAAGCTCTAAGATTAATAGAATAAGGTCTGACATTCACATAATAAGGTTTGAGATTAACAGAATAAGGTCTGAGATTCACAAAACGAGGTCTGAGATTCACCAAATAAGGAAAAGGGCAAAATAGGCGACTTTAACCACTTATGATGACCAAGTTTCACAAAACAAGTCCCACGATTCACTGAACAAGGTCTGAGATTCACAAAACAAGAACTGAGATTCACAAAATAAGGCAAAGAGCAAAATAGGTGATTCCTAACACTTATGGTTACCAAGTTTTAGAAAATGATCTTACAGGTTCACTAAACAAGCTCTAGGATTCACAACACAAGGACTGAGATTCACACAAATGAGGCAAAGAGCAAAATAGGTGATTCCTAACACTTATGGTGACCAAGTTCTAGAAAATTATCTTACAAGTTCACAAAACAAGCTCTAGGATTCACAACACAAGGACCGAAATTCACAAAATAAGGCAAAGAACAAAATAGGTGATTCCTAATACCTACAATGACCAAGTTTTAGAAAATTATCTTACAGGTTCACAAAACAAGCTATAGAATTCACAACATAAGGACCGAGATTCACAAAATCAGGAGAAGAGCAAAACAGGTTATCTCTTATCATATCTTAGGCATCGAGGACAAGCATCCAAATATTGATTAATAAATGAGGAGGTAAGCTGTTATAAGATTCGAAATGCATCAACATGTATTATCTGTGCACATTCTGAATCGAAGGAATTTCCATAATGTCCTGGGAGTAATCAGAACACAGAGCATACCTAGCATCATTCAAAGGCGAGCTGATCCCACAAATACACACAAGCAATTAAGTCACTATGCAGCAATCAAAGCATTGCTTCTTATGAGAAATGAAGCAGGAAAACACGATATATATAAACAAGGCGCAATCGCATCGCAGAAATGGTAGCCTGGAAGCATATACACCATACAATCATTCAATTCCAATAAATGCAAACTGTAAACATGCAAAGATACGCCACTTTCCAGCCGGTGGGGGACTAATAAACCTTAACACGGATGTCACTTTGTCTAAGATGTCTTTGAGAAGTTCTAAACTCGGAATAAACCAAACCTCAAATACTGTCAAACTGCATCAAAACATCACCATTCTCATCTAGAGTAAAATCCTTGAGAAAGTTATGCACAGATACGATAACATAACCGCGATCATACACTTAGATCGTAGAATCCAGTTTGAAGTGTGACATTCTAATGAATGATGACGCAGCAGATAATAGCCGTATTTAGAGATACTAGGCTAATCTGGAAACAATTTGAATCATGAAGGAGCGTGAGCGAGAAAGAAGGTTATGAATTAAGATGATGAGTTTATAAGATGTGGCAATGTTGCAACCTCGGCATTCATGGTCGGAAACAAATTTCGAAAGTATTTGCTAATATTTGTTGAGCAACTAGTGCAGTGCAGTCATGAGTCAAGTATTAGGTATTTGTAAGTTGTAACTTCAATTTGTATTACCTTAATTAGAAGTCCCATGTGTTGATTTCAAAGGGAAGATTGAATTTGAAAACAAATAGGGAGTAATAATAATAATGTGTGGCTAAAAATTCATGAAAAAGTAGTCAACTTTGCACCTAATTTGTGATCACCATTGGTGGTTCCCTGAATATTAGTCCGTATTATTAAAGATTATTAAGTTTGAGACATAAAAGTAATCTACTTTGCACCTCCCTAAGATATGATATAATAATAAAATAGAAAAAGAAGAAAAAGAGGGAGATAGAGATAGAAAAGATACAGTTGCAGGAGACAGGATTGGAAGGAGCAGAAGGGAAAGACCATTTGGTTGAATTGAATCGCTACAATTGATCTGAAAATGCTCAATTGATCAAATTGATCGAAAAAACGCCGGAATTGATCAAATTGATCGAAAAAAAATCTGGAATAGATCAAACTGATTGGAAAATCGCTACAATTGATCGGAAAATCGCTGCAATCTACGAACAATTGCTTCAATTGATTAGGTTATGGAGATTGATTTGGGAAAGATGGCTGAGAGGAGTTTTGATGATGAAGAAAGAACGTTGTTTGTATAGGGTTGAGCGTGTGTTTGTAATAATGTAATTGAGTCAATTTTGATCTAAGCCCGCGCAATATATCACAGTCCGGTCAACATGTATCATTTTGGTGAGACCGGCCGCCTCGCCATAATGAGGTGCCTCACCTGATCCGGCCTCTATATATATATATATATATAGAGAGAGAGAGAGAGAGAGAGAGAGAGAGGCAAGATCCGGTGAGTCCACCTATATATTTGAGTCCATGAATTCATAAAACAATATCGCGCACTATACAAAACAATATCACGAATTTTTTTTTCAAATTTTTTTTCGAAATTTTTTTTTCAAAATTTTTTTTTCGATTTTTTTTTTCGGAAATTTTTTTTTTAATTTTTTTTTTTTTTAAAAAAAGTTTTTTTTTTTTTTTTTTTTTTTTTAAAGCTGTGATATTGTTTAGTATAACGTGTGATATTGTATTACAAAACAATATTACAATTTTTTTTTTTCATTTTTTTTTCGAAAAAGTTTTTTTTTTATGTAAGATGTGATATTGTTTAGTATAACGTGTGATATTGTATTACAAAACAATATCACGATTTTTTGTTTCAATTTTTTTTTTTCGAAAAAGTTTTTTTTTTTTTTTTTTTTTTTTTTTTTTTTTTTTTAATGTAAGCTGTGATATTGTATTACAAAACAATATCACGACTTTTTTTTGAAATTTTTTTTTCAAATTTGTTTTTCGAATTTTTTTTTTTTTTTTTTTTTTTTAATATATTTGTGATATTGTTTAATATAAAGTGTGATATTGTATCATGGACTCACGGACTCAAAAAGATAGGGTGGACTCATGTGATCCTAATTCTATATATATATATATATATATATATATATATATATATATATATATATATATATATATATATATATATATATATATATATATATATATATATATATATATTTATTTGAGATCCGGTGAGAACCATCAAGATAATGAGAACTGTGAGAACCACCCATAACTCTTAGATCTTAAATAAACACGGACGACTGAGATTAATCCCCCAAGTCTCCAACACCGTTATTTTACACATTTGTTTCATCGCCCCTCTTTCTTTCTCTCACTTCGATCTTATTTTCGCTTACGCAATTCTCTTTGTTGTTTATGTTTATCTCTGTCTTCAGTTCCGCATTTATCACACTTCAGCATACATCTCGAATTGTACACTCAACCGCCATTACTGTGACTTCATGTACAATGAGCACCCGCCTTTCTCTATGCTGCTTCCTTCTAAGTTTGCTCCGATTTAATCTATCGTTCTCTTGCTTTTTTCCTTAAAATTTAGGTAATTCTCAATTTCCCATATTTCCTTCTATTCCTCTATTTTGACGATTTTTATGCTTCAGATTAGTCGATCGGGTTTTATTTCTGATTTGATCTACATTCATTTGCTTTCGTTACTTTAAGTTTACCTGCATTTTTGGCTTATTACTTATTAATCTATTCAATTTATGTATTTATTCATTGATCTATCATTATAACTGTGTTCCTTCTTTGATTTTGATTTACGTATTTTGCATCATAAAAAGTTTTTATCAAAATTAATCCATAATTATTGGGACGGAGGAAGTAGAATAGTAGATAGAACATTGTTGGAGATCAAAGTTGAAATGGATTAAAAAACAGATCACGATTTTTTAATTATAAATGCCAAAAAGAGTATCATTGAATAACAGTATCATTGAATACTAGCATTCTGGATGATGTTTCTGATGCTAATCTCTTACTGAGTTTATCATAGTTAGTGAAGCAATATATTGAGAGTGGTTTTGACCTCGAGTTTATGAATCTAATGCTATCTTTAGTATGCTAAAAAAACTGTAACCATAAAACACTCGAGTTCCGCCTGATAGTCATATTCTCTATTATGTGATGCTTGTTTCATTTATAACTATCAGTAGTCAGTCTGTCACAATCTTATTTATTATGTTTAAAATAGCACAACAATCATGCCAATCGATAAGGTCTATACACTTCCCCACGCTATGACACGTTTGAGTATGGCTGGATGCGACATCACCGACTACCTCATGAAGATTCTAACCGAGAAAGGACGCTCCGTTCCCACAAATATTGGTCGAAAAATTGCAAGGGATATAAAGGAGAAGATGTCTTACATTTATCTTGACTTCAACCATGAGGTTGAGACTGTCAATACCAGCTCATCGGTCGAGGAAAGATATGAAATGTCTGATGGTCAGGTTATTACCGTTGGATCTGAGCGTTTTATATGTTCTGAAGCCCTCTTCAAGCCATCAATTATTGGTCTGGACGCTTTGGGTATCCATGAAGCCGTTCACTACGCCATGATGAAGTGTGACATTGATATTAGGGAAGATATGTATCGTAACTTTTTGCTTAGTGGAGGAACCACAATGATCCTTGGGTTTGTTGATAGAGTGAGCAACGAAATAACTGATTTGGCTGATAGAGCTAGTAAGGAAATTACCGCTTTGGCTCCAAGAAGCATGAAGCTCAAAGTTATTGCCCCACCCGAGAGGAAGTACAGTGCCTGGATCGGAGGGTCCATTTTAGCGTCTCTCGACACATTCTAACAGGTAAAACTTTGTGGTGATCAATTTCGTTTTTTTTTTTTTTTTTGTGTTGGGTTGTGGCTCACACCCCACCCCACGAACACGCATGCTAGCAGTTTCAACAGATGTTAACAAACATTTCTGCCACTTATTTTTCCAAAGATCAACCGTGATTGTTGTGCTATTTGTATCGAGATGTACCTAAATATGAGACAAAACTATTGTGAACTTGTGGCTTTGATCAGTGCATCAAATATTATTTAGGAATTTGACATTTCAATAATTGATATCTCTATCAATTTTTGTCTCATATTTAGGTTAGAAAAGCATGAATGGTAAGGGTTTAGGCTTAAATAGCCTTATCAGTGCATAGGATAGCCTTGTAGATGCATGAAAAGGCGATATATGTGCATTAAACAACCTTGTACATGCATGAAATATGTAAAATATGCATCGTTTCGTCTTTTTTTTTTCTTGTATTTGATCCCCGTTTTAATGTGTGCTTGTGTTTTTTATTTCTTATCCCCGACCGAGTAATAATGGTAAAAGTAGCCTTGTAGATGCATGAAAAAAGTATAATAAGGGAAATGGTTTAGGGTTGGATACGGACCCGCTTAATCCAACCCTAAACCTTTTCCCGTCCTAAATTTTAACACTATTCCTGCATTGTTTGTCCCAATAATAATGGTTAGGATTTGGGGTGCAATAGACTTATCAATGCACGAAGTAGTCTTGTAGATGCATGAAAAGTAATATATGTGCATTAAACAACCGCGTACATGCATGAAATAAGATTACATGTGCATTAAATAAGGTTCTATGTGCATGAAATAAGTGTTAAATGGGCATGAAATAAGGTTCTATGTGCATGAAATAAGGTTCTATGTGCATTAAGAAGTTCTTTTGTTGCATCAGTTGGTTATCTTATGATACTAATTATTGTTGGTTAAGGACGTTAATTTTATGTGGCATGAAATAAGATTATATGTGAATGAAATAAAGTTCTATGTGCATGAAATAAGATTCTATGTACATGAAATAAGTTCCTATGTGCATTAAACAACGCATAATCAAGATATTAGGATAAAGTATTTTTTTCACAAGGATTATAAAGCTCCTTGCTGTCAAACTCTAATGTACACATACTGTAGCTTGCGTCTTTTATTACTTAGCCACTACACTGCCTGAGAATCAAGAAGACTATACATGGATTGGCAGCTTGAAGTTGGGACTTGGGAGATTACAATTATTCTCATTCTATAATATGATTTGATTCATCTCTTTGGAGCAATTGTGTTGTGTATAACTCTCATTTCATCTTTGTTTGTCCTATTTTAAAGGATATTAGCTCAATGGTAGAGCGATGTGTAATTTTGCACAAAGGTATGGGTTCGAATCCCATATAGCCTATTAAATAACAAGTCTCATGACTGCAACTTGTCGAGATGCAAGTGGTACATCGCAGCGAAGATTAAACAGACTGTAATCATACTTGGGCAATGATGAGCCGGGTCGCACGTGCAGCAAGAGCGTCAAGGAGGCAGTGTAATAGCTTTGTAGTGATCTGAAGTTCAAAGACTAACTTATGCATAGAAAATATGACCATACATTCCGGTCCTTTGTGATCTCAATGTAAAAGAAACACGGGTACTTCCTAGCCAATGTGGGAGTTGAACCCACATCTTGTGCATTGCACAATGCTCTTCCATTTGAGCTAATTGACTTGAAAGTATACGAATTGAATAATAATAGACATACACCACAACACATTTCTAGCAAAACCAGGACCAAACATCAAAATTAAGATAGGTGGTTAGTTAGGAAGACGAAGTGCGACTAGGCTAGCGTATGAAAGAAGAATATTGAATGCTCTATGTCATTTGCACTTATGACCAGACCCCTTATATTGTAGGTTGCCTTCTCTAACCATAAAATTGATGCAGTTGGTATTGGTATCAGTTGGATGCAGCTGAAGAAGAGAAATTGTGGTTAAGATTAGCAGATGAGTTGGCATTGGTATCAGTTGCAGTTTGTTTAGTAAGGGAAAGGCCTGAATGAGCTCCACAGGCTTTCTTGAACGATGGCGGTCTCTGTTTATATGTCTCTCACAGTACTTTTGGTCAGGTACTGCATCTCTTGAGCACCGCCAGTTCTTCCCGTCTGTCCTCCGACACCGTCCTGGCTCCGGATCAGTACTATTGGAGAACCCGAAATGGAAAGGACTCCATCCATCTGCACCAATGATTGTCGGTTTTGTCAAAAGTCAAAGATGTAGTCATGTAGATTTAAAACTCACACACGTGAAGCAGTACCCTAGATTTTTGCAGTTAATCAAATCTCCATTTTCAAACTCAGTAGACAGTACATGACAGCTTAGCCTATGTACATTAACACAATGTGACAAAGAAGAAGATATTTTTGTATATTCCAGTATCTATAACAATATCCGCCTTGTTTATTGCCTTCTTTATAGAAGCAGTATAATAGTGATATAAGAGGAAGCGTTGGGCTAACGCCGGAAGCTCCTTACTGGGCGCGGTGGCTCAACCTCGTGGGCCTGCAGCTGAACCAGCTTGTAGACAGGCCGCTCCTCCTAAAGCCCCAAGTGTTGGCGCCACAAAATATATCCACAATGCCCTGTAGTTTCCTGCTGCTACTGCTGGCCCTAGTGTCCTTACTGGATTCATCGATGCTCCACTCGATGGACTGCCAGCCCAAATACCGCGGTTATTAATTTTAGAAAGACTGCCAGTCGCGGTAATTAAAAAAAAAAAGAGAATTCAAAGACTCACCCTGCAACAAGTATGTTGAGCATAACTGTTGCACCAACTGCAATACCTGCTAATTCTCCCACCCGTGTTTATGCAATGTTCGATGCATACATCATTATTCAAATTTTTTCATGAAATTAAGTCCCCAATTTCATTACTTCTCCCAATTTGGGTAATTTCTGAATTCTCCATACCCTAATTTCTCAATTACCCCAACTCCAATTCACGAAATTCTAATTTGATGCATCTAAACAGAAATTATGCTCTGGCGATAATAAAGACTATGTAATTCACGAAATTCAGTCGCTGATTTTACTATTTCAACCAATTTAGATAATGTATCAAATTTCCCATCCATAAATTTCCAGTTTCACAATCTAATTCAAGAAGTGCTAATTTAACAAACATAACTTATTTTTACGACTTTAAACAAATAATCAAATTCTAAATTCAATTAATTTAATCGACAAATCAACAATATAGAAATTTTACCTCGTCGGAACATCAACATCCATTGATTGTCAGATATAAGGCGCTGAGTTAGTGATGTCGAAGGCTGAGTTGGTCAAAGAGAGAGAAAGAAAGTTGGGAGATAAAGGAAAAATGGAAAATGAATGAAATCAGAATGTTTGGGGGTGCGTCGAAGTATTTCCAGTTTGGTTCAGCTTTGTGTAATATATTATTAGATCTAAGGATGTGAGTGGGTGGTTCTCATAGTTCCCATTATATGTGTGGTTCTCACCGCCATCTCGACCCTATATATATATATATATATATATATATATATATATATATATATATATATATATATATATATATATATATATATATATATATATATATATAGAATTAGGATCAAATGAGTCCACCTCCCTTAGGTGAGTCCATGAGTCCTAATCTTAGCCATTAGATTATAACAAAATCAATGGTTAAGATTAATTTACGAAAATAAAAGGTCCCTATAAAACCCAAAAAACCATAATTCCATTCATTCACCTGCCTCCCTCACTCCCACTTCTCTCTCTAAAATTCTAAATCCCTCCTCTCTCTTTTTCCTCCTCCCACCCCGACACCACTACTACCGCCACCCAACCCGCCGCCGCCACCATGGTATGCCCAGAAAATGCCCTCACCACACAACCGCCCCCTACCACCACGCCCTCACCACCACCATACTGATGCCACCAATCTACTATTGTCGCCGCCAACTGCCCTGGACTCGCCGCCACCACACCACGCCGAGACCTACCCCTGCCGCCCACACCGAACCCTCCACCAGATCCACGCCTCCACTTCTTTTCTCTTTTCTTCATCCTCCTCTTTCCTTTTTTTCGACCACCACCCCGCCATAATCCCGACGAACAACAACAACGCTTACTCGTTTTTTTTTTCATTTGATTTTTTTAGATTTCTTTTTGTCTGATTTCGTTTTCAGACCAATCAAAGTTGTTTGGTGGCGGGTCATGTGTTCGGCTATTGATGCGGTCGGTATCGGTGGCTTTGACGGTGGTGCTGTGGTGGTTGGGGATGGGTCAGTCGTGGGGCAGTTTGTGTTGGTGGTTGGGGATGGGTCGGTCGTGGGCCTGATTTACTTCCCCTCTTTTTTTTTCAGTTCTCTTTTTTTTTTTTTTTGTGAAGTTAGGTTGTTGTTGGTGGGGGTGGCGACAAAGGAGGTTGTCGTCGGCTGTTGGTGGTGGGTCTGTGATGGTTGGGGTGGGTGTTGGTGGGGGTCGTGGTAGATGGTGGTGGTGGGGGTGGTTATTGCCTATATATAAAATGACTCGCATTAAAGTTTCGACTCGCAAGCATTAAAGTTTTACTTCGGACCATTAAAGTTTCACTCGTAGACAATTAAAGTTCTACTCGTATAATTTTATATATAAAAAATGACTCGTTAAGAATTAAAGTTCCACTCGTATACAATTAAAGTTCCACACATATACAATTAAAGTTTTACTCATAATTCGGTAAAATGGCCTAAAGAAATTAAAAGTTGCACTTATAAGCATTAAATTTACACTCGTATATGATTAAAGTTTCACTCCTAAAACATTAAAGTTTCAGTCAAAAATTGGTGAAATTACATAAATTTTAATAGTTTCACTTTTAAGCAATTACATAAATTTTAATAGTTTCACTTTTAAGCATTAAAGTTTCAGTCATAAAACATTAAAATTTCAGTCAAAAATTGGTGAAATTACATAAATTTAAATTAAAATTACATTATTACATAAATTCAATTTTTTATATTTAAAAATGACTTAAAAAAATTAAAGTTTCACTTTTAAGCATTAAAGTTTCACTCGTAAAAATTAAAGTTGCAATCATAAATCAGTGAAATTAAATAAATATTAGTTACAATTACATTATTACATAAATTCAATTTTTTATATTATAAATAGCCTAAATAAATTAAAGTTATAATTTTTAGCATTGAAGTTTCACTTGCAAAACATTTAATTTATATTCGAAATTCAAATAAATTTACAAAATTACCTTAAATACTAAAGTTACAATCTTAAAGAACTAAAGTTACAATCATAGATTAAAGTTACAATCTTAAATGATCTAATGGCTATGATTAGGACTCATGGACTCACCATTATGACCCATTTTAGAGAGAGAGAGAGAGAGAGAGAGAGAGAGAGAGAGAGAGAGAGAGAGAGAGAGAAGAGATCAACTAAGGCCATGTATATGTATTGACTCCATAAGTTCTATTAAGGGCCATTGGATGGTGAAAATGGATGACCAAGATCAACCCCAAAAAAGTGTGTTTAATAGCTCATCTCACAATCTCTCTCCTCCTTCACTAATCCACTCTAATTAATCACTAATTTACTATATATTTATTTTTCACTCATCCATTTCTCTTTCATCTTACACATTTCACTTCTCTCTTCTCTCAAACTCTCAAAAAAAAAAACCCAAAAAATCCAAATAAATAAAAAACCCAAAAATCCAAATAAATAAAAAAAACCCAAAACACCCAAAAAATCAAAAATCCAAACAAATAAAAAAGTTCTCTTCCTCTACACCACCACCCCACCCGACACCACCCACCGCCACGATTCACCGTCTCACAACCACCGCCGCCGCCAACCCACCGCCGCCGGAACGTTTTTTTTTCTTTTCGTTTTGGTGTTGTTTTTTATGTTTTGAGTTGTTTTTTTCATTCGTTGTTTTTGTTGTGTTTTTTTCATTCGTTACTTTTGTTGTCTTTTATTTTGTTTATTCTTGTCTTTTTATCTATTTTCTCAATTCTCGCTTTTTTTTACATTTTTTTCTTAAGATTTTGGGTAAAATAAATCTCATATAATAAGTTAATTTTAATATTTTGAAAAAAAAACTTTATTATCTCGTTTTGTGGTGGTAGTTTGGTGGACTAAAGTTATACAAAAAATGGACTAAAGTTATACAAAAATGGACTAAAGTTATACAAAAATGGACTAAAGTTATACAAATATGGACTAAACGTATAACTCCACTCAGTAAATGTATAACGTATACTCAGTAAATGTATAACTCTAGTAACGATATGAGTAACTTCTACTCAATGAATGTATAACTCCAGTAGGAATGTGTGTAATTTCAATGAAAGTATAACTTTTGTTTTTTCATTTCTCTTTGTTGACAAATAAAAAAAATATAAGTATAACAACAAAAAATAACAAATAAAAACCAACACTATAAGTTTGAATTTACATAAGTACTGTTTGTATAACTTTAGTCAATTTTTGTATAACTTTAGTTCATATTTGTATAACTTTAGTCAATTTTTGTATAACTTTATAACTTTAGTCCAAAATTATATAACTTACACAAATTTGTCAGTGAAGTTGCATAGTATAACTTCAGTCCTTTTTTGTATAACTTTAGTCCATATTTGTATAACTTTAGTCCAAAATTGTATAACTTTAGGAATATAAATTCAGATTGAAAACAAACACAATAAGAAGATGAGATTAAAGTTACTTTAGTCATATAGTCCAAGTTTATGTAGCTAAAAAAAAAACTATAAAGTAGAAAAAATCGTAAATCTCGCCAATACTAGATCTAAAATAAAAAAATCCGCCAATCTAACAAAAAACCCGTCTAAGAAAAAAACCAAATAACTAAAAAAACCAAATAACAATGAAATACAATATAATAACAATAATTGAAATAAAAAACGTCAGATCTAAACATTTAAATATTTAAATTTGACAAATTTATATATCGTGCGTATAACTTTAATGCACGCAGTGTATAACTTTAATAGACAAGATTTATAACTTTAGTCCAAAATTTGTGTAACTTCAATTTATACAATGTATAACTTTAGACATTAACAATATAACTCTATTTTGATTACTGTATAACTTTAGCCCAAAATATAAAACTTAAAACAAAAACTTGAAAAATAACAAATAACCAAATACCAAATTCCAAATAACAATAATAAAAACCAAATAACAATAATAAAAATGTAAGCCATGACACAAAATAAAATATTAAACTGTATGTGCTTGTAGTGTTAAGTAACGGTGGGACAATGCAGTCCTCTGATACATTTCATCATATATAATCCATAAACAGTCTCCCCGTCTCCTCAAGACAAGGGTGCTGTATGGGTGAGATTGCGAACATCATTCCTATTTTACCATAGGTGCCAATCTTCGAGGCTCCGAGGTACTAATGCTGTTGAATAAACTTGAAGTGGGTGTTCTATTATGTAGTAGATCTAGCAACAAAATTTTTAACACAATTATCTTTGATGTCATACTAAATCGCCTCTGTGTAGAACTCGGAATAAGTTGCATAATTTGATCCCTGGGCAGGAGCCTTCGAAACACTTCGCTATTGTTGTTTGTTGAAATAGTCGTGGGTGTTTTGGCTCGAGGTGAAGATCGGGTGGGGTGGTTTCGGTGTGGGCAGGCGCAAGATCCGAGGTGGGGTGGTTCGTGGTGGGCCGCGTGTGGGTGGTTGTGGGTGGTTCAGTGGTTTTTATTCTTTATTGTTTTTTTTCCAGATTCAAGAAGAAGAAGTAGTTTTTTTATTGGGTTTTTATTGTTTGTTGATGAACAAAAGAGTATTTGTTTGGTTTTTGTTTTTATTTTTTGGGTTTTTTTTTTGTTGGGAGAGAATGAATCAGGAGAGAGGGGGTGAATGATTGAAGAATGTGAATGAATGAAATGGATGATGAGTGAGTGAGTGAGTAGGGAGATTAGAATGGAGGAGTTATACAAGATTAGAAAGAGTTATACAAGGATTTGGGAGGGAGATTTATGACCCTTCAATGAGATGTAATCTCATCCCTCCATTCCTTCCATCATAAGGTCCTTATAAGGACTTAGGAACTCATAAGATGTAAGGGCCTTATGAGAACCCTTCTCTCTCTCTCTCTCTCTCTCTCTCTATAACCATTGGATCTATATATATATAAAATAATAATATATATAGAGATTGAATCATGTGAGGCACCCTTCTTAGGGTGAGGTAGCTGTACCTATTCTAAACCATTGGATCTAAAAATAATAAAGTCACCAGATGATGCCACGTGTCCCCCTATATAATTCCAACCAACCCACCCATTTACTTTCATTTACTCAACTCATTTACTCGTCATTTTCTCTCTCTTCAAATCTTCTTCAACTGAGCTTCATCTTCAGCTCCGTCTTCGCCATTATCATTGAGCTTTTCGATCGCCATTATCACTATGCTTTTCTACAGCCATTGTCATCCGGAAATTAGGTAATTTAGATCAACTAATTTACATTTCGATCCATACTGCTTTCATTCTGTTTCAATCACACTAATTTTCAATTGACCGATTTAATTTCATAAATTGAAGTTCATTTATTTACTTATTGTCGTTGTTCGTTTGCAGGTTTACATCGATCTCTTCGCTTCTTCGTATGTTCCTTTCCCTTTATTATTTATTATCGCTGTTCTTTTGCTACGCTTTTCCATTTTTTGAGGTTTGATCGAATTTCATATCTCCTTTGTCTTTTAAAATGTCTTAGTGTTTAAGTGTTCAATCGATTTGTTGCCAAAAAAAAAAACAGTCATCTGTTATTAGTTTGTGCGGTATCACTTAGTTTCTGTTCCAGCAATTTGATATCTTCTTAGGTTAATCTACTTGATTTGTTCGCCATTTCAGAGGTTACCGTCTTTATTTTAGCTTTGTTTCTGATTTAAATTACATTATTATGTTTCTTTTACCAAAATTTGCTATGCTTTTCCATTTTTCGAGGTTTGATCGAATTTCAGTACATCCTTTGTCTTTTAAAACGTGTTAGTGTTTAAGTGTTCAATCGATTTTTTGCAAAAAAAATACGGTCATCTGTTATTAGTTTGTGCGGTATCACTTAGTTTCTGTTCCAACAATTTGTTGTCTTCTTAGGTTAATCTACTTGCTTTGTTCGTCATTTCAGAGGTTAATGTCTTTATTTTAGCTTTGTTTCTGATTTTAATTACATCATTGCCTTCCCCACCTCACACTAACAGTTCTATACGATGAATTATTTTACTCAACCTCAAATCATTTTGGGATCAAGGCTTCGTTATTCATGTTATTGTGTAAGAGACTGAGTCAATGGCATTTCATTGATAAAAAAGTTTCATAATATCATATGATGACGTGTTGTGATCGTATAAATCTTAACATACCAAAATGAGAGGATGCACCTAATTATGTACGGAGTACTAATTAATCTACATGTTATTCCTTTCAGGTAAGGCCAAATGAAGTCGGCTCATGATGTCAAATATGTGTTGACATGAACGTTTGCAACTGAACTGATTCTTTCCAGCTTTTCCCGAAACATAAAAGTTTAATTTGATCTTATTGATGTGGGTTAATATCCGTATACTACCCCTTTAATTGTAGGACTATAACGTAAAATATACATGTGAATATAGTCATAAAACATAAAAACGATAAGGAACAAGAAATCAACCTCGGGTCCTTGATGAACGGCGTAAAGAACAGAAATCAAACCAGATTCCCTCCTAATTGTTGCACCCAAGACCTTGTCCGAGATATGCCCTTGTGCTAGAACAGTGTTCTCCGATTGCCTTGCAATATAGGGAGAACTGATGTGAGTTTGCTTGAGATGTGAGATCTCGGTTTCTACAGAGAAAAATGCTCTCTCGAAACCCTAGTTTTTTTACAAATGTTTGATTGGGTTAGAAGGGAGGAGAAACCCTCCCTTTTGTTCCCTCTCACTCGGCCGGCCATGGGCTACCTCGGGAAGTGGGCTTCCACTTCCTTTTAGTCTTGGCTCATGGTCTGGTTCGCAAAATCGCTAAAATGTATATGACGGGTTTATATTATAAACTGTTATCGGTTATCGGAAATTAAGGCATCGGCTAATAATACGGGTTAGCTGAATTATTAATACGTGTCCGACAAAACAAAGTATTGTATAATTTATTTTAATATACATTTAATTAAATATAAATCACGTATATTTAATTTTACGAATTAACTGGTTAATTCGCCTTAGCCCATGATATTTAATCCGTATTAAATATAATATCTCAACATCACATATTTGACTAATTACTTAGTCAAATAACTCGGACTAACTGGTTAGTCAATTTTGGCATCTACATGACAGTATTTTCATACTGTCACATCTCTCGAACGTATCCTATAGGTGTGACTTTTAGGGACCAGTTGATCACCGCCATCTGTATGACAATAACGTCAAACTTATCTAGCAAGCCAACCGTTATTGATAAACGTGGATCAAGTGATAATAATACCAAAATATGCCCTTTGATCCTTTTAGAGGTTTATAAGTCCTTGCACTAAGCGTTAAGGACACCAACCCCAACAAGCTCCCACTTGTCCGTACAAGTGTATGTGCAATGACGTTATCCGCACTAACTGGAGGACACAAGCTCCAACAAACTCCCACTTGTCCGAACAAGTGTATGTGCGATAACCGATTCTCATATTCATTTAAAATCTCTCCCACTCAATGTAAAACAATATGCAGATCTGGATCCACAAAGGTCGTATTTTACAATCGATCTGTATCTAGAGTGGTTTCCCCGACTAGAGAGTAACTTAACTGATAAAACGAATCCGTATCCGAGCATGGCCATGCATTTCGATTCTGACTCCTCGAGTGGCCCCGAGAAATATCGAGTACACGATAAAGGCTGAATATTTCCTTCAACTCGACTCCTTCCGATCTAAGCACAGCATGAAATGACCCAGAAAAAATCTACTTGGCCCCCTGTTACGGATGACCGTGAGATAGAAACCAAAGTCACCCAAAATCTGCCGTAGTCTCAAGAGACAGTCGATAGTCTAAGAATCGACTCTTAGGATCACTATGGAAGTCCTATCCACGACCGGGCAACGAATGTTATAAAACATTTAGGACTCCACGTCGATGTCACAATTGTGTCCTACGAAATATCCGTATAAATCGCCTCTGTGATTGGTCAGTCAACCTGTTGACTTATGGCTCGTTGAACCCACCATCAACCAACGTCACAGAATAATTGCCAGAGTTATCAGCTCATGTGGGCAATTAAGGACTAACAAGATATGATGTTTGTTCAGTTCACTTTGTGGTGTTCAAAATTGTCGTACAATTCCACATGAAAAACAAAATATATATATATATAAAATATCAAAACGATGATGTCGTATAGAGTACAAAGGAGAATGAATCTGATCCATAAAAGAGTACTACAACTCATGAACACGTTTGATTCCCATGGAATTTACGTGCCCTTCATGCTTATCTTGTCGTAATGCTTTAGTGAGAGGATCTGCTATGTTATCATCTGTAGCAATCTTTTCTATCACTACTGTCTTTTGCTCCACGTAATCCCGGATTAGATGAGCTTTCCGTTGTACATGTCTAGACTTGTTGCTAGACTTTGGCTCCTTAGCTTGGAAGATGGCACCACTATTGTCGCAATAGATGGTGATCGGGTCATTCGAACTAGGCACTACAGAGAGCCCATGTAAGAATTGACGCATCCATATCGCTTCCTTTGTTGCTTCGGACGCGGCATAGTACTCGGACTCGTCGTAGAATCTCTGTAACAGTTTGTTTCGAACTCTTCCGGTGACTGCAGCGCCATTAAGAGTAAAAACGAATCCTGACTGAGATTTCGAGTCATCACGATCCGTTTGGAAGCTAGCATCTACGTAACCGGTTGCGCATAGCTTTTGTTCGCCTCCATAAGTCAAAGCCCAATCTTTAGTCCTCCGTAGGTACTTAAGAATGTTCTTGACAGCCAACCAATGTGGTTCACCTGGTTCTTTGTTGGAATCGACTTGTCATACTCAATGCATATGCCACGTCCGGACGTGTGCATATCATGGCATACATGATTGATCCTATAGCCGAAGCATAAGGAATCCGTGTCATGCGCTCTTTCTCTTCCGGTGTCTCCGGTGCACGAGACTTGCTCAAATGCACCCCTGGAGCCATAGGAAGGAACCCTTTCTTGGAGTTAGTCATGCTGAATCTCTCTAGGACTTTGTCTATGTAAGACTCCTGACTGAGAGATAACATCCGTCGTGATCTATCTCGATAGATACGGATGCCTAGAATTCTCTGTGCCTCTCCCAGATCTTTCATCTGGAAATGGTTCTTCAACCATACTTTCACCGAAGTTAAGAGAGGTATGTCATTCCCAATCAGGAGTATGTCGTCAACATACAATATTAGGAAGACAATCTTGCTCCCACTCGACTTGATATATAGACATGGTTCCTCGACCGATCGAATGAATCCATTTTCTTTTATCACTTGGTCGAAGCGATGATTCCAACTCCTTGATGCTTGCTTAAGTCCATAAATGGAACGCTTAAGCTTGCACACTTTCTTAGGATGTACTGGATCGATGAAACCTTCGGGTTGTACCATGTACAACTCTTCCTCCAAAAAGCCGTTTAAGAAGGCGGTTTTCACATCCATTTGCCAAATTTCATAGTCATGAAAAGCGGCGATCGCTAAGATAATCCGAATGGAACGCAGCATGACTACGGGTGCGAAAATTTCATCGTAGTGCAAACCTGGCACTTGGGTGAAACCTTTAGCAACTAGTCGTGCTTTGTAGATATCTTGCTGACCTTCCACAGAATGCTTTATCTTGTAAAGCCATTTGCATTGAAGGGGACGAACCTTAGCGGGTAAGTCAACAAGATCCCACACGTTGTTCTCATACATGGAGTCCATCTCGGATTGCATGGCCTCAAGCCATAGCTTTGAGTCGAACTGGTCATGGCACCTTTATATGTTGCGGGTTCACTACTCGTTAAGAGTAGAACGTCATCTATGTCATGTTCCTCGACCATACCGATGTATCTCGTCCCGGAGGAATAGAGACTCTTCCCGACCTCCTAGGTTCCTCAGGAATATTCACCGCAGCCGGGATTGAAGGAATAGGTTCCTCCAATAGTTGCTCGGTATTTGGTTCTGGAATCTCCGACAGGTAGAAGGTTCTATCACTCTTTGCATTCTCGAGAAATTCCTTCTCTAAGAATGTCGCACTAGCCGCAACAAAAACACGTTGTTCGGTTGGCGAATAAAAGTAATGACCACGTGATCCTTTAGGATAACCTATAAAGTATGTCTTGACCGATCGCGGGCCGAGCTTATCCTCGTGTCTCCACTTGACATAAGCCTCGCAGCCCCAAACCCGTATAAAGGACAAGTTAGGGACCGTTCCCTTCCATAGTTCATATGGAGTCTTGTCATGAGCTTTAGACGGACTTCGGTTAAGTATTAGAGCGGCGACATAAGAGCATAACCCCATAATGAATCGGGTAAAACCGTGTGACTCATCATGGATCGAACCATATCAAGTAGTGTTCGATTTCTCCGTTCGGACACACCATTCAACCGTGGTGTTCAGGTGGAGTTAATCGTAGGGCAATCCCACAGTCCTTCGGTGTTGATCAAACTCGTGAGAAAGATACTCGCCACCACGATCCGAACGCAGTGTTTTAATCTTTCTACCTAATAGGTTATGTACCCTATTTTGGTATTCCTTGAATTTCTCAAAGGATTCACTTTTGTGCTTCATTAAGTAGACATAGCCATATCTACTCAAATCGTCCGTGAAAGTGATGAAATACCTATAGCCTTCTCGTGCGGTGATTGACATAGGACCACATACATCCGTGTGTATGAGCCCTAATAGGTCAGCAGCGCGCATTCCAACACCTTTGAAGGAAATCCGAGTCATCTTACCGATGAGACATGATTCACACGTGCCAAATGATTGAAAATCAAAGGCCGAGATAGCTCCATGTTTGATGAGCTGTTTTACGCGTTTCTCATTAATGTGTCCCATACGGCAGTGCCATAGATATGTTTGATCTTTGTCACCAACCTTTAACTTTTTATTCATTACGTGTAATATTTCGTTGGTCTGATCTAAAACATAAATTCCATTCATGGAGACTGCCTTGCCATAAATCATATTGTGTAATGAGAAAATGCAAGAATTATTCTCTATTACAAATGAAAAACCAAGTTTATCAAGCGCGAGAAAAGAAATAATGTTTTTAGAAAGACTGGGTACATAATAGCAATCATATAATGATAACTCAAATCCGCTAGGAAGCTGGATCACATATGTCCCCTTGGAGATGGCAGCTACTCTTGCTCCATTTCCAACACGCAGGTCCACCTCACCCTTTACGAGGGGTTCGATGTTTTGGAGCCCCTGCACATGATTACACAGATGAGAACCACAACCAGTATCAAGTACCCAAGTTCCGTAACTTGCGTGGTTAATCTCAATCATATGAATAAAAGTAGAAGAGAGAGAAGACATACCAACAGGTTTAACACGACCTGCCTTTAAGTCCTCATGATAAACAGGACATGTGCGCGTCTCCAATGCCCATCTTGTGGCAATGATGGCATTCCATGTTTTCACTCTTGCTCTTTGTCATGCACGATGAGTTACTCGCCTCACCGGGACCACTCTTCCCTGAACCCGACTTCTTGAACTTCGCCTTACCTCGTTAGGTTTGCGGAGCTTTGCCCTTACCTTTCCCTTTGTTTGACACAACGAGAATATCCTGTTTCAAGCTCCCACTGCACTTCATGTCCTTCTCGTGCGTACGAGGAGGGAGTGCGATTCATGGGGAGTTTTCTTCAAATCATTCATATAGTAATTCGCTCTGAATTGCGAATAACCATCGTGGAGTGAGTGAAGAATACGGTCGATAACAATATTCTCGCTGATGTTACAGTTAAAGGTCTCCAGTTTCTCGACATTCTCAATCATGCTGAGAATGTGTGGGCTAACCGGTTGGCCCTTCTGGAGTCTCGCATCAAAGAAGCGAGTGGTATGCTCATAGGTCACGATTCTCGGTGCTTTCGAGAATTCCTTAGTGAGCGTGGTGAAAATCTTGTTTGCACCTTGGGCTATGAAGCGTTTCGGCAAATTGGGTTCCATTGCAAAAATGAGTACGTTCTTTACCGCACTTTTGACTTCTAAAGCGAAATCATTATACTTGTTGATTTCGTTAATTCCGGCCGTGGGACACGGGTTTAACGGCATGGGCTCAGCAGATATCCGAGCTTTCCGTCGCCAGCGGCAAGCATTCCGTAATCCGCCTCCCGATCCGCGAAGTTGGATCCGTCATTCTTGATCGAGTGGGTGATTCATCCGACTCATGAAGATCCTAAGCCAGGACTCACGGTCCAATGTGGCACTTGGCATTGGGTTATCACTTGAACCAGCCATTTGATGTTAAGCAGTTTAAAACGTGATCTACACTGAAAAAGAAAGAAAAACAAAACGAAATAAGCAACTCATCGAGGTGATTTAAGTCTATTTTAAAATTCATTTTAAACATGTAGACTCTCGCACTTGCATAATTGATCTCCCTCAAGAAAGATACAAGTGATCCCAAGACTCAATTTCAGTAAATTGATAAGCCAACTGTTTAGCTAATTCTTCCGGAAGAACTCTTGGTCGATAGATTTCTGTAAATCCTATCTTATAGTCCACCATGATCACGGAGGATCGCACGAGTGACCATAGTGTTGAGATAAAATAGGTCAATCGGTTCCAACTTACCCGACGTAGAAGGGGTCATAGTATGCCTACCGACGAAGAAGGGACTCATTGGAGTTTGACCTATAAAGACCGTTCTCAATTTTAGTTTATACGAGGAAGATCCCATCAATCAAAATTATAATTCATTTTAAGTGAACGAATAACTAGCGTCTGTCGTGAATGAATTTATTTGGATGATGGCTTAAAACGTGTGACAAGAGAATGTCAATGAAAACTAACTCGTGACCTCTATATGTGTCAGTTTTCATGCAATAATTAGGTGGTTTGGTTTTTAGGCGGAATATGATGCAAATTATCGTTGCGAAAAATAAAAAAAAGGAATGCAAAAACGTAAATAAAAATTTCCTAGTGTGGCCTATCCTAGTATAAGAACAAGATACAACTTTGGAATCCACCGTTGGACCCGAAAAGCTTGTCTTGATGTTCCATCTTGATCCAAGTAGCGGGAGTGAGCATCTGGTCTCCATCTTTGGTCTTCTCAAAAATTACAATTAAAATTACAAAATATAAACCTATTTACATTCTAATTAAAACTGTAATTACAAGTGAAAAAAAAACAAAAACGGAGATACAAGATCTCAAAATACAACCAAGACCGTGTTCCATCATTACGGTAACACGTTCTACTAAGGCCACACTAAGTTACAATCACTTGTAAAAATTAAATACGTAATTAAAAAGCATTCACGGCATTCATAAATTAACGATAAATAAAATGCATCAACTAAAAACAAAACAAATTTATTCATGACATAATTCTGTAATTATGTTAAATTTATCCAAACCACCTTTTAATGATTAAAATTCATGTGATAAAACCGCTTCTATCATTTAATTTTAATCTATTATAATCCGTTACTTTAAATATAATTTAAAATAACTTAATGGTACGTGTGTGAACCGTTTCACAATCATAGCGAGTGTACTATATCCGGATAAAGTACATATTATAGCCAAAAGAAAATTTAAATCAAAAGAAACAAATTTTCAAAGCTTTTAAAGACGAAATCCCTCGATCCAGGGACACAAGTGCTCGATCGAGGGACAGGAGGGCTCGATCGACTGAACTGCAAGTCGATCGAGAGGTATGCTAATCAGGAGGTGCTCGATCGACTAAACTGGAGGTCGATCGAGTACCTATATCGCAAAACTACTCGATCGAGTACGAGGACAACTCGATCGAGCAGAGGGTTTTGAAATGTGTCGATCGAGTACAAAGCAAGGACTCGATCGAGCAAAAGGTTTTTGAGACAGGTCGATCGAGTACAACAGGGACTCGATCGATCAAAAACAAGAGAGAAACAAAGACTCGATCGAGTAGAAATACGCTCGATCGAATGCTAAAGAGGCTGAAACTTCAAAAACCCTCGTGAAAACATATTTCGAGACAAAATCAATTGCAAATATGATCAAAAACGCATTAAAACAAATTTGACAATTGACAAAAACTTGACATGTTGCTATAATCTCCGTATAAAATAACAACATGTAAAAACAACACGAAATTTGAAACAAAACAGCCGTGTAAAACATGGCACGGTTGGGTTTTCGAGACAAAACAGCAACAAGAGCAACCGTGTAAACAAGACACGGTTCCCAAAGCAACCAAAAACGCAGCAAATTAAAAAAAAATTTCTGCCGAGTTAAAAAGATGGCTGCCGAGACAAAATTTTTAACCAAAATACATCGTTTCAACAACGTTTTATGAAAAACACATGAAAAATTCACGTGGCCTCGCTCTGATACCACTTGTGGGTTAATATCCGTATACTACCCCTTTAATTGTAGGACTATAACGTAAAATATACATGTGAATATAGTCATAAAACATAAAAACGATAAGGAACAAGAAATCAACCTCGGGTCCTTGATGAACGGCGTAAAGAACAGAAATCAAACCAGATTCCCTCCTAATTGTTGCACCCAAGACCTTGTCCGAGATATGCCCTTGTGCTAGAACAGTGTTCTCCGATTGCCTTGCAATATAGGGAGAACTGATGTGAGTTTGCTTGAGATGTGAGATCTCGGTTTCTACAGAGAAAAATGCTCTCTCGAAACCCTAGTTTTTTTACAAATGTTTGATTGGGTTAGAAGGGAGGAGAAACCCTCCCTTTTGTTCCCTCTCACTCGGCCGGCCATGGGCTACCTCGGGAAGTGGGCTTCCACTTCCTTTTAGTCTTGGCTCATGGTCTGGTTCGCAAAATCGCTAAAATGTATATGACGGGTTTATATTATAAACTGTTATCGGTTATCGGAAATTAAGGCATCAGCTAATAATACGAGTTAGCTGAATTATTAATACGTGTCCGACAAAACAGTATTGTATAATTTATTTTAATATACATTTAATTAAATATAAATCACGTATATTTAATTTTACGAATTAATCAAGTTAATTCGCCTTAGCCCATGATATTTAATCCGTATTAAATATAATATCTCAACATCACATATTTGACTAATTACTTAGTCAAATAACTCGGACTAACTGGTTAGTCAATTTTGGCATCTACATGACAAGTATTTTCATCTTGTCACATCTCTCGAACGTATCCTATAGGTGTGACTTTTAGGGACCAGTTGATCACCGCCATCTGTATGACAATAACGTCAAACTTATCTAGCAAGCCAACCGTTATTGATAAACGTGGATCAACTGATAATAATACCAAAGTATGCCCTTTGATCCTTTTAGAGGTTTATAAGTCCTTGCACTAACTGTTAAGGACACCAACCCCAACAATTGAAGCCATGTGTTTTGATTCTCAGCATTTGTGATGAATATAAGTTGTTGAAAAAACAACCCACTGAGAAGCCAAGAGCCAAGTTAGATTGGCCATATTATGATCCTCAAAAGGCAATGATCTGCTTATCAGGATACTGACGGGGTAAGTATGACACCTGCTCAAACGAATAATCGAACGTACAGCAAGTACTGTGAGAATCATAATTTGTAAGTTCCTGCATTTCTTATCATTAAATCAGTTATGGGCAAAAGATCATGATGCTCAACTTTAACTTCTCTGTCCTTGCACCGAGAGTCCGATATATTATACGATTGCATTTTGCATTTTGGACATCAGATTAACAGTATGAAACTATTGTACTGTTAATCAGATTATTCCAGTGATTATCTCTGTACCCTCATTAACATGTTGGATATATGATATGAATTATGTACAAAGATTAACAGTATGAAACTATTGTACTGTTAGCTATTATCTTAAGGTTCCCCTTATTTAATCTTTGTTATGTACTCGTATATCTTAACGGCTATTAGCTCAAATGGGAGAGCAATGTGCAAATCTTGCACAAAGGTATGAGTTCGAATCTCATATATACTAGTTAATTTAAGAATTTAGTGTATTAAACTTAAATACAATAACATTGAGGATGAGTTAGCCAAATCTGTACTCAGATGTGCAAATTTGAGGATAAGTAGAAGAAGCTCAAACTTAGATGTGCACAAACGGCGTGCATAAGCCAAAACGTCGTGCAGAGCCACTAAAGGAGCAAAGGATTACAATTTTGAGTCCTTTGTAAAGTCAATGTTAGAAATTATCTAAATTGGGTGCAATTGGACATGACAGAAAAGGCCAAAACCCAAAAGTCCACTAGAGAAATACCAATTAGGCTTTGAAGTAAAGAGCGATCAATAACCAACATGGGAGTCGAACCCACACCTTGTGCATTGCACAACGCTCTGCCATTTGAGCTAATTGGTTTTAAAATAATTAAATCATTCCACTAGTTTTCATCATGTGAGTTGTTCCCTTATCTCTGCTCCACCTGCCATTAGAGGAACGACTGAAGAAATTGATTCTCGAGGTGTGCTCTTGTCCTTACCTTGGAACTTTCCATTTTTTGGTTAACTGCTACGTTGAAAAGAAATAGTTGTCACTTTGGTATTTTGCTCTGTACTAGTATAGTTGTGTATATAGCTTCTGATCTTTTTCCACCTTCATGTTGAGGAACAAAATTAATTGCGGTTTTTTTGAATATGTGCTGTTTTAGTTCATTCCATCTTGAAAGAATGTGAAAGAAAATCATACCCCCATTTATTTTAACCACTTATGATGACCAAGTTTCACAAAATAAGGTTTGAGATTCACCAAATAAGGAAAAGAGCAAAAAACGTGATTTTAACCACTTATGATGACCAAGTTTCACAAAACAAGCTCTAAGATTTCGAACAAGGTATGAGATTCACAAAACAAAGTCTCGATTCACCTAATAAAGAAAAGAGCAAAATAGGTTATTTTAACCACTTATGACGATCAAGTTTCACAAAACAAGCCTTAAGATTCACTGAATAAGGTATGAGATTCACAAGATAAGGTTTGAGATTCACCAAATAAGGAAAAGAGCAAAAAACGTGATTTTAACCACTTATGATGACCAAATTTCACAAAACAAGCTCTAAGATTCACTTAACAAGGTGTGAGATTCACAAAACAAAGTCTGAGATTCACCTAATAAGGAAAAAAGCAAAAAAAAACGTGATTTTAACCACTTATGATGATCAAGTTTCACAAAACAAGCCCTCAGATTCACTGAACAAGGTCTGAGATTCACAAAATAAGGTCTGAGATTCACCAAATAAGGAAAAGAGCAAAAAACGTGATTTTAACCACTTATGATGACCAAATTTCACAAAACAAGCTCTAAGATTCACTTAACAAGGTCTGAGATTCACAAAACAAAGTCTGAGATTCACCTAATAAAGAAAAGAGCAAAATAGGTGATTTTAACCACTTATGATGATCAAGTTTCACAAAACAAGCCTTAAGATTTATTGAATAAGGTATGAGATTCACAAAATAAGGTTTGAGATTCACCAAATAAGGAAAAGAGCAAAAAACGTGATTTTAACCACTTATGATGACCAAGTTTCACAAAACAAGCTCTAAGATTCACTGAACAAGGTCTGAGATTCACAAAACAAAGTCTCAGATTCACCTAATAAAGAAAAGAGCAAAATAGGTTATTTTAACCACTTATGATGATCAAGTTTCACAAAACAAGCCTTAAGATTCACTGAATAAGGTATGAGATTCACAAGATAAAGTCTGAGATTCACCAAATAAAGAAAAGAGCAAAATAGGTGATTTTAACCACTTATGATGATCAAGTTTCACAAAATAAGCCTTAAGATTCACTGAATAAGGTATGAGATTCACAACACAAGGTTTGAGATTCACCAAATAAGGAAAAGAGCAAAAAAGGTGATTTTAACCACTTATGATGACAAAGTTTCACAAAACAAGCTCTAAGATTCACTGAACAAGATCTGAGATTTACAAAACAAAGTCTGAGATTCACCTAATAAAGAAAAGAGCAAAATAGGTGATTTTAACCACTTATGATGATCTAGTTTCACAAAACAAGCCTTAAGATTCACTGAATAAGGTATGAGATTCACAAAATAAGGTTTGAGATTCACCAAATAAGGAAAAGAGTAAAAAACATGATTTTAACCACTTATGATGACCAAGTTTCACAAAACAAGCTCTAAGATTCACTGAATAAGGTCTGAGATTCACAAAACAAAGTCTAAGATTCACCTAATAAAGAAAATAACAAAATAGGTGATTTTAACCACTTATGATGATAGATTGTGTTCTGCACCGAAGCCATTGAAGTAAGATTATAACCAAAACTGAGAATCGACACTCTTGCCAAATTAAGATCATTAGTGATGCAAATTCCTCAGTAATTAAAAACTTGGCCTACTCACATCAACAAAAAGTATTATTCCGTAGTTTTTAAGTTACTGGATTCAGACAATTATCTACATTCATAAGCTTCTTGTTGTGCTGCTAAAAGTGAGGCTGCGTACCCCTTACTCACAATTTGTTGGAGTCATTGAGTCACCGGGGTAATGTTGTTATTGTCTGAAAAAATACGTAGCTTAGTGATAGAACACTTCTAATTGTAAGATGGTCCACTTAATTTACAAAACTCATATTCTTCTTATAGATTGAAAACTCCACTCGTATATGTGCATCCTAATAAGCCAATTAAATCACATAAGTACCTAAGCATACGAACCGCAGCAAGTTTAACACTTCTCCAATCACTCAATCAAGACATTGTATTGAAGAGGGAAACAACCCCTATGAAATATGCCAAACACCAAACTTCTAACTACTAGGAATCACAATTTAAACAATTAAATATTTGTTACCAATTCAATAACACCAAACCGACTAAACACACAGTACATCACAACAAAGCAGGACATTCATTATAATTTATGCATAACAAAAACAACATGTTATGTAAACAAGCTCACATAACACACATATTTTCAACAAAAGTGATAAAAATCATAGTTTAAACACCATTTCTTCCAATTTCCACTTTAGAATAAGATATATTCATACCAGCAAAAGAAACTACGCCTATCCAACATACCAATTATTATACTTCATACTTGATTAACAAAAAAAAAACATTTGGAAATTCCGCATATTTCTTACAAAAAAAATATGCATCATCATAATACACGCTTAAGTCATTGATTATCTTTTACCTTTGTTCAAAATCACTATGACAACAAAAAATTGTTTTAACTGGGACAGAGGAAATACTACAACGTAGTGAAACCATACCTATGGAAAGCAATTTACGGAATAGAGTAGTAAAGTCGAGTTGTGCAACTGGATCATCAGAATACACGCCGACAACCATCTCTGGTAAAGTCTCATCTACAAAATTCACCACAAAATTCCCCAATCAATAATACCGCTTGAAGTTAAAGACAACCTCTTTTCATGTCAGCTATACTCCAATTAACAATATACTCCCTCCATCATAAAAAAAAACCCCAAGAAGAAGAAAGTGTTATGAGGATGCTCGCAAAATCACGTCTCATATTCACTAATCATGTCACAAAGTTAACAACAACTCAAACATAAAACATAAAACTTTTAACAACAGAGGGAGTGTTACGAAGTCTACAAAATCACCTTCTAGTTTCACAAAATCAGGTCCTACGTTTCACAAAATTATGTCTAAGTTTCACAAAATCAGGCCCTAGATTCACAACTAAACAAAGATATATGCATCATATGATTAACTTTTATGTTCACAAATCTAGCTTTAAGATTCACAAAACAAAGCCTAAGATTCACAAGATAAGAGAAATAGCAAAATAGGCGATTTTAACAACTTATGACCAAGTCTCACAAAATACACATATAAGTTCACTATGATTCACAAAATCGCCTTCAAGATTCACAACATTGAAACAAATAATCCGCAAAATTTCACAAATTAAAACTGAAATAGAAAACAATAATTAGAGATTCAATAAAAGAAATACTTGTTTCAATAGCACTATTATCATCAACCATTGTGATATCTACAATCTCCATAGTGATTAGAGCTCCAAAATCGTCAAAACCAATGTAATAATTAGTACGAAATCGCTAGGTAAAGGAAATCGCGCAATCAGCATCAATTTCGAACGTTATAATTACGAAATCGCTCAATTTGATCAAATTCTAACCTTATATCATCACTTTATTATTGAATTAACAAAATTATATGAATATATTCAATTTTTATCATAAACATGAAATTACCTTCAAATTAATCAAATAAAATCTTCAAATGATCAAATCACGATATTATTGTTGTAGCTTGTTGATCGGCAAATCGGCCGTAATTGGAATCTCTACAGACAATCGCTAAAATTGATTAGTTTATGGAGCATATTTGGGTTTGATGGCTAAAATTGATGAATCGTTGTAGCTTGTCGATGTAGAATATTTGAGTCGTTGTGTTTGTGTGTTTATTTTAAATATATAAAATATTTGGGCCAAATTTTCAGCCCAAATTTAATGACTGCGCACTAACAGTCCGCCCCAATCTAATGAAGGAATTTGGTGAGGCCGGCCGCCTCGCCATAATGAGGTGCCTCACCGGATCCGGCCTCTATATATATATATATATAGGCCGGATCCGGTGAGGCACCTCATTATGGCGAGGCGGCCGGTCTCACCAAATTACTACATTAGACTTAGAGCGGACTGTTAGGGCGGAGTCCTTCAAATTGGGCTGAAATTTTGGCCCAAATATTTTATAAATCTGAAAATTTATTCTATTCTTCATCGATTCATGAAATTGCAGCCATCATACCAAATCTGCTCCATAAACTAATCAATTGCAGCCATTCTTCGTAGATTACAATTGCAGCGATTTGCCGATCAACAAGCTACATCAATAATATCGACATTTGATCAATTTCAGAAGACTTCATTCGATTAATTTGAAGGTAATTTCATGATTTTGATGAAAAATTGAATATATTCATATATTATCACTTTGTCTGCCGGGATTATTTATGTAGCTGATGATATTTTTATTACTTTTTCCAGCGATTTCATCTCTTGTTCATTATTTGCCATTTTTTTTTCGGTTTGTTAAATTTTGGGTTTTGTTAAGAATGGTGACAATCATAGCTGAGCTCGCGTCTAGTGTAAACTTTTGAGCCCTGTGCTGATCAGGAAGCCGTTGTACTCTGTATCCGTAGGCAGATTCATTCATAGAAAAAGCTCGAGACTGATATTGACAATGGTGGAACATCACGAAGAACACAAAGCAGATTCATTCATAGAAAAGATCGCCAAGAAAGTTCACGCTCACGATTCTTCTTCTTCTTCAGATTCCGATGACGATAAACCTTCTGCTTCTTCCCTCAAATCCAAGGTTTTCCGTCTTTTTGGCCGTGAGAAACCTGTTCATAAAGTCCTTGGTGGTGGTAAACGTACGTTATTTTTCCGTCTTTCGAAATGTTTCTTTACCTCATTTCTTCTATTTGTTCACAAAATGGCGAGTTTTTGAGCTTTGTCCGTTAATATGATGCTTAAATTTGGTCGAGATTTACTAAACTCGTTTGATTTTTAGTACGATCGTATGTTTTCACTGTTTCGAAACGTTTCTTTTACCTCAATTTTGCCTTTTTAGTTAGTGATTATCTTTTTCGTGATTTTATGGTGTATTTTCACAATTTTGTGCTTTTTGCGTTGAATCTGAGAGCTTATTTTGTGAATCTCAGATCTTATTCAGTGAATCTGAGAGCTTGTTTTGTGAAATTTGGTCATCATAAGTGGTTAAAATCACCTTTTTTGCCCTTTTCCTTATTTGGTGAATCTCAGACCTTATTTTGTGAATCTGATACCTTATTCAGTGAATCTTAAGGCTTGTTTTGTGAAACTTGATCATCATAAGTGGTTAAAATCACCTATTATGCTTTTTTCCTTATTTGGTGAATCTCAGACCTTATTTTGTGAATCTCAGACCTTGTTCAGCGAATCTTAGAGCTTGTTTTGTGAAACTTGGTCATCATAAGTGGTTAAAATCACATTTTTTGCTCTTTTTCTTATTTTGTGAATCTCAAACCTTATTTTGTGAATCTCATACCTTATTAAGTGAATCTTAAGGCTTGTTTTGTGAAACTTGATCATCATAAGTGGTTAAAATCACCTATTTTGCTCTTTTCTTTATTAGGTGAATCTCAGACTTTGTTTTGTGAATCTCAAACCTTGTTCAGTGAATCTTAGAGCTTGTTTTATGAAACTTGGTCATCATAAGTGGTTAAAATCAGTTGTTTGCTCTTTTCCTTATTTGGTGAATCTCAGACCTTATTTTGTGAATCTCATACCTTATTTAGTGAATCTTAAGTCTTATTTTGTGAAACTTGATCATCATAAGTGGTTAAAATCACCTATTTTGCTCTTTTCTTTATTAGTTGAATCTTAGAATTTGTTTTGTGAATCTCATACCTTATTCAGTGAATCTTAAGGCATGTTTGTGAAACTTGATCATCATAAGTGGTTAAAATCATCTATTTTGCTATTTTCTTTATTAGGTGAATCTCAGACCTTGTTCAGTGAATCTTAGAGCTTGTTTTGTGAAACTTGGTCATCATAAGTGGTTAAAATCAGTTGTTTGCTCTTTTCCTTATTTGGTGAATCTCAGACCTTATTTTGTGAATCTCATACCTTATTCAGTGAATCTTAAGTCTTATTTTGTGAAACTTGATCATCATAAGTGGTTAAAATCACCTATTTTTGCTCTTTTCTTTATTAGTTGAATCTTAGACTTTGTTTTGTGAATCTCATACCTTATTCAGTGAATCTTAAGGCATGTTTGTGAAACTTGATCATCATAAGTGGTTAAAATCACTTATTTTGCTATTTTCTTTATTAGGTGAATCTCAGACTTTGTTTTGTGAATCTCAGACCTAGTTCAGTGAATCTTAGAGCTTGTTTTGTGAAACTTGGTCATCATAAGTGGTTAAAATAACCTTTTTTTGCTCTTTTCCTTATTTGGTGAATCTCAGACCTTATTTTGTGAATCTCATACCTTATTCAGTGAATCTTAAGGCTTGTTTTGTGAAACTTGATCCTTGTTTAGGGTTGCTAATTATTTTAAAACCAATTAGCTCAAATGGCAGAGCGTTGTGCAATGCACAAGGTGTGGGTTCGACTCCCATGTTGGTTATTTTATTTCAAAGCCTAATTGGTATTTCTCTAGTGGACTTTTGGGTTTTGGCCTTTTCTGTCATGTCCAATTGCACCCAATTTAGATAATTTCTAACTTTGACTTTACAAAGGACTCAAAATTGTAATCCTTTGCTTCTTTAGTGGCTCTGCACGACGGTTTGGCTTATGCACGCCGTTTGTGCACATCTAAGTTTGAGCTTCTTCTACTCATCCTCAATTTTGCACATCTGAGTACGGATTTGGCTAACTCATCCTCAATGTTATTGTATTTAAATTTAATACACTAGATTCTTAAATTAACTAGGCTATATGAGATTCGAACTCATACCTTTGTGCAAGATTTGCACATTGCTCTCCCATTTGAGCTAATAGCCGTTAAGATTTACGAGTACATAACAAAGATTAAATAAGGGGAACCTTAAGCTAATAGCCTTTAGATATGCAACAATGAAAAGCCTAACCTGCGATTGATTGTCAATGTGATGAACAATCCGTGATTGTAGAACGGGCCTCAGGAATGAACTTCTGAAAGTCTCTCTCACAGCTGCCTGAAGTGAGATTCTTGTTACTTTCATAATAACAGGCATATATGAACTAAGTCCGACGTGCAGAAATCCAGCATGCTTCACAAATTAAACCACATAGTTTAGTTTAGGCATCAGTTCATCAACCATATAACAAGGATACAATTGATGAATACTTGGCCGAAATAACCCATTTGCAGTAAACGCTTCACAAACACATTTTCAGAGGTGAAATTGTCAAATGAACAGAGGATGTACCAGAAACATGGGTGTCAAAAGTCTCCACCATTCTCCGAGCATGATCAAATCATTAACCTTGGCGCCATACATCAAAGGCAGTGACCAGAGGTTATTGTCAGAATTCTTTATAGGGCTTGCTATCTCGAATAGAAACACCGCGATGTTCATTGAAATCGTATATCTGCAGGTAAAAAACACAGGAAATCACTTTGGATTAATTTACAAGCATGCATTTGGTCTTCTGAAGTAGCTTATGCACCTCATTCAATCATACTTTAATCAAATTTATAGAATTGATTAGAATTGTACTACGTTTATATTCAACATAAAATAGATGTAAAACGAAGATTACTGATAAAAAGAGCTTACATCAAGTATAGATTTGCACCGTCTTTCACAGTAAACAAAGGAGGTGATTGGGATGATTCCCGGGTGTAAGCACTCCTTAACTCGGTCACATTTTGATATGTAACGATTGATTCTTCAGTCATTCTCGACGGTTTTCTATTAGTAGCAAACTGTAGACCATCTTCTGATTTTGTATCTACACAAACGAAAAATAAACTTCTGATTTCATTTAGACCCGATAAAATCTTACCGGACTTGAAAATCCAGTACGACGTACTTTTTTAGCCAAAAACGTAAACTTTATTCGTGGTTCGAAAAACAAAATCCAGAATAACAAATTAAGCAGAGTTAGGGCTGGATAACACTTACCCTTAAGGCCTTTATCTAAATAGCTGAAAAGTGAAGATAGCTAACATCTGTAACATAACTTGTGCTCATTCGGTCAAAGTGTCAAACTGAAATCTTTTCTTGTTGGTCCTTTATCTAAATAGCTGAAAATTTGCCTTGGTAGGTAACAAAATTGAATGAAGCTCTTTTCCCTTTTCTAGAGATTTAGTTGATGCACATGTCGAGATTGCGCTAGCCATGGTAACCCCATTCGGTTGAACATTGACGAAAAACATCTCCCTAAAGAACTGTAACGCTTCATCTATCCTATTCTTTTGTGCAAGGCCAGATACTAATGAAGTCCAGGTGAATACATCAGGAGACATTCCAGAATCACCCATCTTTCGCATAAATTCCATGGCAACATCACAATCACCAGACTGACTATAACCAGCAATCAGTATGTTCCAAGTTATCAAGCACGGCTCAATTCCCTCGTCTCTCATCAAATTAAACAACATATGTGCTTTGCCATTCTCACCTCTCTGACAATATCCAGATATCAAAACATTCCAGCTCACAATATCCCTTTCATTTATCTCCTCAAACAACTTCTCAGCTAAACTCAATTCATCACACTTTGCATACACAGCCAATAAAGCATTATCAATCCGCCTAGACGACCTCATCCCACCTCGAATCACAAGGGAATGTATCAACGTCCCAGTCCCGAAATCCCCACAATTCCCACAAGCCTGTAAAATCTTAGGAAACAAAAACCCATCAGGCAAAATACCTTCATTCGTCATCAAACCAAACAACTTAACCACCTCACTCCATCTCTGCTCCCTCGAATACGCTCCCATCATAGCAGACCAAGTAAACAAATTGTAATGAATAACATATATCATTAAAATCAAGCGATTGTAATTTTCAAGACGTCATAACCTAAAAACTTAATTAGAATCAAATTAAATCAACAATAAATACAGAACTAACTGAACATCTAAGAAAAGAAATGAACTAAACGTAATCGAAATCTAATCGCATAAACTATCAATCAGCAATGTCAATGCATCATCCTAGTCGACTTCTGGAAAATCAAGAATATGTAAATTAAATAGGACATCAAAAACTATGTTGATAGTGCAAAAAAAGAAGAAATCGATAAGTGAAATTGTGTACCATATTGAGCAACATCGAGGTTGAATTCATCGAAATAGGATGAATCGAAATTACCTAGATCAGAAAATTAGGATGATCGAAATTAGGATGAATCGAAATTGCCTAGATCGAAAAATAAATTAGATTGACGATGGCGATGGCGATCAAAATTTGAGCGATAAATTATCGATCGAAATAAGAGTGAGTGACGATGAGCTGAAGAGAGAGAAAGTAAAAGAGTGCGAAATGAGGGAATTTGAGGGTGAAATGTCAGTTAGTTGAGTTTTGTATGAAAACACGTGTCATAATCTGATGAGGCTATAATAATTAGATCTAATGGTTTAGAAGGTGTCCAGCCGCCTCACCCTAAGAAGGGTGCCTCACATGATTCAATCTATATATATATATATATATATATATATATATATATATATATATATATATATATATATATATATATATATATATATATATATATAGAGAGAGATAGAGAGAGAGAGAGAGAGAGAGAGAGAGAGAGAGAGAGAGAGGCAGGATCCGGTGAGTTTGCCACTTTTCGTGAGTTACCCCCGAATTTATATACCATTGGATCTAACAAGATCAAGGGCTGAGATTAACCCACACAAAAATACACAAACTTAATTTTTCTTTCTCTCTTCCAGTTCATTCTTGTTCTACGTTACCCTGCTTACTATTTTTTTTCCCCTCCCTTTCTTCATTCTTCCCCTCGTTTTTCCTATTTTCTTCTAATTTATGGCATAATCCAATCAAAGTTTCTCAAAACTTGAGTAATTCAAGTTGAAAACACAAAATTAATTCATTATCTTCATTCAATTTGATTAATACACGCATCAATCGTCAGTTTTTGCCCAAAATTTGCAGAAACCCTAGCGCAAATTGACAAAACGAAGGTAAGTGTAGATTATGTAAGTGAATATATGTTATTTTGTGAGTTATTTCAATTGTTACTTCGTTAATATGCTTGTCTATCATACCGTTGGCATTTGATTGGTGATTTATTATCATAATTCTGAAAAATTGTTGGTAATATAACTTAGCACACCAATTGTATGTTATAATGTCTAGTTCAATATAGAAACTCAGTTATTGTAATGAAGAAACGTGGTTATTTAATAGTTATTCAAATGCAGAAACTCAGTTATTGTAATGTAGAAACTCAGTTATTGTAATGTAGGATGTCAGTTATTGTAATGTATAAACTCGTTATGGTATGTAGAAACTCGATATTTGTAGTTATTGTAATGTAGAAACTCGATTATTGTAATGAATAAAGTCAGTTATTCTATATGTGATTGATTATTCACTCGTTAGTTGTTTAAACTCAATTACAGTTATTTTATAGTCTAGTTATTATAATATATTGACCGAGTCATTCTATATGATGTTCTGTTAAGTTATATTCTTCTTTTTGGTGATTTGCAGATTGAATCAAGATAGACGCGGATAATTGACGTTCAATGGAAAAATTGATGTATATACTTGGTCATTTGTTGTTAGCTTTCATCTTGTTTAATTGAATAGCTCAATTATTGTAATGTAGAAACTCAGTTATTGTAATGTAGAAAAGCTCAGCTATTGTAATGTAGAAACTCTGGTATTTGTAGTTATTCCAATGTAGAAACTCAGTTATTGTAATGTAGAAACTCAGTTATTGTAATGTAAAACTCTGATATTTGTAGTTATTGTAATGTAGAAACGAAGGTATGAATATGTTACGATTTCGTAGCTAATAATCGACTAATTTCAGTGATTTTCGTAGCTATTGGAGAATAAAAAAAACAAATACTAATAAGATTTTTGTGTTCTTTTTTCCGCGATTTTCTTTAAAAACAAGATGAGAATAACAAATACTCATCAGATTTCTGTCTTTTTACGATTTCATGATTAATAACATTAGTAAAGAACGAATTCAACAGAAAATTTGTTGATTACAATAAATTCTGATTAGATTTCATTAGGTAATTTCCAGGTGAAGTGACGTTGAACGGGGATAATTGATGCTCCATGGAAGAATAATTGACGTCGTGTAATAGAATAACTGATGTTGTATGATAGAATAATTACGTTACTGTAATAAAATAACTTGTTTACTGAGAATAATATTCTCTGCTATGTATAGTTATTTTAATGTAGAAACTCAGTTATTGTAATAAAGAAACGTAGTTATTTTATAGTTAACTTAGTTGTTTACTGAGAATAATGTTCTTTGGTATTGATAGTTATTCTAATATAGAAACTCAGTTATTGTAATGTATAACTCATGTTATTGTATTGAGCTGCAACTCAAATATAGTCAAATTTCTGTCTTTTGTTTGTTTTCATCTTATTTAATTGAATAACTAGCCATTTTCAAAAGAATAATTGATTTTCTTCGATGAAACGATTGAATTACTTTGCAACAAAAGAGAATGAAGATGAATTGGAATCTGAATTTGACAGAAGCAACACTTTTTTACACCATAAAAATAGAGTAATTACATCAGAGTCGTATAATAATTGCCTTAAATTATTACAATAACCGTGATTGAATTTTACAATAACCATGCTTGAACTATTGCGTACTATAATAACTATTACAATAACCGTGATTGAGCTATACAATAACCGTGATTGAACTTTACAATAACTATAATTGACTATTGTGTCCTTTTTCACCATTCTTCCGCCAATATTTCTTCTCGACGAAAATCATGTCTTGTCTGTTGATGAAGGTTGAACCAGCATAAAGCGAAAGCTCGCTAAAAGAAATAAAAACAAAAAAAGGGCGTAAGTTGAAAATAACTATGCAATTGAAATACAATAACCACCTATAAGTTATGAAATAACCATAAAAAGACTATGAAATAACTGGAAATTCTAGAGAAATAGAAGCATAGTTTGTAGAATGGGGTAACTATGCAAAATGAAATACAATAATCCAATTAATGCATTAAAATAATTGAACTAACACAATACAATAACTGACTATTTCAGAGAATAATAATGTACTCAAAAAAACGAGAATACCTGCTCTCAAAATAATATGTGGTTATTTTTATACTCATATTCAAGTATTTTAATGTTCATATTCAAGTATTACAATCATAATAGTCGCGTATTTAATTAACTTTCGAAATTGACATAATGAAGTATTAGCTTCAACAAATTAACTAATACAAAAATCAAAACGAAAATCAAACTTATACATACAAAAAATTGACAGAAAAAACATATTCCACAATTGCAATCTCGCCAAATAGTCCGCCAATGACAAAATAATATAAAAGAAAGAGCATGAATAACTTACATTAAGTAAAACGAAATCAAATTAAGAAAACAAAACGGAGGAATCATGTTGATGGACGACAAATTAGAATGACGATGATGAAGATGAAGTTTAGCAATTTATGAGCGATCTGTTGATTTTTTGGGTTTTCCTTCAGAAGATGAAGATCGATGTCGCCGTCGTTCTTTTTTTTTTGTTCAGATTATTTAGGGGAGAAGGAGGAGAGACAGATTGATTTTTCTAATAATGAGGGAGATTGAGAGAAAAGTGGGTATTTATAGGTCAAACAAGATTTAATCTCAGCCATCCATCTTAGATTAGATTAGTGGTTCAGATTCAGAGAAGTAACTCACCAAAAAAACCAAACTCATATGATGCTAATTCTATATATATATATATATATATATATATATATATATATATATATATATATATATATATATATATATATATATATATATATATATATATATATATATATATATATATATATATATATATATATATATATATATATATATATATAGAGAGAGAGAGAGAGAGAGAGAGAGAGAGAGAGAGAGGTGGGATCCAGTGAGAACAACCATTCGGTGAGAACGGTGAGAACGCACTAGATACACTTTTAACTAAAGTAGGTACACTTTTTACCAAAATTCTATATACGCATTTTAGGAATGTAGATACACTTTTTTTTTTTTTTTTTTTTTTACCAAATCTCATATACACTTTTTTACTAAAGTAGGTACACTTTTTTACCAAAATTCTATATACGCATTTTAAGAATGTAGATACTTTTTTTTTTTTTTTTTTTTTTTTTTTTTTTTTTTTTTTTTTTTACAAAATCTCATATACACTTTTAACTAAAGTAGGTACACTTTTTACAAAAATTTTATATACGCATTTTAAGAATGTAGATACACTTTTTTAATAGTACTAGTCACTTTTTGTTTACAAAATGTCATATACACTTTGATACCCACAATTTATTCTAATATATGTTAGATACACTTTTCTTTTACTAAACCTTGGATACACTTAAACCTATCATAGATACATTTTTTTTACGTTGTTCTAGATACATATTTAAGCTGTGTAGATACACTTTTTTTTTATATTCGACATTTTTTATACCCAATTTCAAATACATTTTATTTTATACTATCATAGATACACTTTTTACATGTATTCTAGATACATTTTATTATAATGCAGATACATTTTTTTTCTATGTATTGCTCCCAAATGGTAGTGGGTTACTCCCCTTGTCGTTTATCACCAGATAATAGCAGCTCCGCTTATGTAACATGAAAACAAATACATATTTTTATCTTCTCTCTTGATGAATGGCGTAAGCCTGTCAAGTAATCCTTAATGACTTGTAAAAGTCATTTAATCTTGTCAATAAGTAATTCTTTCTTCTTCAGAGGTAGACTTGTACCCATTACATAAAGCACTTCTCAAGGCCACCTTTCAATGAACTTGAGGAATTAATCTTCTCACTTGTTGACATTACTCATTACTGTTTAGTTTTTGAACTTAGGGATTAAAACTCCTGCTTGGCTGAAAATAAGCTAGTTAGTAAGTTGAATGTTTATTATGCATGGACTGCATTTGTACTCTACACCTTCTCTTCTGAAACGTTAGAAAACAAAATTACAAAACTCTCTTCAGAATTTTCAGGGAATAACTTCATTAGTATCCAGATCAACTAGTACAGTGAGCCCTTCTATTGGTCTCATGTAGAAGTTGGATGTGTCTTTCATAGTGTAGCATGATTAGTGATCTTTATAACTCATCTCTCGTCAAATTAGAGCACAACAAGCTCGCCATTACCAGTCGCACAGCACCAACAATCAACAGTCACCCAAATTAGATGCTGAATACTATGACCCGTCCTCTGCTCCTCACGCAGAACCCGCATCAAATTCGACCAGCCGCATTTATACTATTTCCTCGTAGGCTCGTAGCGGTATCGAACCCGTCTTCTCCGCTATCACGCACAACCACCACGCAGTCAGCCTGCAAACTTACCTCACATCACCCAGGTTGTGCAACAAGCAGCCACCACCAGGCTCAACCAACAAATTCCGTTGAGAGTTGATTTTAGGCGTATGGTGAGGCACCGGTGCCGTGTCCACCATGAACCCACCTCCCCTTTGTTTTCCCCCAATTAATATTATTAGGGTTTATATATTAATCGTAATCAATCAATAGTTTAATTGGCCAGTGATCAATCAATCGATCATGTCAAAATGCAAAATAGGATAAGGTTCCAGCATTAAACGAAAACAAACCTACAAATTTGATCGATTTGAACAACCATTTCCTCAACGCTTTGAGGATTTCCGCTCCAAAAAGTGCGATCGTCTGCCGGAATTTTTATCGTCGGTAAGGCAGCGCCGATGGCACGATTGTTGTAGTACAATGATAAGTAAAGATATACAAGGAGGGACTATGGCGATGGGATTGATCGGAGCTCCGGCGATCATATGGCAGGGATGGCGAGATTCTCCGTCGGGTCTTATCGAGCTCCGGCGACTGGTGCTCTAGGTGGAATGTGGCAGGCGGTAAATTATTGAATGATGATTGAAGTTCTGCCTTTATGCAGGGATTGTTTTAATTTAATACCAGCCTTTCGTATTAGTCTAATCCAAGGGTAGATATGCGTTCTCACCGTTCTCACCGAGTGTTCGTTATCACCGGATCCTAAATCTCTCTCTCTCTCTCTCTCTCTCTCTCTATATATATATATATATATATATATATATATATATATATATATATATATATATATATAGATTTAGGATCCGGTGAGAACCCCTAAATATTTGAGGATTGAGTAACGGATACAATATCGCGCAATAAACTAAACAATATCACTTAAAAAAAAGGTAACAAAACAAACATGCACGCCTTTTGAAATTCATAACCGCGCGTCAGTTTTTTCGACTTCTCACTTTCTCTCTCTAAAAACTCAAAAAACCACAAAAATTCCCGATTATTAACGCGAATCAACAACAATTTACGAAGAAATACTAATCATTGTTTAATTCAATTGCATTTTGACTGGAAATCAGGTACAATTTCTGTCTTAATCCTCTCGAGGACTTCAATTTTAGTGAAATCATTGTTAAAATCGAGTATTTGTTAGTTTAAGTATCAAAATTATTGATAAACTTCGTTAATTTCCAATAATTTTCATATAATTGTACCACTTCGTAGTTGTTAATTGAATGTTTTTCTGTTACAGTTGAAATTACATATTTTCCTCTTTAAATCTGCTAAGTTAGCATTGAATATTGTGCGACTGCGAAAAATTAGGGTTCGACATTGTTCGAAGTGCAAAATTAGTATTTCGTATTGTTTTTATCAATTAAGAATAGGTTTTAACCTATTCAATGAAGAAATTTATGTTTAAACACTGTTCCATTGTGATATTCAAAGTTCAACATTGTTTATTTGTGAAAAATTAGGGTTAAAACTGGTTAAAAAACTTTTTAATATATTAAACCGTTTAATTATTCGTTTGAAGACTGTTCAATTGTGAAATTGAAAGTTCAAAATTGTGTATTTGTCAAAATAACGGTTGCAAATTGTTTGAATCGCGAAAATTAGGGTTAAACGTTTGGTTAAATGTGAACGAGTACGGTTTCATAAAACTGAATTGAATTTGTTTGACAATGAGGTCCATGAATTGAAAGTTTCTGTTCAGTACAATGAGTAACGTTGATATATGTGTTGGCAATGAGAAAGACAAACTTGTAATACTATTAATTGTATGGTCTGATATTGAATCTGAATATTAGTGGTACTCAATCTTCATGAATTTTGTGTAGTTCTATTATTGATAGTGTTTACAGAAATACGAAACTGTATACTCCTTTAAAAATAGTTATTACCAGTGACATACAATAGTGATGTTGTTTTGAATAAGGTGTAAAATTATTTCTAATGAAGTGTGATATTGATTCAGCAGAATGGACTTGACGGCTTCTAAACAACCTGAAAAAACATACAGGAGAAAGAGGAAATCAAAAAATGATGAGGTTGAACAACCAACCAAGAGGTAAAAAATGGTAATGAAAATAAAAGTAAAGCTGACGAAATGGTGTTACAGGATGAAGTTGAAGAGCATCCCACCGTCAACAAAAAAAAGGGCCAACCATCAACAAAGAAATCAAAGATTGATAGAAACAAAGATGCCGAATTGGTGGTACAGGATGCAGAGGTAGAGCTGTAACACCCCCATACTCCAAGTGCCTTACCAGGACCACTCGGGTATGAAGACATCACCATCTCGGTTGCCCGAGGTATGATAATCAAATAGACAAAACAGAAACAACGTTTATTATAAATAGTTTAAGTGATTACATTACAAAACCAACTGTAAGCAAAATACAACTGTTCTCAAACTATAAACCAACTGAAAGGAACTGTCCTAACAAACACAGCGGAAGACTAAAGACTCGGATATGTGATGACTCCATCCCGACTAGATCCCACGCGTATCCAAGATATACCGCCAAGCAATCGCTCACCACCCCGAATGGATCACCACAGTTTTTAAAACATTTAAACGGGTCAGTACTAATCACACAACTTATATACATCAACAATAAGATAAACAGACAATTGTACCGAGCCGTCACACACACACACACACCACCAACCAATTCCCATCATCTCAATCTTCGACCGTCCTTTGGACCTGGACCACCGCCGATGGGGGACCGCAGCCGTTCCCACCTAAGCCCCGCTCATCGTACGAGCGATAACCCTGTCCATTAATGTGCACATCCCCTTTCGTGGCGGGTTCCACGAAGGGCGAAACTAGGGCGTGAGATCACTCCCGCAAGTGACCCCACTCAGCCGAGAACGCATCTCGAGTACCATCACAAACACAACCACAATCACAATCACAATTACAATTACAATTATCATATCAATCAACTAACTACAGCACATCACCAATATCCCATTATGGGACTAATACTGAGTAGGAAATCCTACCTGGAAAGCACAACACGCAGACGGTATCTACAATTTGTCTCAAAACGCCTCTTCTATGAATTCTCCTCCTAACATATAACACATAAAGACTACCATTCAAATACTACTCATAACAACCCCCAAATCCCAAATTAGGGTTTCATCAATCTTAACAAAACAGTATATAAATTACATTAAAAGCTTACCCTCGACGCAAGGAATCCAACGACACAAACTACGATGCAAACCGACCGTCTGAACTCCGGGAATTGTCAAGAACGCGATTAGGAAGAAGACAAGTTGCTTTCTCTCTTAAACAGGTTTTAGGTTTTGTAAAAAGTGATTTAGAACAAAGACGAATTGGTTTAAATACCTTAATCGCGTAATTAACAAAACCCGAGAAAACTCCCCCGTAAAACCGGACACTCGATCGAGTACCCAAGGTACTCGATCGAGTACCCCCCTACTCGATCGAGTGCCCCAGCTACTCGATCGAGTGCCCAACAGTCGAAACTATTTTATTCTCGCAACATACCCTTACTCGACAGAGTAAGGGCTACTCGATAGAGTACCCCAAGACATATAAATACGGAGTATTACAGTCTTCCCTCCTTAAAAAGAACTTCGTCCCCGAAGTTCAACCCATACTCTAAAAACAACCATACTAACTCGACCAAGACACAACAACATAACTAAGAACTCAAAAACTCGACCAAACATAAAACATGAACTCTTAACACCCACTCCACCAACTATGTTTACTTCCTTAACATGACTCACGATATCGCATCCACCACATATATATCTCTCACGACACCAACTTCATACATAACCAACCACCATCCACTAACACTGCTAGCTCCATAATATCATCCACTATCAAATCCAAAATCAAGACACTCCTAGACATCAAACGGAATGTTACATTCTACTACCCTTAAAAGGAACTTCGTCCTCGAAGTTTACTCAGACTCATAACATCATCCTCCAACTGTCAACATTATATAAAATATTCTCATACTCCGAAGCATCACAGTACTACAAGCACGGCCATGGCCTTTTATAAGTATCATCCACAAAACAAATCCCTCCTTTACGCTACGCTAACACTCTACTTCCAATTATATTACAACATGCACCACCATGAAACTCTCTTTTATCGCATCCTACTCCTCTTAAGACAAATGTTACGTCCTCGTAACTCACTAATACTAAATCCTAGCTATATCGTGTCATTATCCTCATCACCACCGCATGTCAAAGGTAACCACTTGTAATCTAAACACTCGCCATGCATATATCCAAGGCTCTCTTACCTAAACATTCCTCATACCTCAACTCATTCGCCACACCACCTAACCTATACCTCAAAATCTTTATCTTAACCCAAAACTTCAACTTTTCCACATTACCGCAACATGACATACCTCTCTATATAAAGCACCTATCTCCCAAACGCATAACTCACGACCCACACTCGTTACGTACACTCACACTAGATCCTCAAGTTCTTTCCTTCATTACCGCAAAACTCATACATAACTTAATATGACACTAGTTCCCCCAACACCCTACACTCACTGTCTCAACAAAAGATTATGAACCACCTGCATCTTTCGCGTCATTACCACACATGTTCTACGACTCACTTTCCATTACCATGTCTACTGAAACCTTAACTAGAACAAGATCATAATTATTGTAACAACCTCTCACAACCGTGTCCCATTAACAGAACATCACTATACCATGACAACAACGAAAACATATTCAACTCTATTTCATATCATACTCTACCTCATTCTTAACTTAACTTGGTAAAGAAATCATCAATAAACAAAACAACTGTCTATCCGTACAAACTGAAACTCACAGGAGGCAACAACAAACAAAACAACAATCTATGTATGACTGGTATGTACTTTTGAAAACTCGTATCATAATCATCCCGCCTACTCCACCACAACCGGTGACGGCATCACAACACCGCCACCAACAGCCACACCGTAGTGCGAAAATACCCGCATCACAACACTAAATATCGTGCCCGGATCACCACCCGAGGCACCACAACCACATCGATAGACATCACAACCGCATACAACTCCCATAAACACCGACTTAGGATAACTTTTCAGTCAAGAAAAACTTATTCAAATCCACTTTACTAAATCATAACACAACATATTTTATGAATTAAACAGATAATAACCTCGTGAATATCATCCCCTTATCATATCACATATTGACATGTATCATGAATACAGACAAGCATAATCGGTCATGCCAAATCGGTCAAATTATTACCTTTTTGGATATCATTCCATTACGTTCTCGTATCCAACATGTATTACGAGAAAATTGAGATAACAACTTATAATTATCACACCATACCATTTCTTGTGAGGTCACAACCTCACACAAACATTTATATATATGACATAAACCCATAATCACATCCAACCAGTCAATCCTGATCACGTAAGTTACCACTCAACCAAGGTTACCTGTCACCCGAGCTTAACTCGCATGCCCCTCATCACATTCTTCCATTCGCATGCCCAACACCTTCTGCCATACATAACCATATAGCTAACACTCACTATGAGAAACCGCCTCCCAAGACTATGTCTTATACTTCCTCACAACCATACTTATCAATTCAGTCTCTACAAAATCAGCCTCTTTAGAATTACCATCTTTCTAACATACCGTCACTCTTAACCATTAGTCAAAAACCATAACACTACCACTATCCGGGCATTGAACCCTTTTCACTCATCTCTAAACATCACGATTTCTTTCCTATCTTTGGTTAACATCCCAAACAACGAACAACAAACCCATCAACAAAATTACCTCAACATTCTTCCCAATACTATCCTTAATTGTATCATCATCTAACTCTCCGCCAAAAATCTCGTATCGTGCAAATATTCTACCAACTTCTTACTTTCCTTAATTCCTCGAAACTCATTACTAATCATGTTGTCCCAAAACTCCTCTATAACCATTAACTAACATCCTCGTGACGCTATCACACATTTCAATGATTCCTTACCTTTATATCACATGACTCCGGTGAATATTTTCCTCGACTTACTTTTATCCTTCTTTTCCCTTTACACTCAATAATACCAATTAATAGTTCAACTCCTTATTCCTTCTAGCTAACTCTTTAGAAATCCAGTTACGTTCTCACTGCTCCAAAACTCACATCTAATTATTTCATATCGATATCATCTCACTCTTTCTTACCACAAATATTCTCTTATTATGCTATCACTCACACTTGCCACTAATCTATCCATAAAATCCACGTTCTTTGTTTAAACAATTGCATCTCCTTTTTACATCTCTAGAAATCAAAATTCTCTTTTTATACCGTTAATTGCCCAAGGAAGTCACACATTAGTTTCACCTCTTAATGAACCAAATCTCCCAATCTCACTCACTATCTGCAAATCTACGTCGCGACATGCCTCCATTAAGTTCGCTATATACCACTATTTCCAAACGACCTTTCATTACATATGTTCTTACTCAACACTATTTCTAACCATCTCCCTCCATAATTTATTATACATCTCAGGTTGCTACTATCCACATCCTTTCTTTCACTCTTTTCATTCTCACGTTCCATAAACTCACATTATCCCTTGCCCACATTCATTTACTTTTACATTACTCAACATTCAAACATATCGCTCATCTCGTCTTACCAAACATTCTCTATGTCTCAATAAACCATACCAATCTTCCTTTTCTTTTTCCACTATCTATCACAACACATATAACTTATGTCCTCCCACCGAACTCCTACTCACCATAAGTGTCACTCACTTCACCATAAGATTGGGTAACTTACGTATCAAGACCAACATACATGTAAAACAATGCATAAAAAGTAAAATAACATCTTTGAATTAAGCATAATATGCAAAGAAGTCAAAAGATAAGCATATGACCCAAAACAGGGGCCACTAGATCGAGTACAGGCCACTCGATCGAGTAAGTGACTTACTCGGTCGAGTAGGTGAAGATCAGAAGCACGTAAACAAATCACCAGGGCTACTCGATCGAGTAACTGAGGTACTCGATCGAGTGCCCCCTTACTCGATCGAGTACCAAGGATACTCGATCGAGTACCCTAATTCTCAGCCTTTGTCCAGTTTTCGTAAAACAGTCATAACTCACTCATTACTTGGTCAATTTGGGCGTGTGACCTATCGTTAGAATCGTAAAAGGACAAGCTATCATCTCCAATTGGAATCACATCAAAATCATTTATGCATCTCAAGTTATAACAGTTTAAAGACAACCTCTTTATAAACGAAAAACACAACTATTGATTTTTACTTCCCAAACGACTTAAACAACAACCAAGCAAACAAAACCAGTCCAAAACTCATAAAACCAGTATTCGTAATCATACGTTACTATTTTCAAAAATCAAGCAACAACATTCATCATGCACATAGGTTATTTAACTTGTCAATCACGATTTACCCACATAAACATGCTCCACCCATGAATTTCATATTCTTATGCAATTACTTACTTAATCTCTTCCAACTAATTCATCAATTACAGCTACACACTTCTTACAACATATACCCATGAACAATCGTGGACAAGTACATAAACTTATCATACAACTCTATGCAGACAAAATATACGTATACAACACAACATTTTTATTCGCATGTTATTATTATGTCACATTATGAATCATCCATCATGTTTCTCATTCCAACCACAGTTCTATATATCTCATCAACAAGTTTCCTCATATCACCATTTTCTTTCACATGCTCAACTTTCTACTTCAACATCCAACAATTAACACATTCCATCACATTCATAAACCAGTTAACCAAACACACATACGACTCGACAAACACTTTCCCATGTGACCGGTTCAAAGTTGTAGGGCGACCCCTTGCGGCTTTAGGACGTCTCCCAAGCCTTTGCACTAGCTCCTACAACTTTTACCCCGGGTTCATTTTAATTGACTCCCTATGTTCATTAAGTTCATTGGTTACAGGTTTCAGGATCGTCGCTCTGATACCATTTGTAACACCCCCATACTCCAAGTGCCTTACCAGGACCACTCGGGTATGAAGACATCACCATCTCGGTTGCCCGAGGTATGATAATCAAATAGACAAAACAGAAACAACGTTTATTATAAATAGTTTAAGTGATTACATTACAAAACCAACTGTAAGCAAAATACAACTGTTCTCAAACTATAAACCAACTGAAAGGAACTGTCCTAACAAACACAGCGGAAGACTAAAGACTCTGATATGTGATGACTCCATCCCCAGCTAGATCCCACGCGTATCCAAGATATACCTGCCAAGCAACTGCTCACCACCCCCGAATGGATCACCACAGTTTTTAAAACATTTAAACGGGGTCAGTACTAATCACACAACTCAATATACATCAACAATAAGATAAACAGACACCGAGTCACACACACACACACACCCACCAACCAATTCCCATCATCTCAATATCGACCGTCCACCTTTGGACCAGACCACCGATGGGGACCGCAGCCGTTCCCACCTAAGCCCCGCTCATCGTACGAGCGATAACCCTGTCCATTAATGTGCACATCCCCTTTCGTGGCGGGTTCCACGAAGGGCGAAACTAGGGCGTGAGATCACTCCCGCAAGTGACCCCACTCAGCCGAGAACGCATCTCGAGTACCATCACAAACACAACCACAATCACAATCACAATTACAATTACAATTATCATATCAATCAACTAACTACAGCACATCACCAATATCCCATTATGGGACTAATACTGAGTAGGAAATCCTACCTGGAAAGCACAACACGCAGACGGTATCTACAAATTGTCTCAAAACGCCTCTTCTATGAATTCTCCTCCTAACATATAACACATAAAGACTACCATTCAAATACTACTCATAACAACCCCCAAATCCCAAATTAGGGTTTCATCAATCTTAACAAAACAGTATATAAATTACATTAAAAGCTTACCCTCGACGCAAGGAATCCAACGACACAAACTACGATGCAAACCGACCGTCTGAACTCCGGGAATTGTCAAGAACGCGATTAGGAAGAAGACAAGTTGCTTTCTCTCTTAAACAGGTTTTAGGTTTTGTAAAAAGTGATTTAGAACAAAGACGAATTGGTTTAAATACCTTAATCGCGTAATTAACAAAACCCGAGAAAACTCCCCCGTAAAACCGGACACTCGATCGAGTACCCAAGGTACTCGATCGAGTACCCCCCTACTCGATCGAGTGCCCCAGCTACTCGATCGAGTGCCCAACAGGTCAGAAACTATTTTATTCTGCAACATACCCTTACTCGACAGAGTAAGGGCTACTCGATAGAGTACCCCCAAGACCATAAATACGGAGTATTACAAGAGCAGCCTGAGATAAAAAAGAAGAAGGTGCAACCATTTCAAACTAAATGTAGGCCACTGAAATTGGTTGAGTTGATTGCCAACTTAAATGAAGAACAAAAGAAGGTTGTTTCTGATGTTGGCTTTGGTGGATTGTTAGAGGTGAAACTAACAAAAATTCCACATTGAATTCTGAAATTGCTGCTGAAGGCATTTGATCACACAAGCAACATGTTCAAAACAAAAAAAATTTATTTTCTGTTGACGAAAGACGATGTGCATGACATATTTCAACTTCCTCGACAAGGTCGGAAAGTGGACGTCACTCACATGGGAAACACCACTGCTGTGACAGACACAAAGCTGAAAAATGCATGGAGGGCAAAGTTTGGATTGGAGAGTACTTCAGCTCCAATTATGGTCAAAGATGTTCATGAAAGACTGATGGAATGTAATGATGCTGGAGATGAATTTAAAAGAATGTTTGTAATTTACAGCATGTCTATTTTCCTAGCACCGTCTTCAAATAAATCTCTGGACTTGAAACTGGTAAAGGCTGTTGAGCATGTGACAAGGATAAGCCAATTTGATTGGTGTGAATACGTATTTGAGGAAATGGTTAGAAGTGTTAGGGTGTTCAAAGAAGGGGGAAAGTCAATCGGTGGATGCGTAATAGTTCTTATGCTAGCATATATGCATAGGTTCGATTTCAAGGGCGATGTTTTGGAACACACTTTACCACTCATCCAACATTGGGACGATAAAAAATTGTCCAAGAGAGTGGATGATGAGAAAAAAACAGGATCTTTGGAGAATGCTCCAATATCAAAGATTCAGTACCCCATCTGTCAGCAACAAGAAGTCCCTAAAAAAACACCATATTCTTCAAAGCAGCTCCAGAGATATTGCGACTCGGATGTCTGATCATGAAGCTGAAGTGGAAACAAAAGAGGGGTATATGATGGTGAAGTTGCCTAGTGGTGTTGAAACTGATGAACAAATCAGAGCAAGGGCAATGGATGTAAGCACTAATGAAATAAATTCCTATCTGATAATTATTTTAGCTATGATATTAAAATATTATTGTGATATTGTTTTTGAACTAGTGTGATATTGTTTTGAGTCTGCTGTGATATTATTATGATATTGATATTAAATAAAAGCATTTGCTATCTGATAATTATTTTAGATATGATGATATTACTTGATATATTGTATGATATTGTGATATTGTTAATTGATAATTGTGATATAGTTTAGAAAAGCAAATGATATTGAATAACAGATTGTTGTGATATTGATTTAAAAATTGTTATGATATTGTTTTTGCACTATTATGATATTATTTGTAGTAGGCTGTGATATTGTTATGAAAGTTGATATTAAATAACTTTATTATTGTGTCAAATCTTCTTATTATCAAAGAGTCTATTTTAGTGTTTAATATATTTATTTTGTAATTTGGCAGCGTGCTCATGAAATTTATCTACGTATGAAGAGGGACAATGAATTGTTCATAGGTAGGTATGTACGTAACATGAGAAAACTGATCACTATGAAAACAAAAAGTTCAATGGGTAAAGCAACTACATCTACACAATCTGGTGCGAAGGTAGATGGTGCGGAAGATGTTGATCCTAAAGAATATGCTGCTACTGAAGAAGAGATTGAGAATCCTGAAAACAGTACAACGGAGACTCAAACGCTGCCTTTCATGAAAGATCTTGGATATCATAACTTGATGGACATGTTGACAGCGAGGTCATATGAAATGAAGAAAGCAAAAAAAGGGATGCCATCATTTGATGTTTGGACTGAAATGTTGAAAGTGCAGTACAAGAAATTGAACAAAAAATACGGTGGATGTACAGATAAAGATCTTTAGAACAGTGATGATGACTTGGCATGTGATGATAAACAACAGGATGGTGATATTAATGATGTTACTAACTTGGACAGTGGTGATGATGAAGACCAAGATGATGGACTGGATAATGACATGAATTTAAAATTGAATGATGTTATATCCAGTATTGGTAGGAGTAGGAAGTCCCGTTGCAGCGGAATTTAATGAAGAGTTGAATCGTGATACACTTAATCAAGAAGGCGTTGAAAAAGAGTGTGGAAAAATAAATGAGGAGACAGATGTGTTGACATAGCTTGATAAAGGTGTAATCAATGTTGGTTTAGGAGGGACCAAGACTGTTGAGGAGGTTAACACAGATAAACCAAATGAGGGCATTGAAAAAGAGGTTTAGGAAATGAATGAGGAGGCTGCAAAAAGGGATGGGAATACAGAAAATGTTGAGAACGTAACAAATGTTGAGGAGGGAATTGGAAAAGATGTTGAGGAAAATGTTAACAATGTACCAACTGTTGAGGACCTGAATACTAAGAACCCATGCACAGAAGGCAGTGGAAAAAAGGATGGGGAGAAGAATGATGATAAAAGTGTGGGGTCTCATATGAAGGAGGTTGTTCCAAATGTTCAGTTGGAAACAGAGAGAACGTGGAGCATCAATGACTATTTGTTGCACGCAGACAGCATGAACAAAATACCTGAATCGGCAGATATTGTACCTCATAATTTGGGGTGTACTATGGACTGTGGTTTGCCAGACAGGGATGCTGCACTTGTCTCGGATTTCACGGTCAGACAGGACTATTTATTTGAGACTGTCTTGAAGCGTCGGAAGGAAGTCATGGATTATTGCTTCCTTACAGATCATGCGATTAAGAAGACGTAAGTTTATTTTTTGAATGTAAGACATTAATTAATCTACTACATAAAAATAATTTAAAAACTAATATGCTAATTTTTTTGGAAAATGGTACGAGAGAGAGATTTGCACGTGACTTTGGTATTTACCATTCCATACCAAAGAGCGATATTGAGTCTTTCTTGCCTGACACTAAAATAGAAGCAGTGGTTATTGAGGCTTGGACAATATTGCTCAATCAGTTTGAAATGGCGCCAAAAGACAGCAACAGACCGACAAGGATTTTCTATGGCCTTGCCCACTCGGTATGGAAAACATAAACTTCATGTGTTCCTTGTGTTTTAAATTACGTGTAAAAATGTGTCAACACGACTAATCAATTCTGTTATAAACAAACAGGGTGGTATGGAGAAAATCTTACTTGTAGATGAAGAAGATGTTGATGAACTGACAAGACTGAAGGAAGACGTATGGAGGACATGGGATATGTGGTCAAATCAATATAAATGACCACCGAATTTGAATTCGGATATGGTAAGAATTTAAAAGTACTTTTAGTTCGATATCTTTGTTAAGTTAATTATCTGACATCTTGTTAAGTTAATTATCCGATATTGTCAGAAGTAAGTATTGATATTGTTTCTTAAATCAGGTAGCTATTTTAGTTGTGATATTGTATTATATATTCTGTGATATTGTCACTCATTACTTGTGATATTGTATGCTATGGTCTGTGAATGACAGTGTTATTTTCTATAAAATATTTCTATAGGTGTTCATACCTTTGCTATATCAAGACCACTACATTTGGGTCTGTATTGACACCAAAAGGGAAAAAATGTTCTACTTGGACAACCGAGAATATGATCATTTTGAGGACGAGGAGCATGTACACCTTGCTCATTTAACTGTAAGTACTATATTTAAAAATAAGAACTACGGATATAATGCTTTTGTTAGCTAAAGATTGAAATTTGATAGTTATTTATTATAAACATAAACAAAGAGCTGTTCACGGGCACTACCTCAACAGTAAAGGTTATGAAAGTGGGGCGAAAGTACAGGACTATGTGCTGACAAATGTCACCTTTGATTGGCAAACAAAAGAGTTGAACCTGGATTATGGATTATTCATGATGTTCCACATGATGTTTTTTGTGGGTGAAGATTTTAAATGTGAACTGAATGATGAAAAGAAGAGGCAGTTGTACAGGGGGGAGATTGCAGCAACGCTTATGTTGAGCGATTTAAATAAATGTAGGAGTCAGGTCCTGAGGAAGGTTACAAACCTTAATGCAATCAAAGGCACACTGTTTCCTAAATTACTAGCAAAGAGGAAAGCAGCAAGCAAAAAAAAGAGAGGGAAAGGTGGGAACAAGAATATTCAAACTCTTGTATCCAAAAAAACAGGTTATTTTTCTTCAACACTGACTTATTTTCATTATATATATTCATTATATATTTAAATAACAAAAATAAATATTTTTGTAGTTGTGGTAGAAGATGGTTCTGCCAGTGTGGTGGGAAGCAGTAGGAGGGGGAAATCAGATGGCATTGGGAGCACATACAACTGTGGTGTGGCAGATTTTAACGTGGAGGTCGTCTCAAGGTTTATGAAGGCTAACAAATCACTGTGTGCAAAGATGTTGACCATGAGGAAACAAGTGCTTGACTACTGCCTATTGGACGACCACAGTTTCCCATTAGAGTATGTTTCGTGATATCTTGTTTCTTAAAGAGTGTGATATTGTTTTCAGAGTAGTGTGATATTGTTTGCACTATTTAAATTTGATGGTACTTTTATTTTATCATAACTGCCATTTTTTGTGATACTGTTTCTTAAGGGATGTGATATTGTTTTTAGAGAAGTGTGATATTGTCTGCACTATTTTAATTTGGTTTGTGTTAATGTTTGGAGCAGTGAGGTGGTTGCCAAATTCAGTAATGATCAATATCTTGTCAGAAATGATATATTGTCGTTGCTTCCAAATGAGCACGTCAGTAGCAATGTGATTGAATTTTGGTCCCTCATTCTGAACCATATTGAGCACACAGAAAAATGTGAAACAAGTTTGATGTTTTTTGGGATTCGACACATGGTAAGCTGTTCATTTAGTTTGATTAAATATAATCACTCTTTAAAACAAAAATAGGACTTGTAACATATATATTCAAAACAAGAAATAAAAACCGAAGGAGCTGGAGACAGGGAATTGATTAAAGAAAAGATGTTCGAAGAATGGGACGAATTCTTTAGAAGAAACACAGTTCCCTGTAACCTGCAAGCAGATCTGGTTTTTTTTTCAATGGTATGGAAAGAACATTATTTCTGTATTGTATAAATTTCAAAATCGAGACAGTGAAAGTGCTGGACAACACAGAGTACGCCGACTGGGAGCAAACACAAATACACAAAGTTGTAGATTTGGTGGTATGATTAATTGATAGTTCTTTAAAGTATTGGTGTATATTAACATTGAAATAATGGATTTCTGTGTTTGTGAAATTATCACTAATGGTGAACCGTAATATTGTAGGCGGAGCACATGAGTGACTACTTAGCAAAGAAGAACGTGGAAAGAGCAGATGATATAATAACGTTTGATGTTGTCAACATCACCTTCCCTTGGCAAAAGACAGAGATGAACAGTGCTGAGTCTGGAAACTTCTTAATGATGCACATGATTCGATATGAGGTCGTAATATTTGAAGCCGACCTGAACCAAAAAGTGTATAGGCGATACTACTGGCTAGAAATGGCAGCAGCATTGCTTTTAGCGGACATAAATGAGAACATAACACCTTTGATCGAAAAAGTAAAAGAATTTTCAGATGGGAAGGATGAAATATGGAAGACATTGAAGCAACAGAGGAAGAACAACGAAAAGGCGAAAGGGAAGTAGAAAGAGGAAGTACCAATGGCAGAAGTTCAAACAAAAGAGAATGTTGATGTTGTTGTGGAGGAGACAAATAAAGAAGATGTTCCGGGAACAGCAAAGGAGGATTATACTAAGAAACCGATTATTAACACAGAATTGCCAATTCTTCGGCAATCTCCTAGAAAAAGGTAAAAACCATTTACAATTGTATATACAAAAAGATAGATAGTAATTAGGACAAAGGTGTCCAGAAATAATAACTGACTGTTGGTATGGATATGCTTTACAGAGGAGCTGATTCCGGAAAAGATGGTGAAAATCGTAGGAACGAGCCCGCAATAACATACAAACGTGGTAGGATTAAGACCGTTGCAAATCCGAAGAACCGCGGTAGAGGTAGAGGAAGGAATTAGGACTACAATATTTGTTAGAACGAAGTTGTAATTAAACTAAACGGTATGTAATGGTAGTACAAAAAGGAATTTAATGGTAACTTTTTATAATGGTAAAGTAGTGATGACTATTTTGGATCTCATCTAACTCTTGCTAAAGTGTGATATTATTTCACGTTTGGTGTGATATTGTGTAATAGTTGCTGTGATATTGCTTCTCAATATCACACAAGGCTAAAACAATACCACACTGTTTACTTTAAAATATCAATATGGATATGGATTGTTAAATCTCACGTTGATATTGTTTTTAGAATGTTGTGATATTGTTGTGTACACAGGTTGATATTGCTTTTCAGTATCACACAATTTGGTAAACAATATCACACAGATGACTAAACAATATCACACTATGAATATGAAAGTTTAAGCCTTACGTTGATATTGTTTTCACAATGTTGTGATATTGTTGTGTACACAAGTTGATATTGTGTTAGAAAACTGCAGAAGCATATCATGAACTGCCATATTTTGACAACACACAAAACACAAGATGTGAAAATCTTAAAGCAAAAGGCATATATAGTAGTTCTGATGTAGTGATACTGTTTAGAGTAAGATGTGAAATATATAAATGTAAGGTGTGATATTGTTTCTCAGTATCACAAAATACAAAAACAAGACAACTGAGACAAATAAAATAATCAAATATTCTCCAAGTACGAGTATTTTCTATATAAAATAAAGTATAATCTATACTTTAATGAATGTTGTGGTCTATATTAATATACTAGTCATAAAGAATGTCGTCTATTTGCTGCTGCTATAATTAATGAGCGCCATCAACAAAAACTCCTTCGACCGATCAACCATCATCAGCATCATCCTCATCTGAACTACCCTGAAAATACAAAAAGGTGAAACAGTGATATTATTTTATATAAGGAGTGATATTATTTCAAATGAAGTGTGATATTGTTTTTATCTTGGAACAATTACAAACAATATCACATTCTGTTATCCTCAAACAGTGATACTGTGTACTACAAAAGTGTGATATTATTTCTAATAAGGTGTGGTATTGTTTCTAAAATTACCAGGAAAATATAAAAGAAAGTTGAGACAGATGTGTTGACACATTCTGTTATCCTCAAATAATATCACATTCTGTTATCGTCAAATAGTGATACTGTTTAGTATAAGATGTGATATTATTTTAAATAACATGTGGTATTGTTTCTGACTCGTGACCATACAACATATATAAAAAGTTTCATACATAGACTTTTCATGGTGAACATACCTTATTGTCGGCATCAGGTACAAAAGCATTAGGACAGTTACGTTTATCATGGTGAGCCATTTGTTTGCAATTACGATAAAGCCTTTTAGGCTTCTCTGCTTTAGCTATGCATTGTTGCTTTTTGGAGATCATTCTCTTCCCGCTACCTTGTTCTTTGCCTGACGAGGTGGTAGAATCCTCACCTCAGTTGAGGAACTGCACCCAAGAAGCATCTCCAACTCCTGCTCTTTAGTCATTGACTCTGATTGCGGATTGAGTTTCACCCTGAATTGTTTAAGTGTGTCAACAAGATCAGTGATGCGTGTATTTTATATAAGGTTTTTACTTCATTTTTACACGCATTTCTGTACTATTTATGTAGCATCTAGCTACAAATACCCCCGAATATTCTACTTTGGTTCGTTTTATGTAATTTGCAGGAATAAACCAAAGAGGAGCTAAATCGTGCCTAATTTGTCCCAATTGCATGCATTTATGGAGAATAAGGAGCTGGAGCTTGGAATCTAACATTTTGGAGACGCGTGAGCTGGTTTCGGAAGGTGTTTTAAGGTCTTACGTGCCAAGATAGCTCGATCGAGTAATTTATTACTCGACCGAATGCTTATTATACTCCCAGTTGCTCGATCGAGCAATCCAAGTTAACACGAGAGAAGACATAGCAAGAAGTACTCGATCGAGTGGTTTACTTCCACTAGATCGAGTGTTTGGCGTTAGTTTGCTCGATCGAGTGGTTTATTTCCACTCGATCGAGTGGTTTGTCCTTCTATAGACTTTTTCCGCCTAATTTTCGTATTGGCTTGTGTAATTAGTCCATAGGTTAGATTAGGAAGGGATTTTCGTATGTAAAGAGAAGGAGGGACTGCGTAATCGTCTCTGCTTCTATCATATTCACTTTACTCTATACTTTACGACTGTTCTCAGATTATGTTATTCCTTTACACTTTGGCTACTCAGATTTGGATTACGATTGGTATTATTATTCTTGTTCTTTCAACCTTTAATCTTAATTATCGTTATTGTATTGCTTTTCTTCTCTTATTATTTCATCTCTACTCTAATTCAATCTTCATTAGTATTGTCATTATGTTTAATTCTCTTTATTATCTATTCGTTATTATTGTTAGTTCAATGATGATGCGTCGCTAATTTCCCTCTGCTAAGACTATAGGGGATCCATAATTATGAAGGGAAAGTAATCGATTTATTGGGTTAATGCTGGTATAATCTTTGTTGTTAACTGCTGCAATTAATTGTATCTGTTTAATTGAGTCGACGCAATTAGGCATTTATATCCTAGTGACCCTTGACCTGGACCGAAAGGTTGGAATAGGGGAGACTAGTAGCGAACAATTGAGCATTATAGTTAGGGCGAAAGCTAAGCTATTTGTGCTTTAGGGCGAATTGAGACCGAAAGGAGATAATCACTGCCCCTTAGACCGTATTTGCATTGACCTGAGACCTAGATTACTTGACTGAATGATTATGGTGAACCATATGTCTTAGCTGTTTTCTCTACTTGATTTATCCTTTTTCTCTTATTCTCTCTTCCCTATCATTATCTTTAGTTTAGAAACTATCAATTAAAACCCCCCAATTTGGTTACCGAGACGAACTTAGACTAAGCTGGCATTTTCCCATCTCCCTGTAGATTCGACCCGACTTCCCTAGCTATATTAGTTAGAGCCAGTTGGTTATTTTTGATAGGTATACGACTGCCCTGTCAAATTTTGGCGTCGTTGCCGGGGAGGTGGCGCAATTTTGTTTCTTTATTTGAGTTTGTTTCTCGTCTCAAGGAATTTATTCCTTGAGATTGATCTCATTTCTGCAAAGTGTTGATTAGTTTTGCAGGTTATTCATTTACTTTGTAAAGTCTATTTGCCAGAATGCCTAAATTAGCCAGCCATTCAGAGCCTAATGTGGATTCCCTTCCGAAAGGTTTCCTATTACCCATTACTGATCAGGGAAACTTTGGAATCCACCCATCTTATATACAACTGGTAGAGAGAAATCTCTTTAGGGGGGTACCTGAAGAAGATCCATGCAGGCATATAGAGCTGTTTACAGAGTATTGCTCTACCATTCCTCTTTCTGCCGGGGTGACGCAGGACAAGGTTAAGGGAGCTCTTTTCCCTTTTTATTTAGCTGATGATGCCCGGGAATGGTTGAGAGACCTTGATAGGGAGGAAGCCGGTGTAACCGACTGAAGTTCCCTTGCTTTGGCCTTTTACAGGCGATATTTTCCGCCGCAGTGCACCAATACCTCGAGAGCTCAGATTAGTTCTTTTAAGCAGCTACCTACTGAAGATTTGAATGGGCTTAGACTAGATTCAAGAAACTTGTCCGCTCTGTGCCTCATCACGAGCTCAAGAAATGGTTCCTTTGTACCCAATCCTACAATGGGTTATATCAGAGCGAGAGAGCTATTCTTGACAGCGTAGCTAAAGGGAGATTCACGAAGAATGTTGAAGATGACCAAGGGTGGCGTCTCATTGAGGAGATGGCTATTCATGTCTCTGAATATGGAAATCCCCGAGGCAGTAAGCAGGTTATTGAGTCAGCAGCTGCTGCAGTGGAAGGTCCTAGCAAAAGTCTAGGTAATGTGGAGATTACGAAGTTTCAAAGTAGAGTGCTCAGGTTTGTTCGATTACTGAGTATGTTAAGCTATGTGGTAGATGTGGTATGGAAGGGCATGACCCTATTGGATGCCTGGCAAGTACAGAGCGCATCCTTGCTTATCAGAAATACAAGCAAGGAGTTCCTTTTTCTCAACTGTACGAAGAAATAAGGAATGCTCCTACTCTTTATACGCCAGCGCCGCAACCCGTTCCTCCTCCTGCAAATCAAGAAATTGCCGAACTGAAATCCTTTATGTTTAGCATAACACAGCAATTTGAGGAGAAGTGTAATAGGAAAGAAAATGTCATAGCGGAGTTGAGAGAACAAGTCGCGCAGTTAACACTCGCGAAAGACCAAGCCAAGCTTCTACCGACATGCGACTCAGCCAATGCAATGAATCTCCAAGTTGGTCTTACTCATGAAGAGCCAAAAGTACCAGAAGACGGGGTTTTGATAGCTGAAGATACCCTGAGGATGATATAGATGAGTTTCTGGACGAAATTGTTGCTGCGTGTATTCCAGACACTCGATCGAGTGAAAAATCTACTCGATTGAGTGATTTAATTCACCCTGTCACTCGATCGAGTGATAATTATGGTCGATCGAGCAGTGCAGAAAATGAAGATGGTCGGTCGAGTGATATTCTTACTCGATCGAGTAAGTTTGCTGAAGAAATCACTCGATCGAGTGATAAAGTGCTCGATCGAGTAAGGCAGAAAAAGGGAATGGTCGATCGAGTGAGGGAAGTGCTCGATCGAGTATTTCTCAACATGAAATCACTCGATCGAGAGATAAAAGTACTCGATCGAGTACCAAAAGCGGCAGAGATCCTATTTTACTATCTAATTCCGCTACCGTGTCATGTCCCCCTGTTGTGGAGACGTCACGCGTTGATAAGGGTAAAGAGAAAGTTGCGGGTCCACTCATTGCTACCAGAGTGCCCTTCCCAGGTCGTCTGAAGGATGTGAAGATCGAGCGACAGTATGGTAAGTTTGTAGACGTTGTGAAGAACCTCCAGGTAACTGTCCCTTTTACCGAACTTGTTACTCAGGTACCTACTTACGCTAAGTTTATAAAAGATATTGTGACGCGTAAGAGAGATTTAAGTGAATTTGAGACAGTTTCATTTATGGAAGAGTCTAGTAATTTGCTTTTAAACAAGGCTCCACCCAAAATGAAAGACTCGGGCAGCTTTTCTATTATCTGTATAATAGGCAATGTGGTTATTGATAAGGCTCTTTGTGACTTAGGAGCCAGTGTCAGTGTCATGCCCCTATCTGTCTGCAAGAAACTGAACATGAGTCACCTTAAAGTGACCAACATTACCCTACAGATGGCTGATAGATCTGTTAGGAAGCCCTTAGGTGTCTTAGAGGACGTGCCTGTGAAAATAGGCAACCTCTTTATTCCAGTGGATTTCATTGTTTTAGATATAGCTGAGGACACCCGGACCCCAATTATCTTAGGAAGACCATTCCTTTGTACAACTGGGGCTGTTATTGATGTCAAACAAGGGCGTTTGACTCTTGCAGTAGGGGATGACGCGATCACTTTCTGTCTGCCTAGTACTTTGGCTCGGCCAATGATAGAGGATACTTGCTATTCGGTTGATATTATTGACGAGTCTATTTATGACTTCTGGTCGGGTTCTTTTATGAAGGACCCACTAGAAGCTCTTATGCTTTATGATGAGTGTGCAGATAGCCCAGATGATGATGACGTTGTGTTGGATTTGCTTGTTGATGATTTAGATGAGCCTGAACTCACGGAAGCTGAGGGAGAGCAAGTGGAACAGATGATTAGCACTCTCTGCTCCATTGAGGTAAAGGTACCAGAGCGTAAGCCTCTCCCTTCTCATCTAAAATATGTTTTCTTAGACGATACTGAGCAATTTCCAATCATTGTTAGTGCTAAGCTTGATAATGATCAGCTAACCTCTTTGTTAGCTGTACTTAAGAAAAACAGGAAAGAACTGGGTTATTCATTGGACGATATCAAGGGGATTAGTCCCGATATTTGTATGCACAGGATAGAGCTGGAGGAAGATCACAAACCTTGCAGACATGTGGTCGCAGATCGAACAGAAGATGCAAGATGTTGTGATGGCTGAGGTAATGAAGCTGCTTGACGCAGGTATTATTTATTCTGTTGGTCACTCTAAATGGGTGAGTCCAGTACAGGTGGTCCCGAAGAAAGGAGGGACAACTGTAGTGAAGAATGATAAGGATGAGTTAATACCTACTCGAGTAGTGACTGGTTGGCGGATGTGTATAGATTACAGACAGCTTAATGCCGCCACCAAGAAAGATCACTTTCTCCTTCCTTTTATTGATCAAATGGTAGAAAGATTAGCTTCTCATAAATTTTTCTGCTATTTAGACGGGTATTCAGGGTTCTTTCAGATCCCTATAGACCCAGATGATCAAGCTAAGACTACATTTACTTGTCCTCAAGGCATTTTTGCTTATCGCAGGATGCCTTTTGGTTTGTGTAATGCCCCTGCCACCTTTCAAAGGTGCATGATGGGGATATTTTCAGAGTATATTGAGTCTATTATGGAAGTTTTCATGGACGATTTCAGTGTTTATGGAAGTGATTTTTCTAATTGTCTGTCTAACCTTGAGAAAGTGTTGCAGCATTTGTATTGAGGTTAATCTTGTCTTTGAATCGGGAGAAGTGCCACTTTATGGTCAACGAGGGAGTTGTCTTAGGGCACTTAGTTTCTGATAGGGGACTAGAGGTTGATAAAGTAAAGGTGGGAGTGATTCAGCAATTACCACCTCCTGTCAATGTTAAGGGGGTGAGAAGTTTCCTTGGTCACGCCAGCTTTTATCGCCGGTTTATCAAGGACTTCTCAAAAATTGTTAAACCACTTACACAGTTGCTAAGTAAGGATGCCCCTTTTGTGTTTACTGATGAGTGTCTTTCTGCTTTTCACAGGTTAAAGCAGGCCTTAGTCTCCGCGCCGATCATACAGCCTCCCGACTGGGACTTGCCGTTTGAGATAATGTGTGATGCCAGTGACTATGCATTAGGAGCGGTGCTAGGCCAAAGGAAAGACAAAGCTCTGAATGCGATCTACTATGCGAGCCGAACTCTGGATGAGGCTCAAGTGAAGTACACTACCACTGAGAAAGAGCTGCTAGCTGTAGTTTATGCCTTAGAGATGTTTCGTTCTTATTTAGTTGGGTCAGAAGTTACTGTTTTTACTGACCATGCCGCTTTGAGGCATCTCCTTGCTAAGAAGGAGGCTAAACCGCGGCTATTGAGATGGATACTCCTTCTTCAGGAGTTTGATTTGCAGATTAAGGATAAGAAAGGAGCTGAGAACGTTGTAGCTGATCACTTGTCGCGACTGATGCGACAAAAAGGGGAAGATTCTATACCTATTGATGATTCTTTTCCTGACGATACTTTAATTGCTGTTATATCGTCTATTGTTAACCAAGAACCTTGGTATGCAGATATAGCTAACTTCGTTGTCAGTGGCAAGTCGCGCCGACCTTTCCCATCGCCAAAGGAAGCGTTTTTCGACAATGCTAAGCAAAAGATTTCGGGATAATCCTTATCTGTTTAAGGAATGTGCAGACGGTCTCTACAGACGGTGTATTCCGCAGTGGGAGGCCAAAGTAGTCCTGGAAGGCTGTCACTCCTCTTCCTATGGTGGTCACCACGGTCCATCGCGCACCGTGGCTAAGGTACTTCAGTCTGGTTTTTACTGGCCTTCTTTGTTTGCTGATGCTAAGTCTTTTGTTTCAGCTTATCGGGAAACATTTCGAAGAGACATGAGATGCCACAAAACGGCATCTTAGAGGTTGAGTTTTTCGATGTCTGGGGCATTGATTTCCAAGGACCATTCCCGTCTAGTAAAGGTAACAGTTATATCTTAGTGGCTGTAGATTATGTGTCGAAATGGGTTGAGGCCATTGCGTCACCCCATTGTGATGCCAAGACCGTGATAAAAATGTTCAAAAAGGTCATATTTCCCCGATTTGGTGTCCCTAGGGTCGTCATTAGTGATGGGGGAATGCACTTTAAGGAAAAGAAACTAACTTCTATTCTATCTAAAGTTGGTGTCCAACACCGGCGTGGTTTGGGGTATCATCCCCAAACTAGTGGTCAGGTTGAGGTCTCTAATCGCGAGTTGAAAGAGATCTTGTCTAAGGTAGTTTCTAAATCACGGAAGGACTGAAGTCTTAAGTTAGAGGACACATTATGGGCCTACAGAACTGCCTTTAAGACACCAATTGGTGCATCACCTTATAGGTTAGCTTATGGGAAATCATGTCATTTACCTGTTGATTTGGAATGTAAGGCTTGGTGGGCAATTCGTGAGCTTAACTTTGATCCTAAGTTGTGTGGTCAGAATCGTCTTTTGCAGCTAGATGAGTTGGAGGAGTTTAGGCTAAATGCCTATGATAGCTCGCGCATATACAAAGAAAAGACGAAGAGATGGCATGACAAGAGAATTCTACCCAGGGAGTTCCACGTTGGACAAAAGGTGCTGCTGTTTAATGCCCGATTGAGATTGTTTCCTGGCAAGCTGAAGTCCAGGTGGAGTGGTCCTTATACGGTGACAGCTGTTACCAAATTTGGATCCGTGGAGCTCGAAGACTCTGAAGGTAGTAGGTTCAAGGTGAATGGGCAATATGTGAAGCATTACCACGAGGCAAATGAAGCAGACAATCATGTTGAAGTCTTGTACTTCGACGAGCTGGATGCGCCAGTTAATTGATGCCAGAAAGGTCGTGCGGGACCTCTTAAACCAGCGCTCTCCGGGAGGCAGCCCGGACTGTGTTATTGTACTTTTGTTGAACATTTTATTTTTCTTTAGCTTTATGTTGAACTTTAGACGCTGTTTTACGAATTTTATATGCTCTCCTTGCTTTTTAACGCGTATTTGCAGGTCCAGTTACTCGATCGAGTAGTTTTTCTACTCGATCGAGCAATTTTTGGGTTTTATTCACTCGATCGAGTGATATTCTTACTCGATCGACCAGAGCCAAAATCGCGTTTACTCGATCGAGTGGTTTCTACTCGATCGAGTCCTTCCACTTACCAGTTTACTCGATCGAGCTGTTCTAAGTTGCTCGATCGAGCAGTTATGTCTTCCAGATGCTATTTTACGTCTATGGAGCTTTTGCTTGACTTTCTTTGACTTCCCATGTTCATGGTCGGTTTGGGGAGGTCCCTCTATACGACGTTTTGTAAGTTTTCCGACTCCACTTCTCCTTTTCTCTTCAGTTTGCATTTCTTTCCCTATTTTTGGTATAATGAGGGCATTGTACGGTTTCGTTTGGCGAGGTATGCATCCATATCTGTGTCTGTCTGTATGTTTTTCTTGCATTTTTGTTTGCACGTTTAATTATTCTCGCATGCATTGTTGTTTCAATTAATTCAAAAAAAAATATCACATAAAAATCATAAAATTCAAAAAAAATTCCATGTTTAATTTGAGTCGTTACGTTTGAACATTGACGCTACATTGAATCCTTACTCGAGCCTTGTATACTCTTGACATTTAGTTGGCATGATTATGTGCATGATCTACGAGTTTTTGTTTCTCTCTTATCTGAACGAATAGACTTGATTCATTATATCGGCAAGCTACATTACATTCTGAGGTTAGAGCTTTATAAACTGGTGACATTCATGACCGGTTTCATCTAGGATTTGAGTAGTACTCTCTTTAAGGCATGTAACATCAATTTGCATAAGCATGAGTCTAGTCTTCTTAAATACCTGTATGCATTCGGTCTGTGGATGGTGACACATGTTAGGAGAGGCAGTTCCCTTTATTTCATTCTACCCATGAGCCCCACATAGCCAAATTGCCTTTTTGTCCTATTAGCTACTTTCTATAATACTTCCTACCCTAGCCGAGCTAGTGACGAGTAGTTGTTGGAATGTTTTACTGCAGTTTGGTTGTTTTTATCTGATTTTCAGCAGTTGGTGGAAGAATTGAAGGGAATGAAAAAAAAAAGCGATGGATGAAAAATGGAAAAAAAAATGAAACGAAAAGAAATGAAAAAAAATGAAACGAAAAGAAATGAAAAAGATGAAAACGAAAAAAATGAAAAGAAAAAGAAGAAAAAGAAAGAAAAATCATGTGTGAAAAAATGAGAAATTATTTAATGATTTTCACTCCCATGTTTTATTTATATCTTATGGGGAGTCGACGAGTTTGTTTTGGTGTTTCGTGAGTAGAGTGCATGGTTTTTGCACCGTTTCATCTTGTTATATTGAGTACGAAGTTGGGATGTAGTTCAAATTTGGATTTCGTTGTTGCTAGCCTGGCTATTAACCCCACATATCCAAATTCATCTTAGCCCCTTCTTACCCATTACCTCACTTACCCAAATGTAAGTCCTCGGCATGTGTCTTGGTCTTTAGTATGGTTGGAATGCATATGTACGGTTGTAGAGACTTTATTCATGTTAACTGCATGCATGTTCTTATAGGTTGAGTTAGGTGAGTGTCTTTACTTCCTTCTATCTTTCACATATATACTCACCTTCTGCTTAATTCTGAGTGATGAGCGACCCGTGAGAGTCCGATATCTTTTGAGTCTTGCAAGGTCGACGGTTCAGTAAGTTTGAAACATTGATTTAACTCGTTTGCACTTCTCTTTTGCCACTTTGTCAGCTGTTGCATTAAACTAGTTTTGGTGGGTGATTTGTAGCTGATGCGTTGGTCCCGTTCCATTGTTTATTCTTTAGTTGCATTCATATTTTGCTTGGGGACAAGCAAAGGTTTGGTTTGGGGAGATTTGATGCGTGTATTTTATATAAGGTTTTTACTTCATTTTTACACGCATTTCTGTACTATTTATGTAGCATCTAGCTACAAATACCCCCGAATATTCTACTTTGGTTCGTTTTATGTAATTTGCAGGAATAAACCAAAGAGGAGCTAAATCGAGCCTAATTTGTCCCAATTGCATGCATTTATGGAGAATAAGGAGCCGGAGCTTGGAATCTAACATTTTGGAGACGCGTGAGCTGGTTTCGGAAGGTGTTTTAAGGTCTTACGTGCCAAGATAGCTCGATCGAGTAATTTATTACTCGATCGAATGCTTATTATACTCCCAGTTGCTCGATCGAGCAATCCAAGTTAACACGAGAGAAGACATAGCAAGAAGTACTCGATCGAGTGGTTTACTTCCACTCGATCGAGTGGTTTGGCGTTAGTTTGCTCGATCGAGTGGTTTATTTCCACTCGATCGAGTGGTTTGTCCTTCTATAGACTTTTTCCGCCTAATTTTCGTATGGGCTTTTGTAATTAGTCCATAGGTTAGATTAGGAAGGGATTTTCGTATGTAAAGAGAAGGAGGGACTGCGTAATCGTCTCTGCTTCTATCATATTCACTTTACTCTATACTTTGCGACTGTTCTCAGATTTTGTTATTCCTTTACACTTTGGCTACTCAAATTTGGATTACGATTGGTATTATTATTCTTGTTCTTTCAACCTTTAATCTTAATTATCGTTATTGTATTGCTTTTCTTCTCTTATTTTTTCATCTCTACTCTAATTCAATCTTCATTAGTATCGTCATTATGTTTAATTCTCTTTATTATCTATTCGTTATTATTGTTAGTTCAATGATGATACATCGCTAATTTCCCTCTGCTAAGACTATAGGGGATCCATAATTATGAAAGGAAAGTAATCGATTTATTGGGTTAATGCGGGTATAATCTTTGTTGTTAACTGCTGCAATTAATTGTATCTGTTTAATTGAGTCGACGCAATTAGGCATTTATATCCTAGTGACCCTTGACCTGGACCGAAAGGTTGGAATAGGCGAGACTAGTAGCGAACAATAGAGCATTATAGTTAGGGCGAAAGCTAAGATATTTGTGTTTTAGGGCGAATTGAGACCGAAAGGAGATATTCACTGCCCCTCAGACCGTATTTGCATTGACCTGAGACCTAGATTACTTGACTGAATGATTATGGTTAACCGTCTGTCTTAGCTGTTTTCTCTACTTGATTTATCCTTTTTTTCTTATTCTCTCTTCCCTATCTTTATCTTTAGTTTAGAAACAATCAATTAAAACCCCCCAATTTGGTTACCGAGACGAACTTAGACTAAGCTGACATTTTCCCATCTCCCTGTGGATTCGACCCGACTTCCCTAGCTATATTAGTTAGAGCCAGTTGGTTATTTTTGATAGGTATACGACTGCCCTGTCAATCAGTGATGTCCTTCGTAGACACATTCTTGAGCATACTGATGGTCGCGTAGAACTCTGTCCATAACTTGCACATTTCCATCTTTCGTAAATCAGTGGCGTCAAAATCCTCAATTAACTCACCATGTGGACCATAAAGAGGGATCTTATGTGCAATCTTGGTCCACCGCATAAGAATGTATTTATCGGTCAAAGTGTGTACTTGTTTTCCAGAGTAAACCCAGATAATGTGTCTACAAATAATACCCTTCCTGTTGAACAACTTGCAAGAACATTCAGCGTCATTCGTTAGAGAATTTTAGATGACTTGGTAGGTCTTCTGCGTTCTGGCATCAGCAATACCAATTAATTTTACACTGTTTGCAGGTGGTGTGAAGCCACCAACACTAAGGGAACAAATAGAAGCAGAAGCTTCTACTTGAAAATCAGCGAAAGCAGCATTTGTATAAACCTTGGAAGCATGAGCTTCCAACTTAAGAGAAGTCGCTAATTCTAAAAGAGTACAATCATCGACTCTATCAAGTTGTTTTTGAGTATGGCGCTGTACATCAATGGCGCTTTGAAACCGCATCAAGAATTCAACAAGTGTACCATGTGCATTTTCAAAATGCTTGAAAAAATTATTCTGACTCTCAGAACGTTGAGTTGTTCGTAAGAGACAACCCATAGGAACATCACGAAAATAAGCTGGGATCCATTTTCTCCGTTTTCTAAACATGGTTGACAACCAGGAATTACCTTCAAGATTATGCTCATTGACCAACTGACACCACTTTTCTTCAAATTCAAGAGGTTCTAACTCAGATCCCAAACAATAGCATTCAAACGGTGACAAAATCAGTCTCTTTCGATATTACAGCCCAACCTTATCGAAGCTTTTGCATGATATGCCATATGCAATATCTGCGCTTAGCATGTTTGAAGACAAAGACGCAAACCCAGCTTTATTCCAAAGACACCGATCGGTTATTATACAGTGTGGCTCTCGCTGTCCCATAGCATCAAGGAACTTTTGAAAGACCCACGTGAACGAATCTTCATCCTCATGAAATAGCAAGGTAGAAGCAAAAGTAACTGACCTTTTGTGGTGGTCTACGCCAGTAAAAGGAGTGAAAAGCATACAATACTTATTCGTACTGTAAGTTGGATCGTAAGTGATGTAATCACCAAACAAAGCATGCATAGTTTCTACGAGACTCTGCATCACACCAAAACGCACGAACCAAGCATTTACCAGAATCCACCTCATAAGCAAAGTAAAAACCTTCAGTGGTATCACGTTTATCCTCAAAATAGTTAACAAACAGTTGAGCATCCCAGTCTCCTATGAAACATTTGATATCCCTTCCAAAATTCTTAAAATCAACCAGTTGAGCTCCAACATTCTCATAGCCATCTACATATTCCTTGACATTTCTAAATGCCTTTGTTGGCCCTTGATTAAACCTTGAATGATCAATAATTGCCTTTTTATGGTAGAGATGGAGGTGCCTGTGTTTGTTTTGAAATTGTTGATTTCTAAGTGAACAAAGACGGTGATTATGCCACTCACGAAACTGAAAAACAACATAACCATCCCCATTATAGCGAAACTCAATCATAGCAGTACAACCAATCCTAGTTAATTTAGTGTTCCTGATATCAAAAGGCCTGGGAGTTGCCCGCTCCTTTCCACTATCTAAAACAGTAGCGTTCCTCTTACGATCTCTAAAACCTTCACGGTTGCAAACAACAAATTTATACTTCACATCACCAGAAACATACCTTTTTTGAGAAGACTTCCTAGGTTCAAAACTACATGCTTCTGCATACACATCATAAAAACTAATAGCTTCTTCCAACGTCCCAAACAACTGGCCAATATAAGGTTTAAACTCAGGTGCAACATTCCTTGTCCACAATTCACTACCACCAGGTGTGGAGTCCAAAAGTAGTTGATGCACACGAGAAGGAACAGAATGTTATTCAACATGTGGAGTAGAACTAGATGCATCAGATGGTTCAATCAGAACAGTCGAAGTAATTGAAGACTCAACAATATCATTACTATCTTTAGAGGTAATAGCAGAGACATGAAGATCATTACAGGTAGAAGAAGTTACATTACTTGTAGGATCTGGCAAGAAAAGTAAAATGTAAAATAACAAGAATAAGTCTTAAAGATATGGACGAAATCAAAATCACACAAGTGGCTGAACAATATCACATATCCAGGAAAACAATATCACGTTGTTTGGGAAAAATATCACACATGAAGATGGAACACGATATCACAAGGAATGTTGTAGGAACAATATCACACAAGTGGCTGAACAATATCACATGTCCAGGAAAACAATATCACGTACTCTGGAACAATATCACACATGAAGTTGAAAAACAATATCACAAAGGTGAATATACAATGGTACATATCAACATAAACAATATCACCAGGTGTAGAAAACAATATCACATATTGCGCAAAATAAGAACGTCAATGAACAAAAAATATGTACCAAAAGTGTAACGAACATGTGATTGAAAGCTGAAAGTACAAAATAAAGAGAGAATACGCAGAGATTCGAGAATACACTAAAAGTACAAAATTAAGAAGAATAACATACCAGACATCACAATGATGATTGAATACGCAGAGATTTTGAGCAGGAAAACCTGGAAATCAAACAAAAACGTACAGAATTTTAGGAAGCACAAAATTAAATTTAAAATAACAAATAAATCAAGATGAAATTCAAAGCATATAAACGAAAAGAAGAACAAACAGAGTAAGATAACAACGAAGGCGAAACATAGGGACGAAAAACGGCAATTACGTACCTGAATAAAGGAAATAATTGGAATAATATGATAATTGTGAAGAATGAGCAGCAAAACCTGGAAATAAAACAAAAACGTACCGAATTTTAGGAAACACAAAATTAAATTGAAAATAACAAACAAAAGCAAGATGAAATTCAAATTATTCAAACGAAAGAAGAACAAACAGAGTAATGTTACAACGAATTCGAAACTTAGGATTTAAAAACGCCAATTACGTACTCCGAGCAAACGAACTAATGGAATAATATGATAATTGTGAAGAATGAGGACGAAAAACGGAGATGACGCCTAAATTCTAGGGTTTTCCAGCTCAACAATGGAGGAAGAAGCTACAGTAGAGAGAGAAGTTGAAGGGACAAGAAGAAAAAGGAGGAAATAACGGTTTTGGCTGTAAAAAGTGGTTTATATAGGCAGGTGTTAAATTACAAATTTGCCCTTGCTTGTGTTTCACCCTAAATACCCATCATAGTATTAATCCTCAATCCTCAAATATATAAGTAATACTCCCATGATCTCATTCTATATATATATATATATATATATATATATATATATATATATATATATATATATATATATATATATATATATATATATATATATATATATATAGAGGAGTTCTAATGAGTCCTCCTCTTCAATTGAGTCCATAAGTCTCTTCAAGGGCCTTTGGATGGACTCAATGAATGGTTGAGATGCATTTGAAAGGCTATTAAAAAGAAAAGGAAAAAAATGTGGATGGTTGGATTGAGATGGATGGTTGAGATTGAAAATAACCAAAAAAAAATTATCACTAATCAAATTTCTACACCCTAATTAATTTTTCTTTCTCTCTCTAGCCCCTAATTAATCAGTTTTGAGTTTCAGATTTCAGAAGTGTAAATGTAATGTTGTATGAGTTTTACAAGTGTAAATCTAACATTGTACGAGTGTAAATGTAATATTTTAAGAATGTAAATTTGATTTTTTGTGACGGAAATTTTGAATTTATATAATTTTAACATTTTACAAGTGTAAATGTGATGTTTTACGAGTGTAAATGTAATATTTTAAGAGTGTAAATTTGATTTTTTGTGACGGAAGTTTTGAATTTATATAATTTTAACTTTTTACAAGTGTAAATTTGATCTTTTACAAGTGTAAATGTAATATTTTGAGAGTGTAAATTTGATTTTTTGTGATGGAAATTTTGAATTTATATAATTTTAACATTTTACAAGTGTAAATTTGATGTTTTACGAGTGTAAATGTAATATTTTAAAAGTGTAAATTTGATTTTTTGTGACGGAAATTTTGATTTTTTATAATTTTAACATTTAACGAGTGTAAATTTGATGTTTAACGAGTGTAAATGTAACATTTTAAGAGTGTAAATTTAATTTTTTGTGACGGAAATTTTGAATTTATATAATTTTAACATTTTACGAGTGTAAATGTAAATATTTAAGAGTGTAAATTTCATTTTTTAGGCAATTTTTTATATAAAAATTTGAATTTATATCATCTTAACATGTTAGCGAGTGTAAATGTGAAGTTTTACGAGTGTAAATGTAGTATTTTAAGTGTAAATTTGAAGGTCTACGAGTGTAAATTTGAAGGTTTAAGAGTGTAACTTTGGTCCTTTACTAGTAAAACTTTAGTCCTTTATGAGTAAAACTTTAGTCCGACTACCAACAAACACCACCAACGTCATCCTCCACCACCAACTCATATCCACAAAAACTATGAGTGCAAATCTATATAATTTTAACGAGTGTAAATGTACAGATATACGAGTGTAAATGTAAAGAAATATGAGTGTAAATGTAAAAAACATGATATATGAATGTAAATGTAAAGAAATACGAGTATAAATGTAAAGAAATATGAGTGTAAATGTAAAAAATATGAGTGTAAATGACCACCGACAAACACCACCACCGTCCTCCACAATCAACCCACCTCATAAAAAAGATAGACCTATTAAAAAAAACCTCAAAAATAAAGGGAAAAAAAACTAGATCTGAACCCCAAAAAAATAGAATTGTGGAAATAAGTGTAAATGTAATGAAATACGAATGTAAACGTTAAGAAATACGAGTGTAAATTTAAAGATTTACGAGTGAAAATTTAAAAAAATGCGAGTGTAACTTTAAAATCAGATCTGAGAACATCACATTTGCACTCCATAATACGAGTGTAACTTTGATGGGAGTGTGACTTTAAAAAAATATGAGTGGAAATTTAAAAAGAAACGAGTGTAAATGTGAGAAAATACAAGTGTAAATTTAAATAAAAACAAGTGTAAATGTAAGGAAGTACAAGTGTACATGTTAAGAAGTGTAGATCTGGAAAAAAATTTAAATATAAGATTTGGAAAAATATCAAACAATACGATATTTGAAATATAGTAAAATAAACAAGACGATAATTTAAATACTCCCAAAAATATTTGAAAAAAAAATAATAATAATGGTTTTAAGAGTTAAGGACCGTCAAAACTCCCAACAATATTTGAAAAAAAAAGAAAAAATAATGCTTTTAAGAAGTAAGGACCGTCATTTTCATAAGAAGCCAACACTAAACATAAAACAGTACTCTCGTCTAAAGCAAACACCAAACCCGACCTTTACCATCCACCCTAACCGACACCCACCAGCCCCATCACCTTTACCCTCCACCTTAGCCGACACCCACCAGCCCCAACCTCCCTCACCTGCCTACCACCACCATCACCCTCCTCGGTCTACTTCAAGCCACCACCACAACTAAAGGAAGTCAGATCTGAGTGCGGTGAGTGCGGTGGTTAGAGGAAGAGGTAAAGCAAACAACCACGATGGTGCGGTGGTTAGGGGCGTCAAACGCCGTGCTGGCGGGTGTCGGGTGGTGGCGGATCTGGGGGCATGAGGGAGAGTGAGGAAGAGAGGAGGTGGTGTCGGGTTGTATTGGCCGCTGAGATCCGACTTTTTGGGTTTTTTTGTTTGTGGTTGTAGGTGGTGGTGGCATAGGTGGTTGATTTATGGTGGTGTGTGTGGTGGTGGTGGTGGTTGAGTGAGGAGGGAAGTGAGGGTGTGGTGGTGGCAGAGGCGGCATGGCGGGACAGGAGGGGGTCCGGGTGGTCGGGGTGGGGTGGTGGTTGGTGAGGATGAGAGGAAATTAATTTTTTGGGTTTGTGGTGGTGGGTGTGGATGAGAGGAGGTGGTGTGCGTGGTGGAGTGAAGTGGAAGGTGAGGGTGTGGTGGTGGCAGAGGCGGCGTGGCTGTACAGGAGGGGGGTCCGGGTGGTCGGGGTGGGGTGGTGGTTGGTGAGGATGAGAGGAATTTTTTATTTTTTGGGTTTGTGGTGGTGGGTAAGGATGAGAGGAGTGATTTATTTTTGGGGTTTTTTTTGTTTTTTAGAGAGATGAAAGGAATGGTAATTATGTGGGATGAGAGAGAAGTGAGTGGAAAAAATATGTTATATAGTAAAATTAATGGTTGATTAATGAAGGTAGTGAGGAAAAGTGTTTAATTAGCATTGATCTCCTATTTTTTGCACTAATCCCTTGTTTTTACTCTTCAATCTCAACCCTTCATCTCATCTTTTCAATGGCCCTAAAGAGGACTTATGGACTCAATGGATTTGGGTGGACTCATTAGATCTCATTTATATACATATATATATATATATATATATATATATATATATATATATATATATATATATACATATATATACATATGTATATATACATATATATGTATGTATATATACATACATATGTATATATATACATATATATGTATGTATATATACATACATATGTATATATATACATATATATATATACATATGTATATATATACATATATATACATATGTATATATACACATACATATGTATACACATACATATGTATACACATACATATGTATACACATATATATGTATATACATATATATACAGATATACATATATATACAGATATATGTATATACATATATATGTATATACATATATCTGTATATATATGTAGATACATATATTATGTGCTTTTTCTGTTTTGCATATAAGTAAAGTTGGTTGGAAAGTGTTGAGATAAGCATGCGGGTAGTATACGAGTCAACATGAATCGATCGGGGGGAGGGGGGGTCGAGTAGGTTGGGGCACTCAATCGAGTGGGGTCAGCTCGATCGAGTAAGTATGTGGCTCGATCGAGTACGTCTTTGGATGCACTCTGGTCAGGTTCTGGAGTTGAGGCACTCGATCGAGTGGCCTCAACTCGATCGAGTGGGTTGTGGTGCTCGATCGAGTAGGTTCTACACAGGTCATAAACGTGTTTGAGATATGAGATGTGTGTTTAGGTTTACCTTTCCTCTTATATAGTTTCAAGATGCCGCCAAAGAGGAATGCGTTGTATGCCAGGGCTGAGAATATGAATGTTGATGAGATAGTTAAGTTGCTAGAGCATCAAGATGCGCTTACTGAGGCTCTAAAGAAGTTCGGGAAAGAGAAAGAGGCGGGTGTGAATTTCGCCAAGATGAGTATTAATATTGCAAGTTTTAACCCAAAAGGGTACATGGGCACGAGTGCGCCAATATTGCTTGATAATTGGCATAGAGAGATGGAAAACATTCTGAATGTGGTTCATTGTCTTGAGGACTTTAGAGTGGAACAAGCTGCGTTCTACTTGAGAGAGGCGGCCGGAGAGTGGTAGAACAAGGGTAGAGAGAGTGCTCTAGATTTATATGTGAAACAGGGGCTATCTGCTATACCTTGGAGTGAGTTCAAGAGAGCTATGCGTCGCGAGTTTGTGCCGGAACATGTGCATAGTAAGTTGAGGGAGGAGTTTGATGACTTTAAGATGACCTCTGATATGACAGTGGCTGAGTATTATCACAAGTTCAACGAGAAGTCTAGGTACGCAGAGGATATGGGGCTGAACTAGGAGAACTTGGCGTTGAGGTTTGAGAAAGGGTTGACACCCAAGATTATGGAGAAGCTACCAGTAGGAATCCTTACTGATGTTAAGGAGTTATGTGAGCATGCTGGGAGAGATGAGAGGTTGGTAGAGATGGCTAAGGAGAACAGCGAGAGAGCTTCTGAGAAAAGGAAGGGTGAGAGTGAGGGTGGTGGCCAGTCTAGTTACAAGAGGGGCGGCCATAACCAGGTGAGAGCTTACTCTTCGGGGTCGGGGTTCAGTGGAGGAGCTTCTTTTGGGCGTGGCCGTGGTGGTAGTAGCAGCTGGGGTTTATCTGGTTTTAACTATGGCGGTGTGGGCCACAAGAGACATGAGTGTACCAGTGCAGTGGGAAGGGGTTTTCAGAGGCATTCACAGGGGAGTTTCTCTTAGGGTCCGTCTCAGAGTTATGCGAGTAACAGGCCGGCTAGGTCGTGGAATAATCAGGGTGGTCAGAACAATAACCGTGGGGCTAACCGCAATGGCGGTAATTCATATCAGAGACCAGCAGCGAACAACAACCAGGGGTCAGGGTCGGCTGCTAAGCCGTCTACTTCTGTTAGTACTGTCTAGGGAGGTGGACAAAAGACCAGTGGTAAGCTGTTCATGATGGAGAAGAAAGCAGCTGAGGATGACGCTCACGTAATCACGGGTACTTTTCTTGTTAATGGAGTCTTTACCTTTGTTTTGTTTGATTCGGGGGCGTCACAGTCTTTTGTATCATCGAGTCATGCTAAGCTTTTGGGTTTGAGAGAGTATGAGTCTGTAAAAGAGGAAGTTTTCATACCGTCGGGTGAGTCTGTGTCTTGTGGGAGGTTGTATAAGGTTGTGTCTATGATAGTTGGGAAGGTTGACCTACCAGTGGACTTGTTAGAGTTTCCTTTAGATGGTTTTGAGATAATAGTTGGTATGGACTGGTTGGGTAAGTACAAGGTTAGAATAGACTGTCACCAAAAGAGAGTCTCTTTGAGAGGTCCTAAGGGAGTTAGTGTGTCTTATCGTGGGTTTGTTGTCAAACCCAAAGTTAAGTTGATTGCAGCAGTGACCTTGAAGTCTTATCTGAGGAAGGGTATCCATTGATTTTATGCCATGTGAGAGACCATAGTATGGTGAGTTCGACAGTTGATCAGATACCAGTGGTGGGAGAGTTTCCAGATGTCTTTTCGGAGGAGATACCAGGTTTACCACCAAAGAGAGAGATAGATTTCAGTGTGGAGTCGAAACCAGGGACGGGTCCAATCTCTAAGGCCTCGTACAGCATGGGTCCTAAGGAGTTGGAGGAGTTGAAAAAATAGCTGGATGATTTAATTGATAAGGGATATATTAGACCTAGTGTATCACCGTAGGGAGCACCAGTTCTGTTTGTGAAAAAGAAAGATGGGAGTTTGAGGTTGTGCATCGATTACAGAGAGTTGAACAGGGTTACAGTGAAGAACAAGTATCCTTTGCCAAGGATAGATGATTTGTTTGATTAGTTGAACGGGGCAGCATCTTTTCTAAGATTGATTTGAGGTCGGGTTACCATCAGGTGAAGATTCGGGAGGAGGACATATCGAAGACAGCTTTTACATCGAGGTATGGACACTATGAGTATGTTGTGATGCCGTTTGGGTTATCTAATGCACCTGCAGTGTTTATGAATTTGATGAATCGGGTCCTCAGTCAGTTTTTGGATCGGTTTGTTGTGGTATTTATCGATGATATTTTAGTCTATTCTAAGACTAAGGAGGAACATGAGGAGCATTTGAGGTTAGTGTTGCAGACTTTGCGTGACAATCAGTTGTATGCAAAGTTGTCTAAGTGTGAGTTTTGGCTCGAGGAAGTTGCTTTTCTGGGGCATGTGATTTCAAAGAAGGGAGTTGTTGTGGATCCGGCCAAGATAGAGGTAGTCACTCGGTGGGAAGCACCAAAGAATGTAGCATAAATCAGGAGTTTCTTAGGTTTGGCGGGGTACTATCGTCGGTTTGTGAAAAACTTTTCTAAGATAGCCAGACCTATGACAGCGTTGATGAGGAAAGAGAACAGGTTTCGTTGGGATAAAAGTTGTGAATAGGCGTTCCAAACATTAAAGGAGCATTTGACCACAGCTATGAGGGAGCGATATCCGTCTCTTTTTGATCAGGTATGTGTGGTTACAGGGACGTAACCATGTTTCTTTTAGGGGGTTAGGAGATGGTTGCATAAGGTTTTTGTATGTTTTATGTTGGTTTTAGTACAGTTAGTAGTTGCTTTGAATCGGTTTGAGTGTTGGTTGGGAGCTGTGTTTTGAGTTTTATGTTGAGTTTTGGTTATGTTGTTGTGTCGGAGTCGAGATAGTGTCTTTCGTTTTGGTGTATGGGTTGAACTTCGGGGACGAAGTTCTTTTTAAGGAGAAAAGACTGTAATACTACGATTTTCTATGTCTGTGGGTACTCTATCGAGTGGGGCTTACTCTGTCGAGTAAGTATCTTTTTACACAAAACAGTAGCTGACCTGATGGGTACTTGATCGAGTAAGTGTGACACTCGATCGAGTAAGGGGCACTCGATCGAGTAAGTCACTTACTCGATCGAGTAAGTACGTAATACGAGTTGTATAGCTGGGTTTTGTTAATAATGCGAGATTAATATAAAAGGGTTTCCGTCACTTTTCTTAATCACTGTTTAACCTTCTAAAACCTTTCAAAGAAAATAAAAGAGTTACGTAGTTCGCATTCATCGCATTGTTAACAAATCCCAAGGCTAGGATCGTCGGATTGTCTCGTTCTTTACGCTGTTGTGATCGTTGTGTCGAGGGTAAGCTTCTTATGTAATTTTTATAATGTTTTAATAAGTTTGTTTAAACCCTAATTGGGTAGATTTGGGGGATTTGGGTGTATTATGATGATTAGGTGGTAATTGTGTGAATATGTGTTATAGGAGGAGAATTCGTAGAGGAACGATATTGATTAGCTGCTGTGACGGTCGTGTGATTACTATTCCAGGTAGGGTTTCCCTACCCAGTATTGTTTACATGACATTTGTGATAATTGGGTTGTTGCTGTTGTTGTTGTTGTTGTTGTTGTTGTTGTTGTTTTTGTTGTTGTTGTTGTTGTTGTTGTGGTGGTGGTTGTTGTTGTTGTTGTTGTTGTTGTTGTTGTTGTTGTTGTTGTTGTTGTTGTTGTTGTTGTTGTTGTTGTTGTTGTTGTTGTTGTTGTTGTTGTTGTTGTTGTTGTTGTTGTTGTTGTTGTTGTTGTTGTTGTTGTTGTTGTATATCATATCGGTATTGAATGGGATAATGGTTGATTGTATTGTTGGTTGTATAACTGTCTGTAGTTTGCGAGGTGCATCCTCGGCTGAGTGGAGTCACTTGCGGGAGTGGCTTCACGCCCTTGATTCGCCTTCTGTGGAACCTGCCATAGAAGGGATATGCACATTTAGGAACTTGGGTTTACCGCTCGGATGAGATGAGCATGGCTTAGGTGGGAACGGCTGTAACACCCCCTCATACCAAGGTACCTTACCAAGGACTACCCTAGCATGAGAAGCTGTTACCATCTCGGTTGCCCGAGATTAGTATATCAAAAGCAACAATCCAAAACAACTTTGTTAAAGTATAATGAGTTTAACGATTACATAATCTCAGACCAATTCAAAATAAAAGTGTAAGGAACTTAATACAACTGAAATCAAAGATAGCTAAACTCGTAACATCGGAAGCTAGACTCGAAGTGATGACTCCCCATGACTGCCCCATAGCTAAACATCTGCATTACCTGTCATAATCTGCTCACCATCTCCAAATGGATCACCGCAGGTTTTACAAAACAACAACACGGGGTCAGTACCGCTCAATCAATATAAGACAACAAACAATACAACCAGCTGATCATCCTCCATCCTCGGTCTCCCGATCTCACACATAACCGACTACACACCGAAGTGTGTAGCCCTGCCAGATTACCCATCGCAACAGGTAATCCTCGCCGCCAGTGGGTGACCGCAGCCCATCCCCACCTAGTCTAGCTCATCAACGAGCGACTAACAATCCCTGTCCCTTAATGTGCACATCCCCTCCCGTGACGGGTTCCACGGAGGGCGATCTAGGGTGTGAAGCCACTCCCACAAGTGACTCCACCACAATCACACACACATAGCATCACAGCTGTCACAACACTACAGCCGTCAGAACACAACCACACCAACACCGTCACCACAACACCCAACCTCCGATGATCAGCAGATAACAACAATTATTAAACATATGCAATCTCAATCAATTAACAATACTGAGTAGGAGAAACCCTACCTTTTCGCAATCCGCTTACGCTGCAATCAACCATACATATGCATAACAATTACCACATCGTCACCTACAACAACAATCATATAATTCCAATCACTAACTGCAAAACCCAATTTCCCCCAATTTATGAATAAAGACAAACCGTAGAATTAATCATCAACAACATAGGGATAAAGACTTACCGGCGAAAGAATGAGAGATTGAATGCGATAGCTACGATGTCCACACACACAGATGAGAGATTTGGGAGTGACTAGAGTGTCGTATGTTTGATTAGGTTTGCAAATGACGTTTTAGAAACTGATTATCGAATATATAATCCCTAATTACTCCCGAATCAAACCGCTGAAATATCATTCGCCAGACCGGATACTCGACCCAGTATAGAGTATACTCGGCCGAGTATCCTCTACTCGGTCGAGTATTCATCATACTCGGCCGAGTATTCCTCGGCAGTAGCCAAACAGACTACACAACTTACACTACTCGGCCGAGTAGGCTCTACTCGGTTGAGTACAAGCCTAAGAAATCTGTAGTATTACAGTCTTCCCTCCTTAAAAAGAACTTCGTCCCCGAAGTTCCAACCCAACCTATAAAACATGGACCCCTAACACTAACTCCACCAACCACTCTTCCTTCCACAACATGGCTCACGATATCGTCTCAACTATAGCATATCCTCCCAATACTAACTCCCTAATACTATTGGATACCCACAACCTAAATGTTGCCAACTCTATTTTAGTTCATAACATCCTCAATTACCGAGACAATCCATCGGACAAGATCAACCATCAAAACGGAATGTTACATTCTACCACCCTTAAAACGAACTTCGTCCTCGAAGTTTACTCACACACATAAACATCCTCACACAATCCGTTACTCTCACTCATAAACATCATACTCCTACGAGCATTGCCATTACCTGTAATAAAATCGACAATCACACAAATCCATCCTTACTCTGTACCAACACTCAAATTTCCAATTGCAACCTGTATGACCATCAAACTCTCTTGTCGCATCCTACTCCTCTTAAGATAAATGTTACGTCCTCGTAACTTAGTAATACTAGGTCCTTTGCTATACCTCCCATAATCCTCATTACTACTGCATGACAACGATAACCCACTATAACCTCAACACCTACAACTATTCCTATATCCAGGACTTTCTTTCTTTAACAGTTCTCGTGCCTCCAATTATTCTGCATTCCCATAACATATATCATAAAATCCTCAGTATAACCACTACTCCATCTCTTCTACATCACCACAACACGACATACTTCTATATACATATACACTCATCTCCACAATCTTATCTCACAATCCTCAAATGTTACACATACTTACATTAGCTTCTCAAGTTCATCTTCTTTATTACCACTATTCCCTTAACTTGACATGATACTAAGTCCCAAAACTCTGTACTCACTGTCCCAATAAAAGGTGCTAAACCACATGTAGTTCCAGTTCAATACCACACATGCTCCACAAACTCTTGCTACAACTATGTCCACCAATGCCTCATCTAAAACAAGATCAAAAGTACTCCAACAACCTCTCACTACTGAGTCCCATTAACATAATATTACTATATCATGACAACAACAAAACCATGCCCAACTCTCTTACATATCCCACTCTACCTCCAATCCGAAGCCGAAACTGATAAGAAATATTAACAAACAAAACAACACTCAATATGCCAACACCGACACTAACAGCAAACAACAGTAAACAAATAACATTATGTGACAACATGAAAATACCCATATCACCACACGGATTACCGTGCACAGTGCACAAAACCACATCGATAGCCATCACAACTTTTACAATCTCATAACACTAACTCAGCACAGCTTCCTTGACCACAAGACTTTATTAAAACTGCTCTACCAGATCACGACGCAGCATATTAGACGGGATCACAAATACCAATCTTATGACTGTTATCCATACCATGACTCTTGAGGCTGGAACCTCACACCATTACTCACAGATATCATGCATACACATATAACGTCTTGTAACTATCACGCCACACCATTACTCGTGAGGCCAGGACCTCACACAAAGTTTTACACACCTCATGGACCCATAATCGAATCTAGCTAGCGAATCCTGAGCACGTAAGTTACCACTTGACAATGAATACCTCTCATCCGGACTTAACTCAGGTGCCTTTCATAACATATCCTCTCATACACACAATTATCACCCCTCCGGCAATTGTAGCCATAACATCAGTACCCAACATCGAGCGAACACCTCATATATCAACATCTTATACTCCCTCACAACCAAACATACTAATAACCTCCACAAAATCAACCTCATTAGAACAACTAACTTCCCTAAAGTAACATCATCCTCAACCACTAGTGACAATACTATGACACCAACATCCTTCATGTGACCACTCTCTTACTATCACCTCTTAATATAACACTTTATTTCCTCTCTTTGGTTATCATCCCAAATAACGAACATCCAATCCATCAATAAAATCTACCTCAACATTATTCCCAATTCTATCCTTTATCATATCGTTACCTAACTCTCCATCAAAGTCTCATATCGTGCAAACACTCTACAAGCTTCTCATTCTATTAATACCTCGAAACTCACGGCTAACATGTCGTCCTACTCTCTTATATAACCATTAACTCATACCCTCTAGTGAGACTATCGTACATTTCCATAATTTCCTACCTTCATGCTCCTTAACTCCGGTCAACATTCTCTCTACTTACTTCCATCCTTATTTCCCCCTTTTTACTCAATAATATCAATTAATAATTCATCTCCTTTCTCTTTCTACCTAACTCTTTAGTAATTTGTTTATTTTTCCATAGCTCCACAACTCTAATTCCCCTAATTCATATCAATATCTTATCATTATTCTTATCATTTATCCTCTCTTATCTTTCTTCTCACTCCCCTTGTCACCATCAAGTCCACACACTAACAATTACTCTTCAATTAGTCGTATCTCCCTTTCGTATCTCTAGAAGACCAAAAATTTACCTCATACCGTTAACTTCCCACACTAGGCTCACCCCTTGATATTCCAAATTCCCAAATCAACCACTGTCTACTCATCGCGGCATAACTTGACCTCACTATACACTATTCGTTTCCATCTCTCTATAGCGACCTTTTATCACATATATCTTTAAGCAACTCAATCCAAACCGTCTCCCTCCATAAATCCTTACACATCCCAATATGCCACTATTCGTATCCCTCATCTCAATCTTTCATTCTCACGTTTCTTTACACTTACATCACCCTTGCCCATATACACTTACTTTTATATTACTCAACCCACGACTATATCACTCATCATATCTCACAAAACATGCTCCTTGTCTCGATTAGCTCATCCATCTACTCTTTTCTTGTTCCACTATCCCTCACAACCACATATAACTCATGTCCTTTATTACCAACACATATCCCTCATACGCCGGCATCCTCTCTATCATAGCATTTGGTAACTTACGTATCAAGACCGTCACATATATAAAAGAACGCTTTAAGACCCAAAACATACATGTGTACATAGCCCACGACTCACAACAATGTAAGAACATAGCCGCCGACTCATAACAAAAGTAAGAACATAGCCACCGATTAAAACTTAAGGTAAAAACATAGCCACCGACTCAAAATGGCCGCCCACTGAGGTACTCGGTCGAGTACATAGCATACTAGGTCGAGTACAGGATACTCGGTCGAGTAACTATATTACTCGGCCGAGTTTTCGACTCCAGAAGCGAACGTAATTATCATAGAGGATTACTCGGTCGAGTATTGGGAATACTCGGCCGAGTAGCCCTTACTCGGTCGAGTACCAACACAATTCTCAGCATCGTCCAGTTTTCGTAAAATAGTCATATCTCACTCGTTACTTGGTCGTTTTGGGCGTGTGACCTATCGTTAGAATCGTAAGAAGACAAGATATCACCTACAAATGGAATTACAGCAATATCATTTCTATAAATCAACTTATGACAGTTTTAAGACAACCCTTCCATAATCGATCATCATACAAATCAAATTTCCTAAACCAAAACAATTTGAACATGCATAAGGCGACAACAACAACTCAATACTTCAAGAAACCAGTACACAAGTGAACTCTTATCATACGTTCATGTATATAGACACCTGCCCGTAACCATATGCTACTACCAACAATCAAGCATTAACATCATCATGTTCATATGCACATGTACCACTACCATACTTCATGCTCAAGATTGTATTAAACAGGTAACATGATCACATTCTTCATGCTCAATATCAATCAGATACAAATTCACAATTCACCTTTCATATTTTACCATGTTCCAACACTTAACATGCCAACATATTCATGCTCAAAGTTTAACATCAACAATCCTCGATGCATGTTTCAACAACTATCACATTCCACTTCTTTCATCATTTCATCCAACCATGCACAAGATTCAAACTATAGTTATAAAACTCACATGACTCAAGCATACAACAGTTTCCCCCCATGTGACCGGCTTGAGATCGTAAGGGCCTTAATGCGACTTCGGGAAATCTCCCAAGTCTTTGCGGTAGCTCCAAACAACTCTCCCCGGGTTCATTTTATTTAGACTCCCTAAGTTCATTGGGTTCATTTGTGTTAGGTGCCGGAATCGTCGGCTCTGATATCACTTCGTAACACCCCCTCATACCAAGGTACCTTACCAAGGACTACCCTAGCATGAGAAGCTGTTACCATCTCGGTTGCCCGAGGTTAGTATATCAAAAGCAACAATCCAAAACAACTTTATTAAAGTATAATGAGTTTAACGATTACATAATCTCAGACCAACTCAAAATAAAAGTGTAAGGAACTTAATACAACTGAAATCAAAGATAGCTAAACTCGTAACAGCGGAAGCTAGACTCAAAGTGATGACTCCCCATGACTGCCCCATAGCTAAACATCTGCATTACCTGTCATAATCTGCTCACCATCCCCAAATGGATCACCGCAGGTTTTACAAAACAACAACACAGGGTCAGTATTGCTCAATCAATATAAGACAACAAATAATACAACCAGCTGATCATCCTCCATCCCCGGTCTCCCGATCTCACACAGTAACCGACTACACACCGAAGTGTGTAGCCCTGCCAGATTACCCATCGCAACAGGTAATCCTCGCCGCCAGTGGGTGACCGCAGCCCATCCCCACCTAGTCCAGCTCATCAACGAGCGACTAACAATCCCTGTCCCTTAATGTGCACATCCGCTCCCGTGACGGGTTCCACGGAGGGTGAACTAGGGTGTGAAGCTACTCCCGCAAGTGACTCCACCACAATCACACACACACAGCATCACAGCTGTCACAACACTACAGCCGTCACAACACAACCACACCAACACCGTCACCACAACACCCAACCTCCGATGATCAGCAGATAACAACAATTATTAAACATATGCAATCTCAATCAATTAACAGTACTGAGTAGGAGAAACCCTACCTTTTTGCAATCCGCTTACGCTGCAATCAACCATACAAATGCATAACAATTACCACATCGTCACCTACAACAACAATCATATAATTTCAATCACTAACTGCAAAATCCCATTTCCCCCAATTCATGAATAAAGAAAAACCGTAGAATTAATCATCAACAACATAGGGTTAAAGACTTACAGGCGAAAGAATGAAAGATTGAATGCGATAGCTACGATGTCCACACACACAGATGAGAGGTTTGGTAGTGATTAGAGTGTCGTAGGTTTGATTAGGTTTGCAAATGACGTTTTAGAAACTGATTATCGAATATATAATCCCTAATTACTCCCGAATCAAACCGCTGAAATATTATTCGCCAGACCGGATACTCGACCGAGTATAGAGTATACTCGGCCGAGTATCCTCTACTCGGTCGAGTATTCATCATACTCGGCCGAGTATTCCTCGGCAGTAGCCAAACAGACTACACAACCTACACTACTCGGCCGAGTAGGCTCTACTCGGTCGAGTACAAGCCTAAGAAATCCGTAGTATTACAACGGCTGCGGTCCCCCACTGGCGGTGTGGAATACTTGTTGCGATGAGTATACTGGCAGGACTACACACTTTAGTGTGTAGTCAGGTGTGTGGTGATATGATGGAGATTGATTTTGTTTAATTGGATTGTTTTATTGCTTTTGTTGCAGCTGTATTGTTTTGTGTAATCAGTACTGACCCCGTTTAATTGTTTTTAAAAACTATGGCGATCCATTCGGGGATGATGAGCAGTTATTGAGTAGGTATGAGTTGATGCGCATGGGATATCTGGATTGAGTCATCACAAGCTGCTTAGAAGTCTTCCGTTGTGTCAAAACATTCTTTTACATTTATTTAGTTGATTTGACAGTTTTGAGGAACATTTATATTTTTCTTTATCAGTTTTGGTTTTGCGGTGCGACTGTTGGTGGCGGTGTTTCGATGCCGTCATCGGTTGTGGTGGAGTAGGAGGGATGATTACGATACGAGTTTTCAAAATTACATACCAGTTATACATAGATTGTTGTTTTGTCTACTGCTGTTTCCTGCGAGTTTCGGTTTGGACATATAGACGGTTGTTTTGTTTATTGATGTTTCCTACTAGTTTCGGCTGAGAAGTGAGGGTAGAGTATGAGATGGAAGAAAGTTGTGTATGTTGTCGTTGTTGTCCTGGTATAGTGATATTCTATAAAGGGACACAATTGTGAGAGGTTGTTAGAGTACTTTTGATCTTGTTTTTAGATGAGGCATTGGTGGACATAGTTGTGGCAAGATAATTGTGGAAACATGTGGGGTACTGAATGGGAAACTACAGGTGGTTTTAAGCTTTTATTGGGACAGTGAATATAAGGTGTTGGGAATTGGTATCATGTTTAAGTCATGGATGAATTTTGTGGTAATAAAAGAAAAGAAATTGAGGATCTAGAGTGAGTGTGTGTAACAGTTGTGGATCATGAGTTATGATTATAGGGATAAGTGCATGTATAGAGAAGTTTGCCGTTTTGGCGGTAATGTGGAAGAATTGGAGTATTAATTATGCTAAGGATTTTGTGGTATAGGTTAGGGGGTGTGCCGAATAAATTGAGAAATAAGGACTGTTAGAGGAATAGAGACCTAGTTATAGGAATGGTTGTAGGTGTTGAGGTTATATTCGGTTATCGTTGACATGTGGTGGTGATGAGGATTTTGGGAAGTATAGCAAAGGATTTTAGTATTAGTGAGTTACGATGACATAACATTTATCTTAATAGGAGTAGGATACGACAAAGAGAGTTTAATGGTGGTACGTACATGTTGTAGTCGATTTGGAAGTTTGAGTCTTGATGGAGAATAAAGAATGGATTTGTATTGTGGTTGATATTGTTAAAAGGTCATGGCCGTGCTTGTAGTACTGCGATGTTTAGGAATGGGAGAATACTTCGATAGTGTTGACAGTTGGATGATGATGTTTATGAGTGTGAATAAACTTCGAGGATGAAGTTATTTTTAAGGGTGGTAGAATGTAACATTCTGTTTGATGTTATGAGTGTCTTGCTAATGGATTTTTAGGAGTTGATAATATGTTAGTGAGACGAAACTAGCGGCGTTGGTGGATAGTATTTGGAAGTGTATGGAGTTAGTGTCGACAAACTATAATGTGGTGGATATGATATCATGAGCCATGTTGTGGAGGTAGGTTATTTTGAGTCGGCATGAGTTGTGGTTGAGGTTTTGTTTTGAGTCTTTGTTGCGTCATGGTCGAGTGAGTATGTTTGTTTTTGAGTATGCGTCATGGTCGAGTGGGCATGTTTGTTTTGAGTATGGGTTGAACTTCGGGGACAAAGTTCTTTTTAAGGAGGGAAGACTGTAATACTACGGTTTTCTATGTCTTTGGGTACTCTATCGAGTGGGGCTTACTCTGTCGAGTAAGCATGTTTGGTTTACGAAACAGTGTTCTGCTGAACGGTACTCGATCGAGTAAGTTGGGGACTCGATCGAGTAAGGGTCACTCGATCGAGTAAGTTACTTACTCGATCGATTAAGTCAGTGTTACGAGTTATTTTGCCGGGTTTTGATAGTAACGCGAGAAGGATATAAAAGCATATTTCGTCAGTTTCTTTTCATTTACCCTATTCTAAGTTTCATAATAAATAACAACAAGCTACGTTACTCTCCTCTTTCGCATTGCTATCAAATCCTAAGGGCTAGAGTCGTCGGATCGTTGAGTTATTTACGCCGTTGAGACCGTCGCTTTGTGGGTAAGCTTCTAGTATGATTTTTATATCGTTTCATTGATTTTGGTTGAAACCCTAATTGGTTAAATTGGGGGTTTTGGGAGTATTGTGTTTATTAGATGGTGATTGTATGATTGTATGTTTGATAGGAGGTGATTTCATTAAAGAACGATTGTGATTAGCTGATTGTGACGATCTTGGTGATTACTTTTCCAGGTATAGTTTCCCTACTCAGTTATTGTATAAATGAATATAAGATGGTTGTTTGGTTGATTGAAATGATGATTATATCGTAATTGGTATTGACATTGTTTTTAATTGATTTTGTGATTGGTTGTTGTTGATTGTCCGTGGTTTGCGAGATGCGCCCTTGGCTGAGGGGAGTCACTTGCGGGAGTGGTTTCACGCCCTTGATTCGCCCTCTGTGGAACCCGCCACAGAAGGGGATGTGCACATTAAGGAACATAGGTTATTCGCTCGATAGATATGAGCGGGGCTTAGGTGGGAACGGCTGCGGTCCCCCACTGGCGGTGAGGAATATCTGTTGCGATGGATATTCTGGCAGGGCTACACACTTTAGTGTGTAGTCAGATGATTGGTGATGTGACGGTGTTGGAGATTGTGATTGTGTATCCGTTGTTGTTTATCTTATATTGTTTATGCAGTAACTGACCCCGTTTAAATGTTTTTTAAAACTGTGATGATCCATTCGGGGGTGGTGAGCAGTTGTCTAGCAGGTATACTTTGGATGCGCGCGGGATTACCTGGGGAAGAAGTCACCACGAGTCTGATAGTAGTCTTCCGCTGTTGTGTAATGACATTTTATCTACTTTAGTTGGTTTTGGTTTGGAACAGTTGCATCAGACTTTATAGTTTTGGTTTTGTTGTAATCACTTTAAATTAATTTACTTAAAGTAGGTTTCTTGATGGTCACTATTGATTACTATGCCTCGGGTAACCGAGATGGTAGCACTTCCATCCATTAGGTGGTCTTGGTAAGGCACCTTGGTGTATGGGGGTGTTACATTCCGGTTCATTATAGTGTGAATGGAAAGGGTTTAAACCCTAATTTTGGATGGTTGACGCAAATGCTTCATGACTCCGGTTTCACCGCGGTTAAAAAAGTGTACCCTGTGTCTACAAACAAGCAAGATTTTGTAGGCTTCGCTTTTATCGTGTTTGACAAAGCCAACTGCCATGATAGTTTTCGCCGGGTAAGAAAATTAGGGGTTAGATTTGCGGGGGAAGATGCGGGGAAAGAGGACTTCTATTCGGATGATAAACAACAAAGCCCTTATCTATGGGTTGCTACCCATCTTGATCATCATCTGCTGAAACATTACATGAAGCATCACTTTCTTGCCACCGTGCCTATGTCATGGGAGAAAGAGGCCATTCCACCTGCGCTTCCCGGTGATAATGAAGGGCCGATCTACGACTTGTTCTATACCGAAATTCATGAAGAGTATCCTAATAATTCATCAGATTCTAATAATTAAGTCATTAATTATCATCTGGCATTGTAAGTTGTATTTGGATTATGGTGGTGGTTTGAATTAAAGTTTAATTATTTATGTTTTTTGTTACGTTTTTGGTTACCCCATCCTCTGGAATTCAGAGACAATATCACCAGAAAAATATCTAACTTTTATTATAATGACGTAGGTTTTTAGGAGTACATTAAAATATCAAGCTAAAGATATTTATCGCGTAAAACAAACGTGAAAAAGCAAATGTGTAGTGTGGAGTTGAATGGGGGGAGTATGTTTTTTGTTACCCCATCCTCTGGAATTCAGAGACAATATCACCATATATGTCTCTTTCACCTTCAGCCCAATCCACACAGTCGTTTTCCCATTCCAACGGCACTGTCCCATGCTCGACAATGCGACCTTGGCGGTGTAGAATCGGAAGTAGTAGGAGCCGGTTAGATTCATTCGCAACCCATAAATATGGGCCTACCCGCTGATCATCGTGATCAAACCAGAGTCTCGAAGAGTCATTGTTATAGAATGCCCGCTCAAGTTTGCGAGCCTGGTGAAAGCATTGCCGCTCCTCACCCCCGCCAAACTCGATGAGGGTGCACCGCCCGAAGCCATCATGCGCATCATTGTCCGGGTAGATAGTTTGAACCAAATTCAATCCGGCTAACCGAATCAAACCTATTAACCAGTCAAGGCTATACGAGAGTATATCCTTTCCATGTCCATCCGCTGTATACAGGAGATTGTGAATGATGCACGTAAAGGGTTTAGCGTACATAAATCTACTTGGGGGGTCCTGCAAGAGGTTCATATGATCCTTCATCATCATCATCAGTGGATGAATAATATGAACCACTATAAGTTTATGAACTTGACGACATAATCGATGTGGAAAATTAATGGAGGACTTAACAAGTTAAGAATTGGAAAGTGAAAACGGTACAAGTTAAGATTGTGAAAATTATAATTCTACTTATAATGAGTTTGGGTTGTATTGGAGACGGTATAATAAGATAGTAAGAATTGGGAACCGGTATAATAATAAGATAAGAATTGGAAACTTAACAAGTTAAGAATTGGAAAGTGGAAACAGTACAAGTTAAATAAGAATCGGTCAACTCTACCGTGTTAAACATATAAGGTTACAACGACTATCTAAAAAACCATTGTCCAATGAGTAAGAACACGACGGTTATCAAAAAACCGTTGTCCAATTAGTAAAAACAAAACGGTTATCAAAAGACCGTTGTCCAATGACTAAAAACACAACGGTATTGATTTGACTAATGTATGCCTTGTAATTTTTACTTTTTCTGATTCAAAGTTGCAGTATTGCGTGTTTGACCATATGTATAACACAAAATGATAACGGTTCTTTGTTAAGCCGTTATCATATTACATATATCAACAACGGTTGGACATAACCTATTTTAAAAAAAATGTTTAATTATTTGTGATTTTCAAGTGTTTGTGATTTGACTAATGCATGCCCTGTAATTTTTACTTTTTCTGATTCAAAGTTGTAGTATTGTTTGTTTGACCATATGTATAACACAAAAATGATAACGGTTCTTTGTTAAGCCGTTATCATATTTCATATATCAGCAACGGTGATTGTAAATCCGTTGTCATATTACACCAATAAATAATAGTTTTTCTTATAACCGTTGTAAATACACATCCACTGTAAAAACTGAAAAGTTTGTGGCTTTACCAATGCATGCCCTATTATTATTGGTTGTTTGACCATTATTCACTTCATGCATGCACGCACAATTAATAGAAGTTTGAATGTAACGTATGGATGAAATTAATCTAATTAATTATAGCTTTACTATACTATATATAGCATAACATTTCCAGTAACAATAAGAATCACTTTATTATTACTAACCTTTCTACTTCACTTTTTAAATAATATACATATACATACATATCATAATTAAAATGTCGTCGTCTTGATCATCCGCAGTCACACCTCCTCAGCAATCGGTAACCCGCTATATCAACCCGATTACGTGCATAATTCACAATCTCCCAATCATACGCGATGCTGCTGGGAAGGCAGCTTCTAAGTCTCGTAACCCATTGAGGGACATCCTCATTGAGAATGTATTTTCAAATGTTAAGGCAATCCACCCGGCTTGGATTTATGGTCGTGGGTTTCTTGGATATGCTCTGATCGAGTTTCGAGGGGATGGTCTTGACGATTTTCGCCAAGCAAAACAACTCACTGCAAGGTATGCATCACGTGACCATCAAAGGGTCAAAAGTGACTTTTATGCCGACGACCCTAAGGATCGTTATGTACACGCTGGGCCTTTCTTATGGGTTGCCACCGCTGAGGACGCTCATCTAATGAGAAGGTTCATATCGTACAGGTTTATTAATGTACCGAAATCATGGGAAGATGAAGAAGTGCCTCATTTTGATCACCGTCTTGATGCCAATGTAGTAAGCTTGATTTATAATCAAGTTTATCCTCAGTACCCACCTCCTAGTCAAACTCCTGTTAGGGTGTTTGTAGGCACGGAAAATTTATTAATGTGCCGAATAAATAAAATAAATTAATTATTTTGAGTTAATACCAAATTTTAATTTAATTTAATTATTTTGTCCCGATTAAATGAAATATGGGCCGATTCGGATTACAAAAGGAGTTGTTCGGATCAATAAACCCAGAAAGAATCAAATTTGGGCCAAGGTTGCTTATAAACCCACAAATGGGCCTGTGACCATCAAAGTCCAACAAGGGGATTTGAAACTCTATAAATAGAGCTCTTCTCATTCATTCAAAGGGTTGGAAATTCATAATTGCAAAGGAGCTAGAGAGAACAAGGTACAAATTCCCACAAATTCTCTCTGTCAAAATCATTGCAAGCAGTCAACAAGCACATCAAATCGTGCCGCCTGCGTTGAAGATTCAATCACAAGTTCAAACCTTCAAGAGAGATTCAAGTCATCGCGACCCTCTCAAGAAATCAAATTTACATCGCGCGTAGAGCAATTAAATTTGTCTACACGCGTACCCCTCACGTGTACCCCGTACACGTACCCCTTACGGCATATTAGAATCAGAGGATACATTAGAGATTGTACACGTACTTTTGATATTTATTAATAAAATATAATTGTTTCCTTGTTTTGTATTTCAGTTATCGCAATACAAAATTTGTCATTACAAATTTTGGTGAACCCGACGTGAAAATCTCTACCTCTCATCTCTCTCTTCTTTGTTTTATTCAAGTCTACCAAAACAAGATGATGTCTACCAAGCAAAGCATCTCCTCCAGTCCATCCAAGAAGACCTACGCAGATATCCCTGCAGGTACCCCCATTGTCGCTACCTCCCCCGCGCAGCGATCGGTTGGCATCTCCACAAGAGGAATGGCGAAGAAGGTGATGTCAATGCTGCTGCCGCGTCCACGCTACCGCACACGTCCCAACTAAGCCGCGCAAGTTCTCTGTCGCCTCTATAGTCTGCCGCCGCTACAAAGACTCTTGGCTGCCTCATCTCCTTCACGCGAGGAGGGTAGAAGTGTTAAGGCTGACAAAAAGGCTTCCCCCTGCAAATCCAAGGCGTCGCCAAAGAAGAAAGAAACATCAACTCCTATCGTCGCTTCAGTCATGGTGATAAGTGGTGATACTCTTGAGGATCGAATGCAGAAAATGAATGAACTCCTTGAGAAGATGATGAAGGAGAATGAAGAAAAGAACAAGAAAATTGATGAGCTCCAAAAAGAGGTGGTGGCACTCCGTGACAGGAAGGCCGAGAGCGAGCATGGTGACACCGATAGGGATGATGATAGCGATAAAGAAGTTGGCGAGGATAGGGAAAAGCCAAAGAATGAGATCAGCAACTTCATGAAGAGAAGTCAGGAGTTAATAGCCAAGACGATCAAGTGTCAGTTGGATGATAGCTCGACAAGTAGTGGACGCTACATCAAGCCTTACACTAAGAGGATTGACAGTCTGCGCATGCCATCTGGCTATCAGCCTCCAAAATTTCAACAGTTCGACGGGAAGGGGAACCCAAAGCAACACATCGCCCACTTCGTCGAGACATGCAACAATGCTGGAACAGAAGGTGATCGTTTGGTGAAGCAGTTCGTTCGTTCGCTCAAAGGGATCGCGTTCGACTGGTACACAGATCTGGACTCTGAGTCAATTGACAGCTGGGGTCACATGGAAGATGAATTCCTCAACAGATTCTACAGCACCAGACGTGTCGTCCGCATGAGCGAATTGACAAAGACATCTCAATGGCAAGACGAGCCTGTCGTCGATTACATCAACAGGTGGCGTGCGCCGAGTCCTGGAATGCAAGGATCGCTTAAGTGAAGCGTCGCAGATTGAAATGTGCGTCAACGGGATGAAATGGGACATTCTTTACATCCCGAAAGGGATCATGCCAAAGAGCTTCCAAGACCTGGCTACCCGCGCCCATGACATGGAGATCACAATCAAAGAACATGGTAGTGCTCGACCAAGTTCTTCTAAGGTGCCAAGTGAAAAGAAGGAGTTCAAGAAAATTGATAAGAACTCCAAATCGTTGACAAAGGAAACA